>NC_081411.1:207049743-207364743 GCF_030272615.1 Cryptomeria japonica | reverse complement strand
TCTAAAAGTATGAAACATGTAAAGTGATTGCAACAAATTAGAATGGAAAATAAAAGTGAAAATGTGAACCCTTATACATTATGAGTGGAACATTGAAATTGAAACACAAGGAGTATTTTCAAAGTGTTCACATTGATTTAATCCCCCAGACAATGAATAAAAATAAACATTGATTTAAACCCTACGATATTATTCTTTTTAAAATAGCGAAGATGTGCAATGCGAATTACTTTAACAGTGAACCCTAAGCCCTAGACCCTTTAACATTAAAAGTGAAATTGAAACCCTAAATGAAGTGAACCCCAAAATCAAGTCAACTTTAAAACCCATAAAACACATTGTAAAATAAAAGTGAAAAGTTGAAGCCGTATAAATTAATAGCGAAACATTGTAATTGAAACCCAAGGAGTATGTAAAAGTGTTCACATTGATTTAAACCCTATGACAAGGAACACAATGAAACATTGATTTATACCATGCGACAATATTATTTTTTAAAAAGTGTAGATGTAAACCCTATGACAATGAACACAATGCAGATGTGCAATCCAAATTACTTTAACAGTGAACCCTAAACCAATGAAGTGAATCCCATAATCAAGTCAACTTGAAAACCATCAAGCACATTGTACAATAAAAGTGAAAATGTGAACCCTTTTACATTAACAGTTCAACATTGAAATTGAACTTGAAGGAGCTGTTTCAAAGTGGTGACATTGATTTAAATCCTCAAACACAGAATACAATGAAACATGGATTTAAACCCTTCAAGAGTTTTCAATTATATAAACAATGAAGATTTAAAAGTGAAATTGGAACCCAAAATGAAGTGAATCCCAAAATCAAGCCAACTTTAAAACCCTCAAACCCATTTGACAATAAAATTGAAAATGTGAACCCTTTTACATTAACAGTTCAACATTGAAATTGAAGGAGTTATTTCAAAGTGGTGACATTGATTTAAATCCTCAAACAAGGAACACAATGAAACAAGGATTTAAACCCTTCGAGGGTTTTTAATTATATAAACAGTGAAGATTGAAAAGTGAAAATGAAACCCAAAATGAAATGAATCCCAAAATCAAGCTAATTTTGAAACCCTTAAACCCATTATACAATAAAAGTGAAAATGTGAAGCCTTTTACATTAACAGTTCAACATTGAAATTGAAACTGAAGGAGTTGTTTCAAAGTGCTCACATCATTGATTTAAATCCTTTGACAAGGAAAATAATGAAACAAGGATTTAAACCCTTCGAGAGTTTTCAATTACATAAACAATGAAGATTTAAAAGTGAAATTGAAACCCAAAATGAAGTGAATCCCAAAATCAAGCCAACTTTGAAACCCTCAATCCCATATGACAATAAAAGTGAAAATGTGAACCCTTTTACATTAATAGTTCAACATTGAAATTGAAGGAGTTGTTTCCGTTGTCATGAAGGATTGTGCCCGGTATGCTAAGTGCGAAACCAAGCAATCCTGTGAAACATGGAAACACCTTCGAGCCTGTGGGTTGCTCAAGTTGAAGGTGAATCTCCAGGTTATGGGCTGACTTCCCTTGAATCCCTCCTAAAACTAAAAAATGATGTGGAAAAGAGCGAGAGAATAATATGAAAATACTGAAAAACTGCAATTAAACTAGGAGGCGATATATCGAAATTGTAATGGTAATAGCCTAAAACTCACAAAAATATGGCAGAACTTTGCCCACACAAAATTAATTTTTACTCTCGAACAACATAAATATTTCCTAGGAAGGCCAAGGAGAATGTAAACTTGGAAGGAAAACTAGTTTTCACAACCAAATTGACAAAACACCCCTTTTACACAACCTAAAACCTGTGATTATACGAAAATCAGAAGATACATGCACATAAAAAGACTGAAATTCAAAGGTTTTAAATTAAAACATAGTAAATTTCTATCAAACTTGCAAATGAACATGCACAATTACCAAGGCAAATATATGAAACTCTGAAATATCAAAGGAAATCTACTATAAAACTAAAATACTAAAGTGCTGAGATACAATGTTTTTTTGCAAAAATGTGTATGCAAAAAAGAAAGACCAGAGGGAAAAAAGGAGAGAGAGAATATATAGAACCCATCATGTACATCTCCTCCAAAACCCTAAAAATAAAAACTGCATGAGAAAAAGCCTTGGGCAAATTTGCCCAAAATAGTCTAAAAAACTCATGCGAAACTCTGCCAACAATAGTCTCCAATGCTCAAAATAGGACCCCAACTGAAACTGCATGAAAAGAACCCCCACTACCAAATATAGAATTGTCACTCTCCCTTAAAATAGCTCTATTGAAAAAACAAACTCCTAGTCCAAAAATCTGCATACTTGTGTGCCAAAAATAGCTCTCCCCATGTGAAAGTTGCATGATGAACTGAACCGCCAAATATTGCTTTAGAAAAACTAATAATATCTCTGATTTCTGCATGAAGCTCTGATGCCATATATAGCTAAGAGAAAAAGAAAACCCCCTTTCTCTCAAAAATCCAAATGCCAAGCCAATAATAGCTTAGATAAAAATATCCCTTCTCTTGTGTAAAAACTACATGCTACTCCTTTTTATTTTTATTTTTAATTTTAATATTTAAATAAAATAATTTGTTTAATTTAGATATTAAAAATAAAATTATTACTTTCTTTTAAATTTTATAACTTAATATAATATTATTAATATTTTTAATAAAATAAATCTTAATAATAATATATTAAATTATAGTATAAGAAAGAAAAGCGTTTATAAGTTAATATAAATTAATTAATTTTTTCCATGGTAATGACTTTAAAGTCATTAACCTAGGACATGTTGTAAGCCCATGCCACGGGTTAAGAGCTTCATGCTCTTTAAAGTTATTTATTCATTGAAATATTATAAGTTAATATATGTTAATCAAGATTTAATCCTATAAAATCTTAATTAATTTATATTAACTTATAAACGCTTTTCTTTCTTATATTATAATTTAATATATTATTATTAAGATTTATTTTATTAAAAATCTTCATAATATTATATTAAGTTATAAAATTTAAAAGAAAGTAATAATTTTATTTTTAATATCTAAATTAAACAAATTATTTTATTTAAATATTAAAATTAAAAATAAAAATAAAAAGGAGTAGCATGTAGTTTTTACACAAGAGAAGGGATATTTCAATGAATAAATAACTTTAAAGAGCATGAAGCTCTTAACTCGTGACATGGGCTTACAACATGTCCTAGGTTAATGACTTTAAAGTCATTACCATGGGAAAAATTACATGCATCAGTTTGTTTTAAAAAATAAATAAATAAAAAGAAATATACAACCCAATTTAGGGCATGCAAGGTAAAAGGAAGGAAAACCCTAAAACTTTCATTTCACTTGCATCTCGAGGAAGACTCTCTATGTTGCTGGAAGGAGTTCTTTTATGGCGGCCATGTGCATCTTATTCTTGGGCTCGAACTGGGGTCGAATCTGGAGCTATGTTTTGCAGACATGGGATACTTTATCCTTCTTTGTCTTTCCTGACGAGGTTAAAACTTTGGCTTCTTTCTCTTTTATGTCTTCTTGATGAAGACAACTCCTTGCCGCTTGCATGTTTCTTGAAGTTGAGCTCGAGCTAGGGTTAAATTGGAGCCAGCTGGGTGTTGGACTCTTGCTTCTTCCACATGGAATTTAATCTGAGACTCTCTTGTGTGGTATGTTCCCTTTTATTCACTCTTTCTGCAATCTATGAATATCTTATTCTTGGAAAGATTCATTTGGCCATTCATACTTGGGGTTATTAAAACCCAATCTTTGCTTTCTTCTTTATGTGAAGGAAAATACTATTTCTGCTCAGAATTATCACGATTAAATGAAGAAAGACTTTCATTGCTTGTTACTCTCTGTTATTATGAACTCTAAACGGATGAAACTGTGCATTTATGTTAAAAACCTATGGTATTTCTTTGACAATCTGCTCCATTTATTGCTTTTGTTACTATGAATCTCACTACTCCTTCATGACTTTGGTATTTTGTGACATCTTGGAGTTGTGACTTGCACTGTCATGATTGCTAAATTTGCAATTAATTACTGTGAAAGCTCATAACATTTAGACTAAAATGTATCCTTCATTAATAGATCCTTTTCATATAGCAACAATATGGTATTTCTCCTTGTATGCCAACAATATAGTATTTCTATTCTTGATTTCTATTGATCTAGCAGCTCTTTCATTAATACTCTGTTATGTTTGATGAGTGTACCCTGACACTGCCATATTGTTCTGGCTTTTTGGAGTCCTTATCTATTCTTTCTGATGAACTTATCTTGCAATATACAAACTGGGTTTTCACCAAACTTAGTGGGTTTTTTCCATCATAACTATTTCTAAATTATTTAAAAAATTAAGCCCATTTGACATCTGGGTTTTTTATAAATGTTAGAATTATCATGAGTGTATCATGGCTGACTGCACTAGTCCTATCAAAACTTTAAGCACTACTCTTGCTCTTTGCATTGTAATGACTGTCCTATATAGTGCCTTAATTATTGGATTTTCCATAGCATTGTTCATTGCTCCATATACTACTGTGATAATGGTTTATACTCTAAAAAGTGACTTGTCTAATGCTTGTAACAATATTCTTGTAGCTGCTCACAATATCTAATCCTTTAGTGGATGCTCTGTCCTTCATCTCTGCATTTATCCTTGAACACCTTATGACTACAATTCTAACAGTCATTGCATGGTACTTAGGTATCCTATGATTTGCCTCTTGTACTGAGACTGCCTTCTCTTTTTGTTATTGATTAGTATGGTGATTGTGAAATAATTATTTTAATAGTCTTGATATTGCTCACTGCTTCCTTCATGCGTTATGAAATTGTATGATTACAATCTTCTTATTAGTGATCTCTGATCTGATTTTTTGACATTGAGTAACTGTGTAATAATAATCTCTTCTTTATTGATATCTTGATCTTTCCACTATTCTTCATGGTTGCCCTATGCTAGTCACTTCACTGTTTTCATTATATGTTATTGAAATAACATATTGTCATCTATTGAATGACAATCAACTTTAGATTTTAAATTGTTGTACTATCTTATTGAATGTTTCACTCTTCTTCTCCTGACTCTCTATTGCTGATCTATAATTTGATGCATTCTTACAAGGTGTATGTACTATTACCATGAATCATAGAACTCATTCATTACCTTTGATATGAACATCCCCATTATAATGTTCTTTTAACAATATACTATTATGAATCATTTCAGGTCTTAGTAACTGTCTTTCCATTGATAATTGCATGAGAATTCCATTGCTTGTTTGATGGCTTTCTGTAATTTGACAATCCTTACTAGTTACTCTGATGATCATATTGCATGATGATTGTGAACTGAACACTGTTATTCACTGATTAGGGATAGGTCTTTGTGTCTTAGCTTTCTCTTCATTACAAATGATGGAAATGGTGGGCAATTGTGTGTGTTTCTGTTCCTTGGATTCATGATGACTATTTAGTACATTGGTTATTGTGTCTGCTCTTTTATATAGTACAGTGCTATGACTTTCTTCTCTGTTAGATAGTGTTGAAGTGTCATCACTATCAAAACATATTTTCTTGCTTATGATTGCTAAAATATGTTTACGCTTGATTATTTCAGAGTTGTCTCCTTATGTACTATTACAAGCAATATGATTTACAACTATTCATTGCATCATGAACTTTGGTACCTCCTCATGTTATCATTATTCACATGATGATATTAGTCACTTGCTGAATAGTGAGTACATTATGTCTATGCTATATATGTTGCCATTGGACGACAATATCTTCTGTCATCAAATGATAGCATGTAGGATCATGGCTTAGAGAACTCATTATTCAATGACTGATTAGTGTCACCATGTGACTAGTGACATGTATGCTGAGCTCAACCCCTTCGGGAGCCCATTTTAACCCACATATATCATGGATATGAAGTGAAAACCTGTATCTGCACATGAAGAAAACAAGTTAGATAAAACATGATACTTATTGTTTTCTCATGGCACCTTCTTTTGGCATTGATTCGCTTTGTTTTGAATCTGATATAGCAGTGTATGCATAGTAGGAGTAGCTTTATGTATGTAGGAGTGAAAGGAATAACCTAGAGCTCTAACCAAATCATTTTTCTCATTGTTTCAGGTCATCTCATGGAGAAGACATCGGGATGCTTGGATCAACAAAGTTGACCAAAAGACCTTCTTCAAAACTCATCAACCTATTCAGGCAATGATGGGTTCTTTCTTTCCCTTCTTCCTACATTCTTCCGTTCCTTTTGTGTTTGCATTTCTATGATCAATGTGATCTTTTCTCATCTATTCCCACATCTTATGTGGGATATTATAGACAATTCGTTCTTTATAAATAAAATTGTATTACATGCAGATGTTTTATTCATGTATATCTTTCTTAACTAAAACATTGCACATTGGAATGAGATATTTGTATGGCATACATGTTTATTTAATAAAGATAGCAAACTTTTGAAAAAAATATTGTGTACCTTTTTCTGCAATAGATAAGACCTATAATAGGTCACCAAAATTGTAGGTGTGATAAAATTTTGATAATGGTTTCAAAGTGGTGACATTGATTTAAATCCTCAGACAAGGAACACAATGAAACAAGGGTTTAAACCCTTCATGGGTTTTCAATTATATAAACAATGAAGATTGAAAAGTGAAAATGAAACCCAAAATGAATGGAATCCTAAAATCAAGCCAATTTTGAAACCCTCAAACCCATTATACAATAAAAGTGAAAATGTGAACCCTTTTACATTAACAATTCAACATTTAAATTGAAACTGAAGGAGCTGTTTCAAAGTGTCACATTGATTTAAATCCCCCAACAAGGAACACAATGAAACATGGATTTAAACCCTTCAAGAGTTTTCAATTATATAAACAGTGAAGATTTAAAAGTGAAATTGAAACCCAAAATGAAGTGAATCCCAAAATCAAGCCAACTTTGAAACCCTCAAACCCATATGACAATAAAAGTGAAAATGTGAACCCTTTTACATTTAAAGTTCAACATTGAAATTGAAACCGAAGGAGTTGTTTCGAAGTGGTGACATTGATTTAAATCCTTGGATAAGGAACACAATGAAACAAGGATTTAAACCCTTCAAGAGTTTTCAATTATATAAACAGTGAAGATTTAAAAGTGAAAATGAAACCCAAAATGAAGTGAATCCCAAAATCAAGCCAATTTTGAAACCCTCAAACCGATTATACAATAAAAGTGAAAATGTGAACCCTTTTACATTAACAGTTCAACATTGAAATTGAAACTAAAGGAGCTGTTATAAAGTGCTCACATTGATTTCAATCCTTCGACAAGGAACACAATGAAACATGGAGTTAAACCCTTCAATAATTTTCAATTATATAAACAGTGAAGATTTAAAAGTGATATTGAAATCCAAAATGAAGTGAATCCCAAAAACAAGACAACTTTTAAACCCTCAAACCCATTTTATAATAAAAGTGAAAATGTGAGCCTTTTTACATTAACAATGAAACATTGAAAAGCCCTCAAACCCTTTGACAGTAAATGTGAAATTGAAAACCTAAATCCAGCGAATGCGTAAATGAAATGAATTGTTAAACCCACAAACCCATTATACATTAACAATAAACCATTCAAATTGAAGCCATTAAACCATAGTGATGCTGCAAATTGATACCAAAACTCCCAATATTATCATTGATATACAAAATGAGCCATAATTTTAATCAAAGGCCACCATTAAAATTAGAGTAAAGCTAGAACAGAGGAGTACAATTCCCTTTTCTATATATTTGTGTTCATGAACACAGAATGTTGTGTTCAGAAAACACAAAAAATAACCATAAAAATTTCCTGAGGAATGCCAAACAGTTAGAAACAAAAAAACTCTAAGGATTGCCAAACAGTTAGAATAATTTTTTAAACGATCAAGTAAAAGGAAAAATGTCGAAATAAAACAATACAAAATTTTGCAAATTCATGAGCCTTAGTGAGGAAAATTTCTCACTTGGGTCGAAGGGGAAAAGAGCCGATTCAACATCTCTAAGTAGATCCCCATTGTCCTCATCGTTCGGCTCTGTACCTATGAAATGGAGGTGGCGAGGGAGTAACACAAAACAATGGAGCTGAACATGGAAACGTAACCCCAAAAAACCAGATAAAAACCAGACAAAATTCTGTGAAATAGGGTATGCATTGAGGCATTACCTTGTTTTGGGTGCACACATTTTGGTCCAAATCCGGGTTGAAGGCGTTCCATGGTGAGTGGGTTGTGGCATCAAATGAAACTACCAACAGAGCTTGACCAGGAAGAAAATGAATGGGCATCGAGACAATGTATGAGGGGTCGAGCGTATTGAAGGCCGAACACTTCAAAAAATATGACCGAGAAGAGACAGTGAAGGCAAGGTGACACGTAGTTAATGCGAGTAGTTAGAATTTGAATGTGGTAGTGGGATAATTGGGCAGAGTAGATGGTTGGTAAGGTGTGCAAGTGATTGATCGCCATGCGGCCAACCTGTTCAATGTAGATGGAAAGCGTGACATGTTTCAAGGGTGGGCACGCTCACATTTCAGTCGATGGTCCGAAGTGGCATTTTTTGGGCCACTTGGATGACAAGTCAGTGTTGACCTGGCAAAAATCCTCGTTGGCATGTCAACTTTTGATTTTGGGTTGCCAACTCAACAGTCTACATGGGTGGTTTGAAAAGTTGGTCTTTGGATCCACGTGGGCCACACAGACCTCCAAAGTTAGGGTGTACATGTTCTATCTCCTCTCCCCTATAGATTAGATCTGTGCATCAAAATTCAAATCCATAGGTTTTAATTAGATTTGTAGCTACATAGATCACTTTTACACCTATAAAAGAAATCCAAAATTTCCCATTTTTCTAATTATTGATGAATCTCATATAGACATCTATAACAATGAATTTGCATAAGAATCCAACTAAGTAAGATTATTTTATTTATTTAATTTCACACTTATTTTAGTGCATTCTTCTAGATAGTTATCGCTCCAATTTGTTTAATCTTGGGACTATTGGCATATGCACACTCCAATGAGACATTGTAGGTGATTGAAGGTTTTGTCATTGATGGCAACCTTACAATCCTATGACACTGGCAAGACATTCTACCGACACTAGCAAGATCAGACTCTACATCGACATATAAAACACCGGCACCGGTAGTGAAAGGAAGCATACCAGCATAGAGGCCGACATGATTTTTGTTGTTTATATATTTTGTTTATTATTGTAAAATCATTGTAAGATGACTTGGCAAGTTGTAAAATGACTCTTATATAAGAGAGATCATTGTATAACATTTGAAATGAAGTAAGAGGAATGTAATTAGGCGAAATAAGGTAGACCTATTATGCAAATTATAGGTTAAGGGTTTATGTAAGAAGCGGAGCAGAAACCGGTACTAGATCTGGTATTATAGATGCTATCTTGAAGTAGTACAAGACACTGGATTTGTATAATCCATTTTGTAAGTCAGTGAGACTTCCTATTTTGTATTTGAGCAGTGAGCTCTAGGCAGTTGGCCTTCCTGCATGTGCAGGCCCCTCTTGTGGCAGTAATATTCTCTTATTGGCCAGTAAGTGAATATTGTGGGTCACAAATCCCACTAAGGTTTTCCCCACACTGGGTTTCCTCGTTAAATCCTTGTGTTATGGTGTGTTTTTCATGTGGTTGTTTTTATCTCTAATTATTGCATTACTTTCTGCTTACTGGTACACAGTATTAATATGCTCTACATGTTTTAAGTTAAGAAAATCTATCAACCAGTTAGATACTGATTCACGCCCCCTCTCAGTATTTGTGGGAATCCTAACAGGGACATTTATTTGATTGTTATTGTTTAATTTATATACCCTAAATTTTTATAAAATGAGTTTTATTCTCCTCTTCTATTTTAGAAAGGTTGTTTAATCTTTTTTCACTTTAGTAAATTTCTTGACTCTTACATCTCCTTAAGGTTTTCCTTTACATATTATTTTTAAATTTTAGATTTCTATTTTTCAGATGAAGAAATTTCTATATTTCAAATATTCATATTTGTCTTTTACCCTTCATCATAAGTTTCTATATTTTTGAAAGAAAATAAATTAAATATGAACCTTTCTTAAATTATGTGATTGAATTAGATCAAATGAAGGAATTTGTAAAGTGAATTAAGATCTCTACTCTAACCTCATGAGACTTCATACACGTTAAGACTAACAACTAGACAAGAGACAAAATAAAAAATATGAATATGAAATTATCTTAGTGATGTAGGAGCATCCCCGGTTCACAACAATCTTGCATCAACCAAAAACATTTTCTTTTCTGTTTGTAGTTTTAGTTTTCCTTTCTGTGTGTCTTGGTTTTGGCTCATCGATTCTTGTGGAGTTGGATTCTACTTAAAGACTTGATCACCCTACTTTCTTTCTAAGCGCATCTCATTTGGATCACTTTCCCACAAGATATTGCTACCGGTTTCCTTGACAATGTCTTGTTACCGGTTGTTCCTTTGTTACCAGTTGCCTGCGACCTATTCTAGTGATCTACCAGAACCCATTCCGAAGCTTGCGGAGATTTGGGTGTTGATCTTGATGTTTCTTGGTGTGTGTCCAACCTTCGACATTTCAGCCTTTGGATTTTCCGGAGGAATCTCTTAGGAGAGGCTGACCTTATTCATTTTGCATGTTAGGTCTTGTTCTTTGGGTTTTGATCCTTTTTGGGCTGACATGATCCTTTGGATTGATATATATATATATATTTGTAATCATGCTTTAGAATGTAATTAATCAACTCAGAGAATCAAGAAGTATTAGATAGATAGAGTGTGCCTAGAAGATAGATGTTTCAATTCAAGGTCTCGGTGTGACCTATTTTACCAGGCTTGTGTGCCAGTATGTTGTAACCCGATTGTTACCGGTTCGATGTAATTAACTTTCATGCAATAAACTATTTGGTATGCATCGCCTCCATCATATCTGTGTATATTTCCATTGTGTTTACTCTCACCGAGGTCCCTCCTCACCGGTGACTGCTTCACTTAGTAAATTACATTTAAAAGATCAAAAGTGTCACTTATGCACATAGGAGAAATAAATGCTATGAATATTAATTGATTTTAATGCTGTTGAGGGCGTGTCAAAGAAATTTGGACTCTCTCAAAGTTAATTATTATTGAAGGGGTATAAATATTAATGTCTAATATATTTTTTGTTTTGTGAGTGTTTCAAATTTTTTCTAAAATTTAATAATAAAAAGTTATGATTGTAGACATCTAGAAATGGTTAATGCATTTTCATTTAGTCGTCTCATCATCTCTCATTTTCTATTCATCTTTATTAATTAAATATTTTTTTCATTATTTAACTAATCTAATTTTTCTTATATTAATTAAATAATTTTAATTATTTAAGTCATTATCATTTTCCTTTTATTACTAATTAAATCATTTAAATTATTTAATTAGTTAATTTTGGCTCCATTAAAAATTAAATAGTTTTATTATTTAATTAATTCATCTTTTGGCCCACTATAAATAAAATAATGTTTAGAAATAATTTTAATTAGAAAACACTTATAAAAATGAATTTTGAATAATTTAGTTAATTTCCCACCTCAAATAAATAAAATTAATATTGGATTTATTTCCTTTTTACACCTCACCCTATATATTATGCTTCCACCTCATCAATCCATGTGCAATTTATGTCTTACCCTCTCTCCAATTTTCTCTTCTATTGACCTTTCTAGTTATTCTACACCATTGATGATTTTCTAGGTGAGACATATAAATAATACCTTCACTAATTCATTTCTCTCCAACTAACATTATTATACAAGCATAATCTTTGAGCATATGTTATGATCATATCCTTAAGCTAGCCAACATCATTGTCATTATTCCTTTATAGCTTCAACTGTTGCACCTATTTTCATAACTGTAAATCAATGGATGGTTAGGAGAAACTATTGGAGATCATTGTTAGCATAAGCTTGTATGGTTGTCATTGATGTCAAACCTAGTTATCTGGATGTATATTGGTTTGGATATGCTTTGTCAGACCTTGGTTATCTAGATGCATGTTGGTCTAGATAACTCTTTTAGTGTTGGCTATGTCATCTTGTATTCAAGGTGGTTCAAAATGCTTTTGGTGCCCTTTGGATATGTTGTTAATTGCATCATGGTTTAGTGTATCATGTTCTTTTAGTCAAGATATGTGTTGGAAGATGTGTTGAGATGTTTATTTGGGTCTCACTTTGATGTGTGGAGATTCACATGGAGTATTTTGCCTTGGAAGTGGTTATGTGGCCAACTGGTTGATTATATCTATATGTTATGCTTTGTAATGTCCTTTGGATATGTGTTAGCATGTGTGGATTGTCAGATCATTCATGGCATGATGTATTATGATATACTTTGGTTCCCTCTTTCTCCTGGAGTGAACCAATCTAAGAATTTTAGGTTTGGGTGGCTTATTTTGTGTAATATTGCTTATTCTGTTTTGGATGAACCTTGATTAGGATTTCAATGTTGTCTCTCATATATAAGATGTGCAAATGGACATGAATTGATTATGGATGAGAAGTGTATGTGAATGATTTTCAAATAAATTTGAGTTTGTGGTGATGTGAGAGTCAATTTAAGAAGAGCTAAGTTAAAACTTATATATTCTTCAAGATAGTGTGCTATGACAGTGGAGATTATCATTGATGTTTGCCAAGTTATTGGTTTCTTGATTACTGTTCATGGATAATTACATGATCAAGTGAATCCTTCTCAATTTCAGTTGAGCTATTTCATTTGTAGCTAATTAACAGTGATTCTGTCGACAACGGTTTGATATTGTCCTAAAGAAGTGTTCTTCAACCATACAAGTCCTTCTTGTATCTTGCCTAAGGTAGCATGCCTTAATTCTGCAAGTTGTATATGTGGTGGTGCTCATTGGCTTCAAGCCTAGAATGTTGGAAACATTGTTATTGATATTGTGAGTTAGATTCTCATTCTATTTTTTCCTTATTTGATTTTCTCATGTAAATCTACTGCTCATGTTTTTATGTGTTTATCTTGATGTGGTGATGATTAGAGTACTGATGTTAAATAAGTTGGTTACTAATTGTTTTTAAAGTTCCAAACTGATTCACGCCCCCTCTCAGTCTTGTTGGGTGTTCAATAATTTTTATCAGAGAAAGGTTCCTCTTTGGAAAGCTTAACCTCTTGAGGTAGATCTAGAGATGGTGCAAGATCTTCATGTGAAAGCTTCAACGTTTGATAAAATGTATTATACCTGTTGGAAGGAAATAATGGAATCTTATTTGGAAGCATTGTAGAATGGAATTTGGGAGATTATTCAGATAGGTTATCAATGACCTTCGAATGAACCATCACCTCCGGATGACTTTAAGGCTCAAGAGACAAATGCAAAGGTTAGAACAATTCTTAATAATTGTCTTAGTAATGAAATATTTGGAAAGGTTAAATGAATGAAAGAAGCTAATGGAATCTAGAACAAGTTGTGTTATGTATATGCAGGTGATCCGAAGACTCAACAAGAAAGACTTTTGAACTTAAAGAAAAAATTTGAAGTTTTTCAGAAGGATTGAAAGTTGCTTACAGGGAGTGAATGATACAATGAAAGCTATCCAAGGTGTTGGAGGAATGGTTGAAGAAAGTGATGTTATTAGGAAGGTCATATTTACATTGATAAAACCCTACAACTCTAAGAAGTGTGCAATTGAAGAATGCCATGATTTGGAAAACTACACAATTGATTATCTTATTGGTAAATTATCTACCTATCATATCAGAGGTATGGAAGATTAAAGTCCTATAGAAGAGAAGCTGCATTCAATGCTTCAAGGATATCAGGAGATAAACCATAAACAAGTGAGAACCTTGATGAGATTGAAACAAACTTTGTAAGAAGAATGAATCAAGGAACTAGAAAATATAAAGGTAAGTTGCCCTTGAAATTTCTTAAATTATGGAATAATTAGTCATTATGCTTCTATATGTATGTACAAAGAGGATTATAGAAAGTTAGAGGATGATGAAAAGAAAAGTAGATATAGAAGAAATGACTTTAAGAGAAGAATAGATGATAGAGATAAAGGGAAAAGAAGTTTAAGTCTATGGAGACACATTCATTTGAAGACAAAGATGCTAAAGACTCAAATGAAGAATCCTTATTTTTGGCTATAGAGGAGAAGTATTATGAAAGAATCGAAAGACCAATAGAGAAGACTACACTGCATGCTAAAGTTGAACCTAGATCATGGATCATTGATTCTAGATGCTCAAATCACATGACCAGAGACAAAGACAACTTTATCTCTTTGAAGATGTATGATGGTGGATTTTTAAAATCTACAAGAGAGGAAGCTGCACTAATTTGTGAAATTAGAAGCATCTTGATTGATCATAAGCATAAAATTAATGGTGTTTATTATGTACAAGGATTGAGACATAGTTTGTTGAGTGTTAGTCAGATATGCAATAGAGGCTATGAAGTTGTTGTTAGGGTTTCAAGCAGATCCGAAGCAAATATGAACTAACAATTATATGCAGATTTAAATACAAAAGATAAAGAAATAAAACAAGACATAGATAACACAAAGATTTAACGTGGTTCACCCAGAATGGGTTACGTCCACCATACACAGCCGTCCAATCTTTCTTATTATCTAGCAAAAATAGTACATCAACCTTACAATGCCTTAAGCATCCCAGCCGCTTATAACATGCATTTTTAGGGCAACAAACAAAGTCGGCCTTTTTAGGGTTTTATTACAATGTCAGTTTTCATCAACGAAAAATGGCAAATTTTTTTTTTTCTCGGGGGCTGCCACCCCTGAACCACCGCTTTTCTCGGGGGCTGCCGCCCCCGAACCCCTGCCCAGGGCCCGGCCCGGCCTCGGACCCCGGTGAGGATACATGCTGAGTGTATAGTACTTTGCTGATCAGTCGCCACATTTCAACAATCTCCCACTTGGAGACTGATCAAGCTCCACACCAAACAATCTCCCACTTGGAGACTGATACTACACGACACCACTGTACATGCAACATCCACTGGATAAAACACTAGGACTTGACTGGTATAAATTCCACAATTATCAATCAAGAAGACCAACAGAAACTGATGAAGAAATCAGCTTCTCCTGTGGAACTGCCTTTGTGAACATATCGGCAGGATTCTCACTTGTGTGAATCTTCTCAAGCCGTAACTAACCCTCCTCCAAAACAATCCGGATGAAGTGGTACTTGAGCTGAAGGTGCTTTGTCCTTGAATGAAAAGCAGAGTTCTTCGCAAGATGAATGGCACTCTGGCTATCAGTATATAATGGGCTATCCTCTTGTGTCTGACCCAATTCCTTCAGAAAATATTGCAACCAAATCATTTCTTTGCTGGCTTCTGTAGCAGCAACATACTCAGCTTCAGTGGTTGAAAGTGCAACAACCTTTTGCAGCCTAGAAATCCAACTGACTGTAGTTCCCCTTATAGTAAAAACATACCCTGTAGTACTCCTCCATGAATCAATATCACTAGCCAGATCAGAGTCAACAAATCCACCTAGAGTAGCATTAGATCCTTTGAAAAAATAATGCCTTCGTAGTAGTTCCTTTCAAATACCAAAGAATCCATTTCATAGCATTCCAATGTTCCATACCCGGATTACTCATAAACCTGCTCACAACTCCCACTGCATGTGCAATATTTGGCCTTGTGCATACCATTGCATACATTAGACTACCAACAGCCAATGAATACGGGATGTTAGACATTTTATTAACTTCTTCTTGTGCCTTTGGGCACATCTCCTTAGTCAATTTGAAATGACTAGCCAAAGGTGTACTAACTGCTTTTGCATCCTGCATGTTAAATCTTTTCAACACCTTCTTTATATACTCACATTGAGACAAATTCAATGTTCAATTTTTCTTGTCCTGTGTAATCCTCATATCGAGAATTTGCTTAGCTGCACCCAAATCCTTCATAGCAAATGACCTAGCTAATTTCTGTTTAAGATCATTTATATGTTGCATGTTAGACCTAGCAACAAGCATGTCATCAACATAAAGCAACAGGATAATATAACTGCCATTATCAAATCTCTTAAAATATACACAATGATCAGAATGACATCTATGATAACCGTGTTCAGCCATGAAACTATCAAATTTTAAATACCATTGTCGGGGTGCTTGCTTTAGGCCATACAGACTTTTCTTCAACCTGCACACCAAGTTCTCCTTACCTTTGACCTCATATCCCTGTGTTTGCAACATGTAAATTTCCTCCTCCAGATCTCCATGGAGAAAAGCTATTTTGACATCTAATTGTTCAAGATGTAAATCATCTGCAGCCACAAGACTAAGTACAATTCTAATTGAAGTCATTTTTACAACTGGAGAAAATATTTCATCATAATCTATACCCTTTTTCTGTGCAAAACCTTTTACCACAAGTCTGGCCTTATATCTTTTCTGACCTCCTTCCTCCTCCTTCAGCCGATAAACCCATTTGTTAGACAAGGCTCTTTTTTCTATAGGTAAAGGGACTAAGTACCAAGTCTTATTTTTCATCAAGGAGTCCATCTCCTCTTTCATGCCCATCTCCCACTGTTGTTTGGCATCTACCTGCATTGCTTCTTCATATTCTTCTAGTTCACCAGAATCCGTTAATAAAATAGAATACAAAGAAGGAGAAAATCTTTCAGCGGGTCTACTTGTCCTCGTAGAACGTCTAACACTTGCAGGAGTTTGTGGGACAATCTGTTGTTGCTGAGCATCAGGTACCTGTGGCATTTCATTTTCAGGAATCTCATCCAACACCACATATTCTTGTTTCTCCTGTTCATGCTTGTTTTCCTGCATCTGTTCTTTATACATAACCTTCTCATTGAATATAACATCTCTACTTCTAATTATTTTCTTATTTTCAAAATCCCATAACTGATAGCCATATTCATCTATCCCATATCCAATGAAGGTACATTTCTGAGATTTAGCATCAAGCTTGGTTCTGTTTTCTTTATCAACATGGACAAAAGCTTCGCAACCAAAAGTTTTTAGAAAAGAATAATTTACCTTTTTACCAGTCCATGCCTCCTCTGGAATACCCCCATCCAAAGGGGTTGAAGGTCCTCTATTTATCAAATAGACAGCAGTATGTACAACATCTGCCCAAAAATGTAAGGGCAATCCAGCATGCAATCTCATGCACCTCGCACATTCCATGATGGTCCTATTCATTCTCTTTGACACACCATTTTCCTGTGGAGTTCCTGGAACTGTCTTCTGCTTTTGAATCCCATTTAAAGAACAGTAATCTTCAAATGCTTTGCTGCAATACTCACCTCCATTATCCGATCTGAGACACTTCAACTTTTTTCTTGTCTCATTCTCAACCAAAGCTTTCCATTTCTTAAAAGTTTCAAAAACATCTGATTTTTGTTTTAGGAAATATACCCATGTTTTTCTGGTTGAGTCATCAATAAAAATAACATAATAACAAGAGCCACCAAGAGATGATACCTGAGCTGGTCCCCATACATCTGAATGTACAAGCTCTAACTTCTCACTCTTCTTCTCTTTCCCAACCTTTAGAAATCTGACACTTTTCTGTTTACCATAAACATAGTTTTCACAGAACTCTAAATCAATCTTCTTTAGTCCTGGCAATAGATTTTTAGAGTGAAGGATTTTCATCCCTTTCTCACTCATGTGCCCAAGCCTATGGTGCCACATTATCGAATCTGTTCTTGAAACATTTATTGTTGTTGTCCCTGCAGTAACTTTATCTGTAACAGCTAAGGTGGAGTAAGTGTTACCAGTACACAGATATAATGTGCCTACCTTTGCACCTTTAGCTACTACTAATGATCCTTTAGTGACCTTCCACATACTGTTTGAGAAGGTAACTATGCAACCTTCACTACCTAGTTGCCCTGCAGAAATTAAATTTCTTCTTAAATTAGGAACATGTCTTACCTCCTGCAGAAACCAGTCATTACCATTCTGCAACTTGATCTTTATCTTTCCTTTTCCAACAATTTGACAGGGCTCATCATCACCCAAATATACTTGTCCAAAATCACCTTGAACATAATCTAGAAAATATTTTCTATGGGGTGTAGCATGAAATGAAGCCCCAGAATCTATTACCCAGGAATCATTAACATTATCCAAACATAAGATTAAAGCATCTTGTAAAGTATTACTTGCAATATTAGCTTCCTTACTGTCATTTTCATTTTTGTCTCCTTCTTTGTTTTTCCGAGACCAACAGTCTTTCTTTAGATGACCAAGCTTTCCACAGTACCAGCAATCTTTCTTTCCTCTAGATTGAGAGCATCCTTTCTTTGACTTCCCTCGTGACTTCTCATTCCCAGGGCCTTTTCCTCTTTCCTTTGATCTTCCTCTGTTCTCCACATTCAAAACACTACCCGATGATGTTGAAGTCTCACCTGTGCTTTTCCTTCGCATTTCCTCGCTTAGGATAACACCAACAATATCATCAAATACCAAAGTATTTTTACCAGAGATAGAGTTACTTACAGCCATAACCAAGCTATTCCAACTTTCTGGCAAAGAACATAAAATCAAGAGAGCCCTAACCTCTTTTGCAAAGGTAATTTTTACCGAAGACAATTGACTGGTAATTGTATTAAATTCATTTAAGTGCTCCACTATGGATCCTCCCTCACTCATTTTCAAATTAAACAAATGCTTCATAAGAAATACCTTATTTGAAGCCGAGGGTTTCTCATACAACTTAGCCAATGTTGCCATCAAATCTACAGTCATTTTTGCTTCTGTTATATTGAATGCTACAGACGACGCAAGGCACAATCGAATGGATCCCAGTGCCTTTCTATCTAAAATGTCCCACTCTTCATCTGATATTGTGGTTGGTTTCTTTTCTTTTCCTTCTAATGGCTGCCACAAATCCTTTTGATATAGGTAATCCTCCATCTGCATTTTCCATAACTGATAATTCTGGCTATTAAACTTTTCGACCTTGAATTTGGAATCCTCCATTGCTCCCACTCAAATCTGAAAGTCCTGCCAATTTACAGAAAACCTCGCTCCGATACCAATTGTTAGGGTTTCAAGCAGATCCGAAGCAAATATGAACTAACAATTATATGCAGATTTAAATATAAAAGATAAAGAAATAAAACAAGACATAGATAACACAGAGATTTAACGTGGTTCACCCAAAATGGGTTATGTCCACCATACACAGCCGTCCAATCTTTCTTATTATCTAGCAAAAACAGTACATCAACCTTACAATGCCTTAAGCATCCCAGCCGCTTATAACATGCATTTTTAGGGCAACAAACAAAGTCGGCCTTTTTAGGGTTTTATTACAATGTCGGTTTTCATCAACGAAAAATGGCAATTTTTTTTTTTTCTTGGGGGCTGCCGCCCCCAAACCCCCACTTTTCTCAGGGGCTGCCGCCCCCGAACCCCTGCCCGGGGCTCGGCCCGGCCCAAGACCCCGGCGAGGATACATGCTGAGTGTACAGTACTTTGCTGATCAGTCACCACATTTCAATAGTTGTGTTTACAGAAACTAGATGTATGATTAGAAAAGGTAGAACTGAAAAAGTTGGTAGTAGAAAGAAGTAGGAAAAGTGCAAATATTTATTGCAAAAAGGACATAAGTGGAAATAGATGCTATTTGAGTTAAAGAAATTAATTTTGGTTATAACATAACAGAATGGTACATGTTAACTTTGACAACATGAAAAAGATAAATAACTATAAAGCAGTAAGAGATTTACCAAGGATTATTAAGCGTATTGACATTGTGTGTAGGGAATGCTAGTTAGGAAATCAAACAAAAAGTGTCAATAACAAGGAGTATTCTACATCACATCCATTGGAGATAATCCATATATACTTGTGTGGTCCTACATGGGCATGAAAACTCAATGGTGAAAGGTATTTAATGCTACGCATTGATGATTATTCTAGAATGACATGGGTTATACTTTTGAGGGAAAATTTTGAAGCTTTTGAGAGATTTAAAAATTTCAAGTCAATGGTAGAGAATTAGGTTGATGATATAATCAAATGTTTGAGATCTAATAGAGGTGGAGAATTTACTTCAAATGAATTTGATAATTTCTGTGAGAAATATTGCATTAGGAGACATCTTTTGCTCTGAGAAATCCTTAGTAGAATTGTGTTATAGAAAGGAAGAACAATATTGTTATTGAGATGGCTAAAGCTATGATGAAAGATGCTAACTTGGATAATGTTTATTAGAAAGAAGCCATGCATACTCCTACTACATTCTTAACAGGGTTCAAATAAGGATAAATCGTACAAAGACACATTATAAGTTGTGGTATGGAAGACCACCTATTGTAAAATATATCAAAATCTTTGGGAGCAAGTGCTTTATCAGAAGACATGATAATGAATTTGGAAAGTTTGATACTAGAGCTGATGAAGGAATATTCTTGGGATATAATAAAAATAACAAGGCTTACTAGTGTTACAATAAAAGATTGAACAAGATATTAGAGAGTGCAAATGTGAAAGTATGCTAGACATTGGATCAGATTGTTCCTGAACTTTCTCAAGAGATTGAATTTAAGATCATAACTGTTGTTGTAGAGGAAAAGACAACTTCAGAAGGATGCAATGAAGAGAAAATAGAAGAAGAGGACAAAGCAGAAATGGAACAAACAATTAAGATCTTAGAATATGTGTACAAAGGAATCATTCAAAAGATCAAATAATTGGAGACAAGAATAAAGTAATCTAGACCAACATAAGTGTTATAGAGGTAAATAAACAAACTAATTATTGTTTTCTTTCACTCATTGAACATGAATCATATGAAGAAGCAAGAAAAGAAGAAAGTTGGGTTAAAAATATGGAAGAAGAATTGAATCAAATACAAAAGAACTAGACTTGAGAGATGGTACCTAGACTAGTGGATAAGAATATGATAGGAACGAAATGGGTGTTCTAGAACAAACTGCACTTGAACAAGGACAAGTCAAAAGAAATAAGGCAAGATTTGTATGTAAAGACTACTCTCAGGTAGAAGGTTTTGATTTTGAAGAAACTTTTGTCCCTATTTCTATTAGATACTTGGTTAGTCCCAAAGACACTGAGAGGGGGGGGATTAATTAGTGTCTGATTGGTAGATGAAAGATTTAAACTTATTTTCAACTTTACAATCAAAATTATATACCGTTAAGGAAATAATAATGCAGTAAAGAGAAACAAAAGAATAAGCATCAATGCACACCATAACACAGATATTTTTGGCAAGGAAACTCGGCAAGGAAAAACCCTTAGTGGGATTTGTGACCCACAATATTTACTCACTGGCCAATATGAATACATATTACTTAGTACAATAGGGGCCTGGACATGCAGGAAGGCCACTTGCCTAGAGCTCACTTCTCAACAACAAAATGGAGTTCCACTGACTACAATTGGATGGTTAAATCCAATAACAATGTACTATTTCAAAATAGCATATGCAATGCTGGATTCAGTACCGGTTTAAGCTTTGTCTGATACCTCTGCAAAAACATTGCTTTGCTCTGCTATTCTCTTATTAGATCTCAAGATAAATACATCAAAATGTATATACAATTATTCACTATCATAACCTATCACATATTACCGCTTCCTTACATTTCATATCATATCCTATGTTCAAATGACCTACAACATCTCATACATATATGAGTCCTTACAATACATCATGTCAGCTATACAAATAAAATATTACATTACAATACATTTTGCATAAACAATATTATTTCCAAGTCGGCTTGGACTACCGGTATAATCTGTTGTTGGTGTAACAGGATGCCAGTGTGAATAAACCTTGTAGTGACTGCCGGTGTCGGTAGGTGAAGTTTGTTGCTAGTAGAACCTTTGAACCCTATTACCAGTTGGTTTCTATCAATGACAAAATCAGCCATTCTCATCTGAGTGTATAATTCCAACAATCTCCCCCTTTGTAATTGATGGCAACACTCATGAGAAAAATCAAAACTGATATCCAAAATTTAAAGTCCAAAAACTGAGAGTGCTCCCCTTGAGCAAGTTATCTCCTTCTGTATATTTTTCTCATTACACCACTCCCCCTTTGACATCAATGAAAAAGGATGTCAAAAGTATCAAAAATTCAAAATTTACCTAGAAACCTGTAGCTGGTTATGTACAATCTGAAAAATGTCTGCCAAAACCAAGTTAAGACCTTGCAAAAACTTTGTACTATCAAAAATTACAGTCTTTGTCTGTTGGATTATCCCGGTGAGATAATGCATCTGTTGCTCTAGTAATCTTTCCCCTTGAATAGTTGCCTTAGATAGCTCATTTTGGTGTGTTAACAAATTATCCAATCTAGGACCAAGTTTGTTCTTTAACTCCCAGGTTTTCATCTTCAACCTTTCTTTCTTTCTTTCCAATTTCTCAATCTTCTCTTCATAAATAACCATCTCTTGATCCAAAATTGATGTGAGTTCCGAAGAACCAATCATATTGTCAGCAATGTCATCAATTTCTTTCTGTGTTTTCTTTATTTGCTCATCAATATCTTCTGTTAGATGGTGAGGTTTGCATGCTTCCTTGTATAATTCCTTATATTCCAGAATGGTGGAATTCAATGCTGGTAACAATGAATCAATCTATCCTGTACAATCCTTTATTGTTTTATCAAAGAATTTATCCTTCTCCTTATTAACTCTTTCTTGAATGGTCTCCTCATTTATCTTATCTACAGTTTGAATGTTAGAAGAAATGAATTTGGACAATGTGTCCAATTTACCTATAGACCCAAGAATGTGATCAACCTTGTACGTCGATGCAATCATCTGCAAAATTGCTAAAGAATCATCAATAGCCTTAAATGCTAAGGCATTGGATTTTGTTATCTTCTTTATGGAATCTAATAATACATCAGTAAAATTTGTCGGTCTGTAATCTACAATAGAAGTACTAGGAGGAGTGCTAGGTTCTGCAATAATCTTCTTTTATTCTCCAGATACCTATTCAGTTACCTTTACCTCTTCTTTATCCACTTTCTCTTCCTTATTTTCACTCTTATTCTCATTTTTATTCTCCCGGTTCTGATTGTGTTTGTTCTGGTTCTTTTTCTTCTTTTGCCTGTATCTCAATATTCTACTGAGTGTCAACAGTCTTGATTGATGATTCAAGTTTCTTAACATTTATAGCTTCAGATTTCTTTTCTTCTGCAATTTCCTTGTCCAATACAATCTTGATGTCCTGAGTGTCAACATTCATTGTGAATAGAATGTTTGACTCGAAATCAACATTATCTGTTTTCACTTCCTTTGATATCTTTTCAGGCTCATTTAGCATTTCTGTCAGTGCCTTTGATACTACCGATGGGGTGTCCTATGCTGATGGCGGTAAGTTGTCCTTAACTATGATGTTAGGTACAATGACAACCTTACTCTTGCCCTTATTTGTTTTTTGATATAGTTTAGTAAATTATTTATCATTTTTTTGTCTATCTTTCTCTTCTCTTTTCTCCTTCTCAACAAAGAATATATCCCATTTATCTGTTGTTTCATATGCAATCTCTTTTACTCTGCTAGCCATAAGACTAACTTGCCGATGACCACTCACAAAAACAATCATGTTAGCTTCAGATATTAAATCATCTATTTCTTTCTTAGAATCAACAAGATGAACCACTAACAAAGCCTCAACCTTCAATTTCTTATCTAACTCCATAACGAACATTCTCTTTGCTTCAAGTGTCAAGTATAAATCATTAGGAAAAACATCTACAACTTCAATAAGAACCATTTTATATATATCCAGATAGAAAATAATGCTCTCCTCAATGGTATCCTTATCAAGGTCAATAAAAGAATGATAGAACTTACTAACATTAGTAAGATTTCCTTCTTGACTTATTTCATTTATCAGTTCTACCAGTGAAAGAGTGTCAGGTTCCTTTTGTTTCGGTTGTTTCTTTGGTGTGACTTTCTTCTTTTGACCACTAGGCTCTCTCACAACCTGTTGTTTCTTTCTAAGTGTTCTTGATTTCTTAGGCAATGGAGTAGGTGCCGGTGAGGGTTTTCTTTTCTTTCTGTCCACCCTTTTGAATTCAACAACCTTGTCATTATCAGAGTTAGATGAGGTAGCCATAGGAGAAATATGTGCGACCAGTTGTTGTTCTGATTTTCTTTCTTGTTCAACAACACCTTTCATTAGATCAAGTTTCAACAAGCCCTTCTTAACAACTTCAACAAACTTCAAAGCATCTTTTATTACTTTGTCTCTTTTCTTCCTTTTCTTCTGCTTAGTAACATCACTATCTATAGTTTTGACATTACCAAAGATCTTCTCAGTGGGTTCCGGTAGAGCATCTAGGAGTATCTTGGCATAAGATTCCAAGATGTGTGAGTCCACTTCATAACCCATCTCTGTTATCCAGACAATTCTATGTCTAACTGCCTCCATCCATACTTCATCTCTTTTAATCACAAAGTATATCTATTTGTCATATTTGTCTACAATAATTTGAGGGATTCTTTCCCTTTGCCTCATTTTTGCTTGAAAATATTTGAAGTACTCTTTTACTAGTTTGTCACCATCTGAACCTATGCTGGTAATTGCCTCCTTAATCTGTTTTCCAATAGAAATATCATAGGCAAAGTCCTTGTGTCCAATATAGGGAATCTCCTTTGAGAAATATGGCATTAAGCATACAATTAAACTCCCAAACCTGAATATTCCCTTCTTATCACCTTTGATTTTATCCAAATTTTCTAACAGTTCATCTTTCAACCATTCACAAATGTCAATTTTAGCATTATTCATAATCATCTCATAGGCACTATGAATGCATAAACTTGAAATAGAATCCAGCCTATTATTATGAGCAACTTTGTATCCAATAACCATACTCACATATTTGACATTGTTATCGGTTATATCACTAACCCTAAGTGATCTATTATTTGATGTTGTGTTGGTTAGGTTCATAACCTCTTTGTTTGGAATTTTCTTTTTCTTCTCAGGCCTAGTGCTGGTAGAAGGTAAACTAGTAACAACCTTAATTGCTTCCTTAGTGATCTTGAAAACTGAATCTAACCACAAAAATTCACCGTGAACTCTGCTAAGAACATAACAGACAATCTCATCTGAAAATTCAGGCATGTGAAGGATGTTAGTGAACCCTAAATCTTCAACAACCTTGTGTTTCGGTTTGACTACACCTTGTTTGGCAGTGATAACATTCATGAACATGTTCCTTAAATCCCTGGACCCTAAATCTTCAATATTACAGTAAATGTATGCCCTAGGGTCTTCAGTGAATGTGACTCCCTTCAGAATTTTTGAAAAATGCACCAATGGAGTCATCCAACTTTTCTATCTTAGGGATTATCTTAAAGATTCGTCTAGGATGCTTGATGTTTTCCACAATAGTAGGGTTTGTAATGAATTCAAGAATGGAGGATTTAGAAGCCATTTCATAAGATAAATACCTTTTACTATCGAATGCAAGTGAAAACCTTGGATGCCCTAAAAAACCTTTGTTGCTTCGCTTCTTGAATGATGATGCTCAATTCTTGCACTCTTCGAATGCTTTGGTATATCAAAATGAGAAATTCAAGTTCTTTATAACCAGAAAGTTAACTTACATCCGCATTAAATGGTTCCCCAATAAAGTGAATTTCCAACATATGTGCCGATAAAGAAGAATTGTGACTTGTTACCACCAATTGAGGGTAAATGCATGATCTTCAATTAGTTGCCTTACCCCTAAGGATTATTACTTACTTAGATGAGGAATCTCCTGCCAGTGCAGGATTGCTCTATTCCACTAGTGCAAAGACATTTTCATCATTTCTCTGATCTCTCTTCTTGATCCGTTGTTTAGTGAATTCTTGCTTGATTTCATTCACCTTTTCTTTGCCTTTGTCATTAGATTCTTTGTTGTTCTTCAGTACACTCTTACTTCTGCAAAATCTTGCAATATGCCCAATCTTGTTGCATGCATAACAGGTTAAATTGTTTCTTTGATTAGCTTTTCCACAATCTTGACTGGTTTGAGTTCTGCATTGATTAGATAGATGTCCAAATCTACCACAAACATAGCATTTCACATTCATTCTACAAATATCTGAGTTATGACCATTTTTATTGCATTTGGAACATTGAATGGTGGATAATTTTGTATTTTGATTATTCCTAAATCTGCACTAATTTTCTCTATGACCAAATTTGTTGTAATCAAAATATTTGCCATTGAGTTTATAAGCATTAGGTTGCCTTACCGGTTTTCTATGATCATGATTGTTTGCAGTTCTAGAACTTTCTCCATGTTCAAATCCAAGTCCAGCTATTTCTCCATCAGGTTTTTGACTTTTCAGAATATCATCAAGCTTGTCTGAACTCTTTTTGAATTTGTCTTTGTATTCATTTACAGCGACCAACTCACTTTCCAAAGTACTAACTTGTCTCATAAGTTCCTCTTTGTCATGTTGCATGTGAATCAAATATGTTTTAAGTATATCATTTTCATAACTAAGCCTTAGAGATTCATCTGATCTTTCATTAAGTCTTTTGGCCAAATATTCCTCATTCCTCTTTCTATCTTCAATATCCCTACATAGTCTCATGGTTAACTCTTGCATCTCATTCCTCATGTTACTGTTCTCTTGTCTCAGTTTCTCTGCAATATCTCCAAGAGTTTCCTTTTCTTCATCATCTTGGTTTTGTAGTTGCACATGCAATTCTTTTCTCTTATTCTTTGCTATAACCAGGTTATCTTGAAGTGCTTTGATGAATTCCCAAGCAGATCTAAGTTCATCTTCCGGTTTGATATTCTTCAATTTTTCTGCATCAAAATCTTCAAGAGCTCCTTCCAACTATTGTCTCAAACTTTCCATCAGTACTGGTTTCAGAATCTTCCTCAAGCTGTTAGGCGTTTGCAAATAGAGGACCAAGATTTGATACCAATTGGTAGATACTTGGTTAGTCCCAAAGACACTGAGGGCAGGGGAGGGGGGGGTGGTGAATTAGTGTTTGACTGGTAGATGAAAGATTTAAACTTATTTGCAACTTTACAATACAAATTAATATACTGGTAAGAAAATAATAATACAGTAAAGAGAAACAAAATAATAAGCATCAATGCACACCATAACATAGATATTTTTGGTGAGGAAACCCAGTAAGGGAAAAACCTTGGTGGGATTTGTGACCCACAATATTTACTCACTGGCCAATATGAATAAATATTACTTTGTAAAATAGAGATTTGCACATGCAGAAAGGCCAACTGCCTAGAGCTCACTGCTCAACAACAAAATGGAGTCCCATTGACTACAATTGGATGGTTAAATCCAATAACAATGTACTACTTCAAAATAGCATCTATAATGTTGGATTCAGTACCAGTTTAAGCTCTGTCTGATACCTCTACCACAACCTTTCTTCGCTCTGCTCTGCTCATATTGGCTCTCAAGATAAATACATCAAAATGCATATACAATTATTCGCTATCATAACCTATCACATATTACTGCTTCCTTACATTTCATATCATATCCTATTTTAAAATGACCTACAAGATCTCATACATATATGAGTCTTTACAATACATCATGTCGGCTATACAAATAAAATATTACATTACAATACATTTCACATAAATAATATTATTTCCAAGTTGGCTTGGACTGCCGGTATAATCTGCTGCCGGTGTAAGTGGATGCCGGTGTGAATAAACCTTGTAGTGACTGTCAGTGCTGGTAGGTGAAGTTGGTTGCCGGTAGAGCCTTTGAACCCTATTAATAGCTGGTTTCTATCAATGACAACATCAACCATTCTTATCTCAGTGTATAATGCCAACAATTGCTAGGATGGAAGCTATTAGAATGTTTCTTGCATTTTTTGCCTGCAAGAATTTTAGAGTATATCAATTGGATGTTAAGTCAACATTTCTAAATGGATAATTGGAAGAATAAGTATACATCAAACAATTGGATGGATTTAGAATGTCATGTTATCTGAATATGGTTTGTAGATTAAAGAATGCATTATATGGACTTAAAGAAGCACCTAGAGCATGACATGCACGACTAGACAAATATTTGTTGCAACAAAATTTCAGGAAAGTTACTGTAGACAACAATATTTATTTTAAGATTGAAGGTATTAAGTTGTTGATTGTTGTTGTTTATGCTGGTGATATTATTTTTGGAGGAATTAATGACTTGTGTAAAGAATTTGTGAAAGAAATGCAAAAAGAATTTGAGATGGCTATGTTTGGAGAAATGTCATTTTTTCTTAGATTTTAAGTTACTTAGTTGGATGATGGAATTTTCATTTATCAAGTTAAGTATGTTAAAAAGATGTTGAAGAAGTTTGATATGGAGAATTGTAAACTTGTTACTACCCCTTTAGTTGTTGGATGCAAGTTAGGCAAATATGGTGCATCTCTAGATGTTGATAAAAAAAGTACATATCTATGATCAGAGGCCTATTGTATCTTACCACTTCTAGACCAGATATTATGCAGGTTATATTTTTGGTTGCAATATTTCAAGATAGTCCAAAGTAGACTAATGATTAAGTAGTGAAAAGGATCTTCAGATATTTGAAAAGAACTCAAGATTTTAGCTTATGATACAAGAATGACACATATTTCATGTTGAAGGAATATATAGATTTTGTTTGGGTTGAAAGTGTTGATGACAGGAAGAGTACCTATGGTGGAGCTTTCTTTTTGGGAGACAAATTGTTTTTATGGATAAGTAAGAAACATGAATCCATATCATTATCAACTGTTTAAGTTGAATATATTGCTGCAATATCTTGCTGTACTCAAGTTTTGTGGATGAAACATACTCTTAAGGATATTAGAGTAGTATATGATGAAGTTATTCATATTATGTGTGATAATAATAGTTCAATAAATATTTCAAAGAATCTAGTTATGAATTCAAGAACTATCATTTATTGAGGGAGAAGGTTGCAAAAAAGGAAGTTAGTTTGGAATACATTTGTACATCATAGCAAATAGTACAAACAGTTTTACAAAGGCATTGGAAAAAAATACTTTTGAGTATCTTGAACAGAAGTTAGGGGTTATTTCCCCTCCTTTTTCTAACTAGATTCATTTTCGGTGGTGCATCTTTCTAAGGGGAGGCTTAGAACCTATCCTTGTTTCCTAGATTGATGTTGGTGCTTCTCTCATTGAAAGTAGTGCTATGAGTTGGCTAGAATGTTTCCTCTTTATATTCAGTGCCCTTTGTCATTATTTTCAAAGGGGGAGAGAGTTGTTGTGAGATTATTGTGGGGAGAGAATTATTGTGTGATTATCAGTTTTTATTGTTGTTTCCATCAATGACAAAGTGGGATATTATTAGATATTGTTGTTAGCATGAGCTTGTATGGTTGTCACTAATGTCAAATCTCTTGGCATTTCAATATAAGGAGATTGTTGATATTCATTAAGGATATTGAGAAGGTTGTTGAAGATTATTGATATAACCGAAGAAGGATGATAACTATCTTTATAACATTATTTTGTCATTGATGTCAAGAAATTGATTTTCTAATTCAGTATGATGTTGCCATATCTTGAGAAGATTGATTTGAAAAGAATTAAGATGTCGGTAAAAGACACAAAAAGAATGTGATGAAGAAGGGGAGAAATAAGTTATTCAATGAGCAACTATTACCAAGTTAGACAATGATGAGATCACGATATTTAGATTGTTTTGATATCCTACATATGTTGTTGATTGTAAGGTTAATACTATAATTTGTCACCGAGTAAAGAACCTAGTCGATAAACCCCAAGGAACCTAGTCGGTAAACCCTAAGGTTATTGATATCGGTTAATGAAGGCAGAATGTCTGCCAAGTAAAGTTTAGTATTTACCGAGTTGCAACTGAGTGACAGATCACATTGGATGGATAAAAGCATTATTTAATGAAGGATGCTGATGAGTTGGAGATGAATAAATGATTGGTATGCCATGCATGAAGTTTGTTAAGGATCTACGATAATGGAAAATCAAGAGGAAGATCTACAACATAGATTGAACCGCAATAACCTAGCACAAGTTCCTAGGAAGGAATGCAAGTTCCAAGGTGAGGTAAAACATTTTTCAGATCGAAGGATACATTGAACCTAGTCAAGATTAATGATCTGACGGCTAAGATTGATCATGGGAAATGTGATCAAGGAGATTCAGCAGTTAGCAAATTGTTTATAAATAAGAAATTATTGATGAACAAAGTAGGCGGGCAGTGTAAGCACATGGATGCTACATAGTGATTACCGAGCACAGAAGCTTGAAGACCTATTTTGAATAACAGAGTAAGAAGCCCAACAGAGGGACAAGATAAGTCCTATGACAAGTTTGTTTTCAAGAGCAAATAAGAATCTGCTTTAGTATTTTAGATGTGAAGTTGCAGATATATTTTATTACTGTTGTTTATTTTGTAAGTGACAGAAAATCTCTTAACCGAGTGGACTTAATAGTATTATTTGTAAACCCTCTAGCAAGGTAACATTCTAAATCAGTGTTTGAAATCCTTTGACAAGGTCACTTCTAACAAAGTAAAGATCCTAACATATCTGAGGGAAATCCCTTAACCGAGTCACATCTAGCAATGTGTTTGTAATCTTTAACAGGATTTTCTTTTAACCGAGCATACTCTAGAAGAGTATATTTCTTAGTGGGTCCAAAATCCCACAGTGGTTTTTCCCTATTTGGGTTTCCATGTTAAATCTAGTGTTATATGTGTTATGATGATTATGTGTTTATGAGTTAGCATGTTTAGCAATTTTTGGTTATATTGTTGAAGTATAAGTTACCGAGGTTGAATCTGTTGATTTTATGGAAGATTAAGTTTGTATGATTCACCCCCCCTCTCATCTTATTAGCTATTGGCATCAGTACTTTACAATTGGTATCAATACTTTACAATTGGTATCAAAGATGTGGACTCCAGAAGAAAAGTTTAAAGGTACTTGAGGCAAAGATCCGAAGATGTATAAAAGGGATGCACCAAAGTTGAACAAGTCAAGTTTCTCCACATGGCAGAAAAGGATGAAGCTGCATTTATCAGGAATTGGAGAATATGCAACATATTATTTGGAGAATGACTACATACCACCAAGCATCAACCCGATGACCTTGGAAGAGATAAAGGCAAAGAAAGAACATATTCAAGCTATGATTGAAATAACATCAGCATTGACCGACTCAGAGTTTAATGATCTAGAAGGCTGTAATGATGCAAAAGCAATGTGGACTAAACTCATATCTGTGTATGGCGGTGATGAACATGTTCAGAGAGAAAAAGTAGATAGTCTAAGAGGACAACTTGAATCCATGAGAATGAATGAAGGTGAGAACATAACTCAATATAGTACAAGGTTAAAGGAATTTGTCAATCAAATCAAAGGAGCACGAGGAACTATTGAAGAAAAGGACGTAACATGTAAGTTGCTTAGAACACTTCTACCTGCTTATGCCATTCGAGTCTCTGCAATCAATGAATTGAGGTCTATACCTAACATGCCAGTTTCTTTGGATGCTACTATTGGTAAGCTACATGCATTTGAGTTAAGTAATTTTGATAATAGTTGGTCTTCGATAAATAAAGTAGATTCTGCATTCAATTCTTTTCATACTGGTGAATCTGATGATTACAATGATAGAATGAGTAAGTACTCTAAAGGGAATCACAATGGAGCAAGTGAAAGATTTCGCAAAAACATGGAAGAAGTGCACAAACTGTATGAGGAAATCAAGAAGCAAGAAGAGTTTGAAGCATTATTAGCCAGAAGGTTAGCGAGAGGAAAAGGTAAGTATAAAGGAAAGCTACCTTTAAAATGTTTCAATTGTGATAAAATAGGACATATGGCTTCTAACTGCCTTGACAAAGAATCTAGTGAAAAGAGAGAATACTCAGATAATAGGCAAAAAGACAACCAATACAAAGGACACTGAGACTTCAGAAGGAGAGACAGAAAGACATGACTAGTAGCTGATGAGGAATCCAACGATGATAAATCTAATGAAACTGATACAGAGGAAGTTGTTTATGTGGCTATTAAAGATGGATCAGATGAAGAAAGGTATGAAGAAAAATCCCTAATATCTCACATAAATAATAATGATTCTTGGATCATAGACAGTGGATGCTCACATCACATGACAAGTGATAAACATAAGTTTGTTAAATTAGAAGACTATGATGGAGGTTATGTAAGATTTGGTAATGATGCACCCTATTTGGTGAAAGGTAAAGGATCTATAACACTTCTTGACAATGCTAACTATGATGATGTATACTGGGTTGAAGGTTTGAAATACAATTTGTTGAGTGCAGCACAACTAAAATTTACAAGATACCGAATAGAATTCCAGAAGGGATGTGTCAAAGTTCATGACAAGCATGGAAAGCTGGCTGCTACTGGGACACAAAAAAAAGGTAATACATTTCATCTTGACTCAACTCAGAACAAATGTCTTTATGCAAAGATAGATGATACCTGGTTATAACATAAAAGGTTTTGTCATGTAAATTTTGATAATCTAATCAAAATAAGTAAGAAGCACCGAGTAAGAGGTCTACCGAGTCTGGAAAAACCTGAGAATGCTATGTGCTGAGGATGCCAGATGGGTAAGATGACAAGATCAAGCTTTACAAGTAAGTCCTACACTTCAAAATCAATTTTAGATCTTGTGCATACTGATCTTTGTGGTCCTATTAAAGTTCAAAGTTATTATGGTGATAAATATTTCATATTATTTGTGGATGATTACTCAAGGATGATGTCAGTTATGTTTTTAAAAGAAAAATCAGAAGCTTTTCAAATGTTTAAATGGTACAAGGCAAGAGTTGAAAATGAAACAGGAAGACAGCTGAAATGTCTTAGATATGATAGAGGAGGAGAATTCACTTCTAATGAATTTAACTTATTTTGCAATGATCATGGTATAAAAAGGCAAGTGTCTGCACCAAGAACACCTCAGCAAAATGGGATAGTTGAGAGAATAAACAGATCAATTGTAGATTGTGCTAGAACCCTGATGATAGAAAAGACGGTACCTCAAACATTTTGGAGAGAAACAATCAGCACTGCAGTTTACACCCTGAACCGGGTACAACTAAAAAAGGAACTATGAAATCTAGTATGACAAGAAACCTAATGTAAGTTATTTTAAAATCTTTGGGAGTAGATGTTATGTTGACAAAGATGACAGAAATTGAAAGTTTGATCAGAAAAGTGAATAAGGAACATTTCTTGGTTATTCTTCTAGAAGTAAGGCATTTAAATGTCTAATTAAATCATCTAACAAAATAGTAGAAAGTGCAAATGTGAAAATTGATGAATTTGTAGAAAGAAATGATGAAGGGAATTGCAAAGAACCATAAAATTATGAAGAATTTGTTTATGTTCAACCGAGAAAGTTGCTGAAGAAAATGAAGATAATGTCTAGTTATCGAGTGATGAAGAAGACCATACAAAGCCTACCAAGCCTATATTAGCCAAATATGTCAAAAGACATAATGCATCAAGTCAGATTATAGGAGATAAGGATGATCCAGTGATGAAAAGGAACAAACTGAGATAGAACACATGTCTGATATCTAAATTTGAACCGAGAATAGTTAAAGAGGCATTTAACAATGAAGATTTGGTAAATACTATGATAGAAGAGATTGATCAAATCAAGAAGAATGACACATGGAAACTGATCCCAAGACCGAAGGAGAAAAATGTAATCAGTACAAAGTGGATTTTCAGAAACAAGCTAAATGAAAAAGCTAAGGTCATTCAGAACAAAGCAAGACTAGTTTGCAAAGGTTATACTCAAGAAGAAGGAATAGATTATGGTGAGACTTTTGCACTTGTGGCTAGACTTGAGGGAGTAAGAACATTGTTGGCATATGTTGCTTTCAAAAAATTCAAGGTATATCAAATGGATATTAAATCTGCATTTTTGAATGATATACTAGAAGAAGAAGTTTATATTGAACAACCCGAAGGATTTGTTAAGACAAGAGTAAAGATCAGGTATGTAAATTGAACAAAGCTTTATATGGTTTGAAACAAGCACCTAGAGCATGGTATGAAAGACTACAGTCTTATTTGATCAAGATTGGATTTATAAGGACAAGTGAAAAAAATAATATGTACATGAAGAATGATGAGGATAATGGAATACCGATCTCAGCCATATTTGTTGATGATATTACTTTTTGTGGTAATGACTCCTTATGCAAGAACTTTGGAAATGAAATGTTCAAAGAATTTGAGATGTCATTAATCGGTGAGATAAAGTATTTTATAGGTTTACAGATACTGCAAATGAAAGATAAGATTTTCATTACTCAATCCAAGTACATAAAGGAAATCTTGAAGAAATTTGGAATGGAGGATTCCAAACCTGTAAGTACTCCTATGACTACTAACTATAAACTATCAAAGAATGATGAATCTGCATTTGTTGATGAGACAATTTATCGACGTATTATTGGAAAGTTACAATATTTTGTGCATAGTAGACTAGATATAGCACATGGAGTAGGTATTGTTTCAAGATTCTCTGCAGATCCCAAGGAAACCCATATGATAGCAATCAAGAGAATTTTTAGATACCTGAGAGGCACTGAAGATTATGGCTTAGTATATGAAAAGAGAAATGATTTAGATTTAAAAGTTTATACTGATGCTAATTGGGCAGGCAACATTGATGATAGGAAAAGCACAAGTGGTGGAGCTTTCTTTTTAGGACAAAGACTAGTAAGTTGGCTTAGCAAGAAACAAGGATGTATTTCATAGTCAACAACAAAAACTGAATATGTTGCTGTAGCATTGAATTGTACCAATATAGCATAGATCAAGAAACTGTTGGAAGGTATAAATGAGAAAGCTACCAAGCCAGTGACTATATTCTGTGATAATACAAGCGCCATTAACAATTCAAAGAATTTGGTAATGCACTCTAAGACAAAACATATCTCTATAAAGTATCATTATCTCAGAGAAGAAGTTCAAGATAAGAAAGTTGTGCTGGAATATATCAGTTCAAAGTAGCAAATAGCAGACATCTTCACAAAGCCACTGCCAAGGGACACTTTTGAGTATCTCATAAGCAAGTTAGGGGTCCTACCCCTATCTTCTACTCACTGAGAGAGTTTAGTGAAAGCATCAATTTGATGAATCTATAGAATATTATGTGTGGATTGATGTTGATTTATGCACTTTAGGAGGTTTTCTAAAAGTGTGTATGAAAGTGATCAGGGGACAGAATACCGGAAATAGTATTGAAGGAAAGGTTGCTCTGACTGAGACTGAGATGATACATGTGTAACATAGCAAGGCAAATCAATTCACATGGGAAGAAATCATGAATTAGTTTTTTTTCTTTTTGGCATTGTTGTCAAAGGGGGAGAAGACTAAATGGTAGACTAAATGGTAAAGCCCTAAATGGAGAAAATAACAGAAGACTAATGACAGGGGGAGTTGATTACTGAAAAAGGGGAGAAGACTTTAGGAAAAGATTTCAACAACTCAAGGATAACTGGAGGAGTCTAACAACAATCTGAATCCGAATCAGTTGGTATAAATCAAGTTGGTATTGCCATTTAATTGTTGGTTTTGCCATCAATGCCAAAGGGGGAGATTGTTGGCATTTCAATAGAAGGAGATTGTTAGTATTCATTAAGGATATTGAGAAGGTTGTTGAAGATTATTGATATAACTGAAGAAGGATGATAACTATCTTTATAACATTATTTTGTCATTGATGTCAAGAAATTGATTTTCTGATTCAGTATGATGTTGCCATATCTTGAGAAGATTGATTTGAAGAGAATTAGGATGTTGGTAAAAGACACAAAAAGAATGTGATGAAGAAGGGGAGAAATAAGTTATTCAATGAGAAACTATTACCGAGTTAGACAATGATGAGATCAAGATGTTTAGATTGTTTTGATATCCTACATATGTTGTTGCTTGTAAGGTTAATACTATACTTTGTCACCAAGCAAAGAACCTAGTCAGTAAACCCTAAGGAACCTAGTCGGTAAACCCTAAGGTTATTGATATCAGTTAGTGAAGGTAGAATGTCTACCGAGTTGCAACCGAGTTATGATAGATCGCATTGGATGGATAAAAGCATTATTTAATGAAGGTATGCTGATGAGCTGGAGATGAATAAATGATTTGTATGCCACGCATGAAGTTTGTTAAGGATCTACGGCAATGAAAAATCAAGATGAAGATCTACAACACAGATTGAACCGCAATAACCTAGCACAAGTTCCTAGGAAGGAATGCAAGTTCCAAGGCGAGCTAAAACATTTTTCAGATTGAAGGATACATTGAACCTAGTCAAGATTAATGATCTGATGAGTAAGATTGATCATGGGAAATGTGATCAAGGAGATTCAACGGTTAGCAAATTGTTTATAAATAAGAAATTATTGATGAACAAAGTAGGCGGGCAGTGTAAGCACATGGATGCTACATAGTGATTACCGAGCACAAAAGCTTGAAGAACTATTTTGAATAACAGAGTAAGGAGCCCAATAGAGGGACAAGATAAGTCCTATGACAAGTTTGTTTTGAGCAAATAAGAATCTTCTTTAGCATTTTAGATGTGAAGTTGCAGATATATTTTATTACTATTGTTTATTTTGTAAGTGAGAAAAAATCTCTTAATTGAGTGGACTTAACAGTCGTATTTGTAAACCCTCTAGCAAGGTAACATTCTAAATGAGTGTTTGAAATCCTTTGACAAGGTCACTTCTAGCAAAGTGAAGATCGTAACAGATCTGAGGGAAATCCCTTAACTGGGTCACATCTAGCAATGTGTTTGTAATCTTTAACAGGATTTGCTTTTAACCGAGCATACTCTAGAAGAGTATATTTCTTAGTGGGTCCAAAATCCCATAGTGGTTTTTCCCTATTTGGGTTTCCACATTAAATCTGGTGTTATATGTGTTATGATGATTATGTGTTTATGAGTTAGCATGCTCAACAATTTTTGGTTATATTGCTGAAGTATAAGTTACTGAGGTTGAATCTGTTGATTTTATGGAAGATTAAGTTTGTATGATTCACCCCCCCCTCTCATCTTGTTAGCTATTGGCATCAGTACTTTACAATTGGCATTAGTACTTTACAAAATCTAGTTATCTTGATGGATATTGGTCTAGATATGTTTTGTTAGACCTTGGTTATCTAGATGGATGTTGGTCTAGATACTTTTTTGGTGGTGGTTGTGTCATCCTGTATTTGGGGTGGTCTGAAATGGTTTTGGTGCTCTTGAGTTATGTTAATTGCATTGTGGTTTAGTAGATCATGTTCTTTTGGTCTAGATATGTGTTGAAGATGTGTTGGGATGTTTATTTGGGTCTCACTTTAGCGTGTGGAGATTTAAATGTAGTATTTTGCATTGGAAGTAGTTATGTGGCCAATTGGTTGATTATATCTGCACGTTATGCTTTGTAACATCCTTTGTGTTGATATGTGGTGATTGATCAGCAAAGTACTGTACACTCAACATGTTTTTTGTTGATGAAAACTGACATTATAATAAAACCCTAAAAAGGCTGACTTTGTTTGTTGCCCTAAAAATGCATGTTATAAGCGGCTAGGATGCTTAAGGCATTGTGAGGTTGATGTACTTTTTTTTGGCTGGATAATAAGAAAGATTGGATGGCTGTGTATGGTGGACGTAACCCATTCTGGGTGAACCACGTTAAATCTCTGTGTTATCTGTGTCCTATTTTATTTCTTTATCTTTTGTATTTAGATATGCATATAATTGTTAGTTCATATTTGCTTTGGATCTGCTTGAAACCCTAACACTTTGGAATATGTGTTAGCATGTGTGAATTGTCAGATCATTCATGGAGTGATGTATTATGATAAGTTTTGGTTCCATCTTTCTCTTAGAGTGGACCAATCTAAGTATTTTAGGTCTAGGTGGCTTATTTTGTGTAATATTGATTATTCTATTTTGGTTGACCCTTGATTAGGATTTAAATGTTGTATCTTATGTATAATATGTGTGGATGGATGGATAGAGTATGGATAAGAATTGAATTGTGTGAGAAGTGATGCGAATGATTTGCAAACATATTTGAGTTTGTGGTGATGTGAGAGTCAGTTTAAGAAGAGCTTTGAAGTTGATATATTCTACAAGACAGTGTGCTATGATAGTGGAGATTATCAATGATGTTTGCCATGTTATTAATTGCTTGATTATTGTTCAAGGACAATTGCATGATCAAGAGAATCCTTCTCAATTTAGTTCAGCCATTTCATTCATTACTGATTGATAGTGAGTTCTCCAGCTCTAGTTTCTATCTTGTCCTGAAGAAGTGTTCATCAGTGGTACAAGTCTTTATATCTTGTCTAAGGTAGTGCACCTTAGTTCTGCAAGTTTTAGGTGTTAGTGCTCCTTGACTACAAGCCCAAAATATTGTAAACATTGTTATTCATATTGCGAGTTAGATTCTCACCACAATTTTTCTCTTTTTGGGTTTTCCATATAAATTTGGTGTTCATGCGTTTATGTGTTTATGCTTGATGTGTTGATGATTAGAGTTCTGATGTTAACTAAGTTGGTTATTAATTACTTTTGAAGTTTTAGACTGATTCATCCCCCCTCTCAATCCTACTAGGTGTTCAATAGAAACTAGGAGGCTTAGAATGCACAATTATTACATGACCCTTCTCTATATCCTCTCTTTCTTTAACGGAAGTCATTTTAGCTTGCTATTCAAACTTTGACTCATGCTATGAGTTTGACCACTCCTTCTTTTGGAATGGTATTTTCCTATTTTAATTTTTTGGCTACATGCATAATTTGTTTCTCTCACCTTGCTCATTTTCCAAATCTAGAATTGGTTTATCAAACAATAGCCTCCCACTATGTTTAGAGAATAAGGGTTCTAATTACTAAATGAGGTTCTCACGATGCACAAACACATATTATATTTTAAAACTAGTCTTAGCTTTCATTATAAACATTTTAGAGCTCAAAGGACTTGGATTGGTGGCTATTTTGCTCTTTTGAGGTGATGTGACTGCCTAGGGGATATTTTTAGGAAATTTTTTTCTCAACCTTGCAATAACAAAAGGTTACTATTGATAGTTTAGCACAAGGGGTGCAAGGGGTGACATCCCTACTATATTTTAGGGGCTTATCCCACTAGTGGAGGGTCTAGGAACAATGTGCTCTAATCCAGGTTTAGGGCTATGCCCCCTAAAGAAATATTTTATTTGTATAATTTATCATTATGAATCCGTTTGATATTAAGCTATAGATATAATGTTAGAGATTATGTTTTCTTTGGGAAACACTATTTTATGAGGGTCTTATGATATATTCTAAGAGTTTGATAGTTGCTGAGTTGCCTTTTGATCTTTGGTTGGTGATATTCCTATGAGAAGCTTTCTCTACAAGTATATTATAAATCTTGTTTATTTTTGAATAATATATTGTGTGTCTTTTTGAGGGTGGGGTTTTTCTGTTGAAAGGGTTTTCCCCATGTAAATCATGGTGTTGTGGTATGTGTGATGGGTGAAAAGTTAGGGTTTTCACCATGGGGAGGAGACCACTAATTTTTACTTAGAGACCACCACATTAAAGAGGGGTGTACCTAATAGATCTAACCTAAAATCAACAAGGATAGGGTTGAGAATTCCTATTAGATTCACTCGAATTAAGATTGATACCCTCTTTTAAGTTGAACTGTGAAAATGCTGAAATTACCTAGGGTAAGTGTGTTAAAATTGAAGTATGCATAAACAGTGAGCTACGGTCATTGGATAGAGCCAAAAACCTAAATTTGAACAATATGCGAGTTTTCAAATATACTCCCAATAGGTAATCCTAAAATTTTGGGACTAGAATTCCCATCGCTCTGGTCCTCCATACTTTTCATTGTCCAAAGAGGGATCTGTTCGTCTTTGTGAATAAAGCCAATCTTGAGAATTTCAGCTCCATACCTATTTGTGCACATAGTAGAGAAGGAAAAAAGCTTGGTAATAAGGGTTTGCCTTAGGTCAAACCCTGATTTTGAAATTAACCATGAAATGTAAATGAATTTTTGTAATGGAAATGATTTCCTTTTGACTTGGAAATGCTGAACAATGACTGAAACACTAATGATATACCTTTTTGGGAAGCTTTGTTTGTCTCCACAAGGAATTAGGGTTTCATGAAGTCTTCATAAACATAGAACATGATGTCAACTCCAGTGCTTGAATCTTGACCTTACTTCTACTCCAATGATTGAAAGAAGATTGATTGCTTTCTCACTTAAATTTGAATGGTTGATTGTGTGATGTCAGATTGAAATTGATAGATGTATATTGAATGCATATCAAAATGAGAGGGGTAGATCTCCTTTTATACTTGGTTGTCAAAAAATAACTTGATTTTCCAACATGAGTCGACATAGGATCAAAATTTCCACTCAAATTAAATGATCGTTGTGAGGCCCCAAAATGGGCCTTGATTGGGAGGACCAGAGCACTAGGCACTCTGGTCTTTGAGGACTAGAGTTCGAGTGCCCTGGTCTTGACCAATCAGGGACTCAAGAAATTGAGGAAAAAGCTATGCATGATGAAGGATTTGAATTATTTGCATGGTGTGATAAGAATCAGGGATTCGATCAGGCCTCGAGGGACGAACGACAAGGTGAGGGCCCAAATAAGGACATAATTATACAAGAGAGTACAATTTAGGACGCTATAATATGCATGTTATTTATGTTTATTTCTGTTAAGTTTCTATAATTATTATAAAGATCTAAAAAAGTTTTACATTGCCATCCTCTCAAGATTAATGTAATCTTCCTTTTAGGCTTCAAGGAAGCCTTTTTCTTTTATTTTTTAGTGGTAGAAACTAGGGCTGTTTTCCTTTTCCTTGTATTTATGGGAGAGATAGAGGTTATTGTAAATATGGTTGTTTTGGACATCATTGATGTAAAACTTGTTTGTTGTTGTCATTAATATATTTTCTATGACTGTGGAAGAAGTTGTAGTTGTTTAGTTGTGTAGTTGTGGTATGTGGCCTAGAAATGAATGTTTAGATGTTGTTATGTTGTTTGAAGGTGACACTAAGTAAGTATGATGTGTTTTCAAAAGATGACAAGCAGTGGAAGTTACAATATACAAGAAAGAGTATTTTATGCTTGTATAGTGGATGCTCTATTTTCCTTTGGTCTTTGAAGATGATGGCTTGTGGTTCTAGATATAATGTTTGCATTCTATGCATGTTGCACTTTCATGTTTTTAGGTCCACTATTGCACACATGGTAAAGTTGGTAGTTGCAGTTTTCTAATAATGAAGCTATCTGTCAGGACTGGTCTGAAGATTTCTCTGCATTTCTTTGGTATGATGTTTGAAGTGTTGTGGCTTGGAGGACTTGATCATATGGTTTTTGTAGTGCGTAAGTTTAGATTTCATTTGTTGGTTTACTCGACAAGTGAATTTATGTTGTTTGGTGTGGCTAGTTTTGTTGGTCCTTGGCCAACTCTATTGATTTATCTTAATTGGCTCATACTCTTTTGGTCCATATATATATTGGAGGTTGTTTTAGAGTATTGTTATGGGTTTTATTATGGTGTGTGAAGATTTGTATTGAGTAGTTTGCATAGGGTGTTGTTTTTTGGGCCGACATGTTAACATGCTTTATTGCTTATCTACACATTATGTTTGATGCCAAATTCATAAGATGTGCTAGTGTGTGGGGTTCATTGGAATCAACCTTAGAAGGCTTGTTGTGATGTATTTAGGCCCCCTTTATCTCCTAGAGTGCACTATATTTGGTGTAGTTACTATTTATGGCCAGCTTTGTGTAATTCATGTATATTCTATTTGTGGCTGACCTAGTTGAGGTCTGAATGAATAAGCTAGTATATATAGATGTGTAGATCTATGGATTAATAAATGGATTGGTGTGGATTGATTGTGAATGATGTACAAGCATATGTAGAGAAGAAGTAGTGCAAATTTTAGGTTGTATAGTTTCATGATTAGGAGATCTTGTTCATTTTAATTCATCATTTCCTTGTGCCTACTAGAAGACAATGTGTCCTATTAGCAGCTTGTGCAGATTCATATCTTACTCTAAAGTAGTGAATTTAAGCAATGCAAGTCCATTGTATCTTTCCCTGGGATTGTGAATCTCACTAATACAAGTCCATTGTATCTTTCCCTAAGATTGCGAACCTTAGTCCTACAAGTCAAAATCAGGGGTAGTGAGCTACCTTAGCCTTGAGCCTAAAATATTGTAATTAATTATTCAAAATTTGAGTGTGATTCTCATCATGTTTTTTTCCTGCTTAGGGTTTTCTATGTATATCTAGTGTTCTCTTGTATATTGTGTTTTGTGGTTTCATGTTTCATTATTACAAATATAAGATAATTGTGGTTTGAGGTTTAAGAGATTAAAGATAAATTAGTTTAAGGTCTAGACTAATTCACTCCCCCCTTTTAGTCTTGTGGTGTTAACAATTGGTATTAGAGAAAGGTTCCTCTCAAATAAGTTTAAATACTTGAGGAAGGTCTAGGATAGAACAAAATATTAATTTCAAAGCACCAAATTTTGATGGAACAAATTATTTTCTAACTTTTATGTATTCTTATTTTGCCACATTTTCATCTAGTTTTAGTAATTTCATTCCATCACACTTTATTCCGGCATTCTAGCATTCTGTGAGTTTTTCGAATCAATCATTTAAATCGCATATTCCAAGTAAGTCTCTCATATTGTCCCTTATCTTTCATTATTTTATGCATCTGCCCTTTCAAGACTGATATATCATCGCCAGAGATGAAAGGAAGAGTAGCGAGGCTTCACTGAAGATTTGAAGGTTTGCATTTATGTTGTAATCACATTTTCGTTTCAATGGTCTTGTTGGTAAGATTAGGAAGATTTTGCATGTGATTCTAGTTTGCGATTAGCTTAGATAAGGTGCATGCTTTAGCTTTGGTGTTTGAACTAATGAACCCCTTTTTCCTCATCTACATATGGTGAACCCGACGTGAATATGTTTCCAATTTAATAATTTTTGTGAGATTTTTTTATCAGTTGTAGGTCTAGAATGCTTAAAATTCTTTATTTATGTGCCCGAAATTGGTCTTGCATAGGTGGCACCCATTTCTGTGTAGGTGGAACCCAATCCTATGCAGGTGGTTGAATTGGCTACACAAGTGGTTGAATTGGCTACACAGGTGGTTGAATTGGCTGCACAATTGGTTGAGTATTTTGTGTAGTTGGTAAACAATATTGCCTAATCAAGTTGTCTTGTAACATGTGTAGGGTTTGATTAATGAGTTTGTCATTTGCAAGGTTTTGATTGATCTAACAAGTTAATTTGTAGATTTTGGAAGGTTTGACGTGCATGTTGTAGGACTTAATCGATAAAAAAAGGCTTAAAATTGAACAACAACTTTCATTTAACTCTTAATTAGGCTTGGATTAACCTTCAATTTCACACTTCAAATCACACCTAGCTCCTAATTAGGTCTGGATTAATCTTTTATTTTCACATAAAAAATTGCATTTAGATCCTAATTAGGAGGCTAATTGAAATTTCAATTAAAGATACAATATTCATCTAATCCTAATTAGGAGGCTAATTGTACTTTTTGTTGGCAATATTACATTATAATAGACAATGAAAGATTGTTGACATTTCAATAAGGATATTGAGAAGGTTGTTGATGATTATGGACATAACTGATTAAAGATGTTTTACTATCTTGATATTATTATTTTGTCATTGATGTCAAGAAATTGATTTTCTAATTCAGTTTGATGTTGCCATATCTTGAGAAGTATGATATGAAGATTATAAAGAAGTTGGTAAAAGACACAAGAAAGAATATGATGAATAAGGGGATACATTATTCAATGGGCAACTACTACCGAGTCAGACAATGATGAGATCATGATATTTTAGATTGTTTTAATATCATACATATGTTGTAAAATGTAAAGGTTAATACTATACTATGTTATCAGGTAAAGAACCTAGTCGGTAAACCCTAAGGAACCTAGTCAGTAAACCCTAAGGTTATCACTATCGGTTAATGAAGGCAGAATGTCTACCCAGTGAAGTTTAGTATTCACCGAGTTACAACCGAGCTATAACCGAATGCATTAAATGTTTATATGTGATATTTAATGAAAGAAGCTGATGAGCTGGAGCAGATCAATGATTGGTAAGTCATGGAAGAATTTTGTTAATGAATCTAAGGCAATGGAAAGTCAGCAGGAAGATCTACAGCTCAGATTGAACCGCAATACCCTAACACAAGTTCCAAGGCAAATATGCAAGTTCCAAGGTGGGGTAAAACATTTTCAGATCAAAAGATACATTGAACTTGGACAAGATTGAAGATCTGATGGCTATGATTGATCATGGGAAATGTGATCAAGGAGATTAAGCGGTTAGAAGATTATTTATAAATAGGAAATTGTTGATAAACAATGAATGTGGGCAAGTGTATGCACAAGGATGCTACATAGTGATTACCGAGCACAGAAGCTTGAAGACCTGTTAGAATAACAGAGTATTGATGCCCAACAGATAGACAAGATTAGTTCTATGTCTAGATTGTATTGAACAAATAGGAATCTGCTTTAGCATTTTAGATGTGAAGTTGTAGATAGATTTTTATTACTGTTATTTTGTGAAAGTGACAGAAAATCTCTTAACCAAGTGGACTTAATAGTCTTATATGTAAATCCTTTAGCAAGGTGACATTCTGATTGAGTGTTTGAAATCCTTTGACAAGGTCACTTCTAACAAAGTGAAGATCCTAACAGATTTGAGGGAAATCCCTTAACCGGGTCACATCTAGCAATGTGTTTGTAATCTTTAACAGGATTTGCTTTTAACCGAGCATACTCTAGAAGAGTATATTTCTTAGTGGGTCCGAAATCCCACAATGGTTTTTCCCTATTTGGGTTTCCACATTAAATCTGGTGTTATGAGGTTTATATTGTTCATATGCTTTTGAGTCTGCATGTTTGACAGTTTTTGGTTATATGACTGATATATGTTACCGAGGTTGAATATGAAGTTTTTATGGATGATTAAGTTTGTATGATCCACCCCCCCCTCTCATCTTGTTGGCTATTGGATCTGTACTTATATTAAGTATCAGAACTATCAATTGGTATTAGAGCTTTGGAATCTGAAAGGAAAGTTTAAAGGCACTTGAGTTAAAGATCCAAAGATGTATAAGAGGGATGGACCGAAGCTGAACAAGTCAAGTTTCTCTACATGGTAGAAAAGGATGAAGCTACATCTATCAAGAGTTGGAGAATATGCTATATACTACCTGGAGAATGATTTTGTTGCACCGAGCACCTATCCATTGACTATGGAAGAGATAAAGGCAAAGCAAGAAAATATTCAAGCAATGATTGAAATAACATTTGCATTGACCGACTTGGAGTTTAATGATCTAGAAGGTTGTAATGATGCAAAGGCAATGTGGACTAATCTCATATCTGTATATGGAGGAGATGAACATGTTCAAAGAGAAAAAGTAGATAGTTTAAGAGGACAACTTGAATCTATGAGGATGAATGAAGGTGAGAACATAACCCAGTACAGTACAAGACTAAAGGAGATTGTAAATCAAATCAAAGGAGTAGGAGGAACTATTGAAGAAAAGGATGTAACAAGTAAGTTGTTAAGAACCCTTCTACCTGCCTATGCAATCCGAGTCTCTACAATCAATGAATTGAGGTCTGTACCTAATATGCTAGTTTCCTTAGATGCTACTATTGGTAAGCTACATGCATTTGAGTTAAGTAATTTTGATAGCAGTGGGTCATTGATAAATAAAGTTGAATCTGCATTTAGTTCTTTTCATCTGAATGATTCTAATGATTACAATGAAAGAAAGTATAAGTACTCTGAAGGAGATCACAGTGGAGCAAGTGAAAGATTTCAGAAGAACATGGAAGAAGTACACAAACTGTATGAAGAAATCAGAAAGCAAGAAGAGTTTGAAGCACTATTGGCCAAAAGGTTATCGAGAGGCAAAGGTAAGTATAAAGGAAAACTACCTTTGAAATGTTTCAAATGTGATAAGATTGGACATATGGCTTCTAACTATCCTGACAAAGATTTTACTTAAAAGAGAGATTACCGAGATGACAGACAGAAAGATAACCATTACAGAGGACACCAAGACTTCAAAAGAAGAGATAGAAAGACGTGCTTAATAGTTGATGAGGAATCTAACGATGATAAATCAGATGAGACTGATATAGAGGAAGTTGTTTATGTGGCTATCAAGGATGGATCAGATGAAGAAAGGTATGAAGAAAAAGCCCTAATATCTCACATAAACACTAATTATTCTTGGATTATAGATAGTGGATGCTCACATCATATGACAGGAGATAAACACAAGTTTGTTATGTTAGAAGATTATGATGGAGGCTATGTTAGATTTGGTAATGATGCACCATGTCTGGTAAGAGGTAAAGGATCCATAACACTTCTTGATAATGCAAGATACAATGATGTTTATTGGGTTGAAGGTTTGAAATACAATTTTTTGAGTGTAGCACAGCTAAATAACACAGGTTACCGAATAGAGTTTTAGAAAGGAATTGTCAAAGTTCATGACAAGAATGGAAAGTTAGCTGCTATCGGGACACAAACAAAAGGTAATACATTTCACCTTGACTCAACTCACAATAAGTGTTTGTATGCAAAGATTGATGATACCTGGTTATGGCATAAAAGGTTTTGTCATGTTAATTTTGATAATCTGATCAAAATAAGTAAGAAGCATCGAGTAAGAGGTCTACCGAGTCTTGAAAAACCTGAGAATGCTATGTGCCGAGTATGCCAGATGGGTAAGATGACAAGATCAAGCTTTACAAGTAAGTCCTACACTTCTAAGGGAATTTTAGATCTTGTGCACACTGATCTTTGTGGTCCTATGAAAGTTCAAAGTTATTATGGTGATAAATATTTCATATTATTTGTGGATGATTATTCAAGGATGATGTCAATAATGTTTTTAAAAGAAAAATCAGAAGCTTTTCAAATGTTTAAATGGTACAAGGCTAGAGTTGAAAATGAAACAGGAAGACAACTAAAATGTCTTAGATCAGATAGAGGAGGAGAGTTCACATCTGATGAGTTCAACCTATTTTGCAATGATCATGGTATAAAAAGACAAGTCTCTGTATCGAGAACTCCACAGTAGAATGGAATAGCTAAAAGAAGAAACAAATCTATTGTGGATTCTACTAGAACACTAATGATTGAAAAGAAAGTTCCACAAACATTCTGGAGAGAAGTAATAAGCACAACCATTTACACCTTGAACCGGGTTCAATTGAAGAAAGGTACTTTGAAGACACCTTATGAAATCTGGTATGGCAAGAAACCTAATGTAAGTTATTTTAAGATCTTTGGAAGTAAATGCTATGTTCATAAAGATGATAGAAATGGCAAGTTTGATTAGAAAAGTTAAGAAGGAACATTTCTAGGATATTCTTCTAGAAGCAAAGCATTTAAATGTCTGATCAAATCATCTAACAAAATAGTAGAAGGTGCAAATGTGAAAATTGATGAATTTGCAGAAAGAAACGATGAAGGAAATTCCAAAGAACTAGAAGACTATGATGGATTTGTCTATGTGCAACCGAGAAGTCCTACCAAGAAAACTGTTGAAGAAAATGAAGGAAATATCCAGTTATCGAGTGATGAAGAAGATCATATAGAGCCTACCGAGCCTGTATTAGCCAAGTATGTCAGAAGACATCATGCACCAAGTTAGATTATAGGAGATAAGGATGATCCAATGATGACAAGGAACAAACTAAGACAGAACACATGTTTGATATCTGAATTTGAACCAAGAATAATGAAAGAGGCATTTAACAATGAAGATTGGATAAATGCTATGATAGAAGAGATTGATCAAATCAAGAAGAATGACACATGGACACTGGTCCCAAGACCGAAGGACAAAAATGTAATCGGTACAAAGTGGATCTTCAGAAACAAGCTAAATGAAAAAGGGGAGGTCATTCAGAACAAAGCAAGACTAGTTTGCAAAGGTTATGCCCAAGAAGAAGGAATTGATTATGGTGAGACTTTTGCACCTGTTGCTAGACTTGAAGGAGTAAGAACATTGTTGGCATATGCTGCTTTCAAGAACTTCAAGATATATCAAATGGATGTCAAATCTACATTTTTGAATGGAATATTAGAAGAAGAAGTTTTCATTGAACAACCTGAAGGATTTGTTGAAGACAATGATAAAGATTAGGTATGTAAATTGAGAAAAGATTTATATGGTCTGAAACAAGCACCTAGAGCATGGTATAAGAGATTACACTCTTATTTGATTAAGATTGGTTTTATAATGACAAGTGAGAACAACAACATGTACATGAAGAATGATGAAAATGGAATACTAATCTCAGCCATATTTATTGATGATATTATATTTTGTGGAAATGAGTCTTTATGCAAGAACTTTGGAAATGAAATGAGCAAAGAATTTGAGATGTCATTAATTGGTGAGATAAAGTATTTTATAGGTTTACAGATACTGCAAATGAAAAATGAGATTTTCATTACTCAATCCAAGTACATAAAGGAAATCTTGAAGAAATTTGGAATGGAGGATTCAAAACCAGTAAGTACTCCTATGACTACCAACTATAAACTATCAAAGAATGATGAATCTACATCTATTGATGAGACACTTTACTAATCTATGATTGGAAAGTTGCAATATGTTGTTCACAGCAGGCTAGATATAGCACATGTAGTAGGTATTATTGCAAGAATTTCTGCAAATCCTAAGGAAACACACATGACGACAATCAAAAGAGTTTTCAGATACTTAAAAGGAATTGAAGATTATGGCTTAGTATATCAGAAAGGAAATGATTTTAATTTAAAAGTTTATACTGATGCTGATTGGGTAGGCAACATTGATGACAAGAAAAGCACAAGTGGAGGAGCTTTCTTCTTAGGAGAAAGACTAGTTAGTTGGCTTAGCAAGAAACAAGGATGTGTTTCTTAGTCAATAGCAAAAGCTGAATACGTTGCTACAACACTGAATTGCACCAACATTGCATGGATCAAACAACTGTTGGAAGGTATAAATGAGAAAATTACCGAGCCAGTAACTATATTCTGTGACAATACTAGTGCCATTAATGTTTCAAAGAATCCTGTTATGCACTCTAATACAAAGCACATATCTATCAAATATCATTATCTTAGAGAAGAAGCTCAAGAGAAGAAAGTGGTGTTGGAATATGTTAGCACAATGGAGAAAATAATAGATATCTTCACCAAGCCACTACCAAAGGACACTTTTGAATATCTCAGAAGTAAGTTAGGGGTCCTACCTCTATCTTCTAATCACTGACCAAGTTCGATGAAAGAATCAATCTGATGACTCTATTGAATATCTTTTGGGGAGTTGATGCTAGAGTTACACACTTTAGAATGTTTTCTAAAAGTGTACTGGAATTATTAATATTGGAATTATACAGAGAATGATACAGGAAACAGGGATTGAAGACAAATGCTTTGACTGAGACTCAGTTGATACACAACAATAGGAAATAACTTCTTACAGAAACAAATTATGTTTTAGTTCTTTTCATTTTGGCATTGTTGTCAAAGGGGGAGAAGACTACTGTATGAGAGAAAACCTACCAAAGGGGGAGAAGACTGAGAGAATATATGGGAGAAGAATTGAGAAAAGACTACAAATTGAAATAAAGACTGAAAACTGAAGAGAAGTCTAATGTATGGGGGAGAGCATTTCAAGCATTTAAGAATCACAACAATCCGAATCTTTTAAAGGTCAAATCAATTGGTTTTGCCATCAATGCCAAAGGGGGAGATTGTTGGCAATATTACATTATAACAAACAATGAAAGATTGTTGACATTTCAATAAGGATATTGAGAAGGTTGTTGATGATTATGGACATAACTGATTAAAGATGTTTTACTATCTTGATATTATTATTTTGTCACTGATGTCAAGAAATTGATTTTCTAATTCAGTATGATGTTGCCATATCTTGAGAAGTATGATATGAAGATTATAAAGAAGTTAGTAAAAGACACAAGAAAGAATATGATGAATAAAGGGATAAGTTATTCAATGGGCAACTACTACCGAGTCAGACAATGATGAGATCATGATGTTTTAGATTGTTTTAACATCATACATATGTTGTAAAATGTAAAGGTTAATACTACACTATGTTATCAGGTAAAGAACCTAATCGGTAAATCCTAAGGAACCTAGTCGGTAAACCCATAGAACCTAGTCGATAAACCCTAAGGTTATAGCTATCAGCTAATGAAGGCAGAATGTCTACCGAGTGAAGTTTAGTATTCACCGAGTTACAACCGAGCTATAACAGAATGCATTAAATGTTTACATGTGATATTTAATGAAAGAAGCTAATGAGTTGGAGTGGATCAATGATTGGTAAGTCGTGGAAGAAGTTTATTAACGAATCTAAGGCAATGGAAAGTTGATAGGAAGATCTATAGCTCAGATTGAATCACAATACCCTAACACAAGTTCCAAGGCAAATATGCAAGTTCCAAGGTGGGGTAAAACATTTTCAGATCGAAAGATACATTGAACCTAGACAAGATTGAAGATCTGATGGCTATGATTGATCATGGGAAATGTGATCAAGGAGATTAAGCAGTTAGAAGATTGTTTATAAATAGGAAACTATTGATAAACAATGAATGCAGGCAAGTGTATGCACAGGGATGCTACATAATGATTACCGAGCACAGAAGCTTGAAGACCTATTAGAATAACATAGTATTGATGCCCAATAGATAGACAAGATTAGTTCTATGTCTAGATTGTATTGAACAAATAGGAATCTGCTTTAGCATTTTAGATGTGAAGTTGCAAATAGATTTTTATTACTGTTATTTTGTGAAAGTGATAGAAAATCTCTTAACCGAGTGGACTTAACAGTCTTATATGTAAATCCTCTAGCAAGGTGACATTCTGATTGAGTGTTTGAAATCCTTTAACAAGGTCACTTCTAACAAAGTGAAGATCCTAACAGATCTGAGGGAAATCCCTTAACCGGGTCACATCTAGCAATGTGTTTGTAATCTTTAACAGGATTTGCTTTTAACCAAGCATACTCTAGAAGAGTATATTTCTTAGTGGGTCTAAAATCCCATAGTGGTTTTTCCCTATTTGGGTTTCCACGTTAAATCTGGTGTTATGAGGTTTATATTGTTCATATGCTTTTGAGTTTGCATGTTTGATAGTTTTTGGTTATATGACTGATATATATGTTACTGATGTTGAATCTGATGTTTTTATGGATGATTAAGTTTGTATGATTCACCCCCCCCTCTCATCTTGTTGGCTATTGGATCTGTACTTATATTAAGTATCAGAACTATCACTTTCAATTCAAGTTACAATCTTCATCTAGTCCTAATTAGTGTTGGGAAAATAGTGTCTCAACCTTACATTTACATGAGGTTACTATTTATAGAATTTTTTTGTTTGAGCATGAAATGGTGATAAATTCTCCCCAAAGTTTCGGATTGGCTTTATAAGAATGTCGGTAAATTTTTGTCGGAAGGCTATAGCGAGTTTTGAAGATATTAAAGTTTCAATTTTTGAAGGGTGCGATGAAAGGTTTAGACTTAATTTTGAGGACTTTAGACCCTCCAAAACACCTTAAAAAGTGGGCATAACTGGTGTAGCAGGTTATGAGGTGATAGATCACTTCACGAGCTATTCAATGCTTGAAATGGTTCATCAATTAGACACATGGTTCACAAGTTATGGCCTCCGGAAGTTTGGACTCCTGAAATAGGAAATAGAAAATGCATCAGACACATAATGAATTGTAAAAGGGAAGAACACATGTTTATGTGTGTTTTAACATGTCATAGGGAATCTAGAGTGGAGATAAGTTTGGCATCTACCTACAATGCATGCAAAGTTGATTTTGACTATGACCATAGGGGTGGGAAAACCCTAATTTTGCTCTGAATTGTCTACAAATAAGAATTTTGGGACTCATTTGGTTCATTTGCAATCTAGGATCCCGAACCATTCATGGTGATTTTTTGAGCAATTTCTGTTCTTTTTGTGAGCGATGGTAGGAGTTGGAGCATGAAAACATTTGTCCAAGTGGGCTAGGTCATATCGTCGACCAGAGGGTACTAGTGGTATGGTAAGTAACCTGAACCATTTTGTCAAATTTTGCTTGAATTCATTTGATGAATTTTTTTGCTTGAGATCAATTTTTTTACCATTTCATATTTGCATATCAAAAATTCCGAATACATTATTTAGGTGTCACATACATTGCCTGCATTTTGCATTTGATAACCCTTTCACATTTGGCTAATGAATTGATCATATTCGAGTGATAGAATACCACACATGCTTAAATTAATGTTTCACATTTGTTGGAGACATTTCAAATTTGTGTTTTGTATTTCCCAAAATTCATAAGGGTTTTACAAAGTACATAAGTATTTCTCATATGACTTTTTATCAATTTTATAATTTTACATTTGTAATATTTGCAAAAACATTTCAATTTAGGATCGAATTGCGATATGGGTATCATGCATATGATGTTTTTAGACAGATTTAGGCTCATTATGACATGTTTGTATAGGCTATGATGGCAGTGCTTGGTACATGATAGACTAGGCCTAAGAGCCTTACATTATGCCATCAGTTGGATAATGAGGAGTAGGCTCTCTTTTGGCACGTTGGACTCTATCACATTTTGTATATGCTTGAGGTGATGACCAATAGGGGCTTGATCATGGGTCTTGTTGATAAATGGTATTTAGAGATCTGTTCATTTCATTTTCTAACTGGTGAGGGATCAATCACACTTGAGGATGTATGAAGGATTCTGCATATTCTGATTCATGGTGAGAGGGTGACGTACGATCATCACTTAGGGTTCATGACTTTGAGAGTTTTATGAGTGTTAGGTGCATGAGCTTCGAATTGAGGCATTATATGAGATCAGTTGGGATCATATAATGATGCCATCATTGTCTTATACAATTTGATAGTAGGTACATTGGTTCTAGATTGACAGAGTCATGGATTCCTAGTGGGTTGAGGGAGGGTTTTGGTAGGGATGATTTGGGATGGAAGAGTATATGCATGGGGCCTAGCTATCTTGGTGATGATATACTATTAGATGCATATAGTTGTGTATTTGGGTGCTTGATCAATTAATTTTGGTGTTACACTCTTATAGGTCTAGGCATGGGAGCACATTGAAGTGTCCAGGTTGATGGTGCATATAGATTTACATGTGAAGGAGCCTTATGCATACTAATATGGGGGATCCATTTGATAGAGAGGTATGTGATATGAATTATATTGGTGGCATGCCATCGACATATTTTATCACTTTACATGGAGGCCATATCTAGGTTTCCATGGTCGGACAAAATATGCACAACATCTACCCTTTTGTAGACAACAAAGATAGAAAAAATTGAGTTTGTAGAGGATCATTGATGTACATATCTTGAGTGAGTTTTGACACAATTTGGATAGGTTTAGATTGTGCCTCAGGCTTCAATTTATTTTGCTAGATCAACTCGAGAGGTCTCAAATTGGGGACCTTGTATCAGTCCATATATTGCTTATACAAAGTTTGATAGTCTTTGGCCAGTGTAGTGGGGATGGGGTACAGGTGTGGCTGATTTAGGTACATCTCCTTAGTATGATATTTGGTGGACAACACATCAAACTAATTTGTTGACAAATCCTATAGTTTCAATGGGAGGATGGGATGATGAATGCGACAAAAACATGGTTCTCAAGTAGATGATGGGGGAGATGGAGATTTAAGAGCTAGGGATGGTGATAGAGATGATAGGGGTGGGAGGATAGGTCATTAGATTAGAGTTAGAGGTAGATGGGGTAGGAGAATAGGGAGGGGAGTAGGGAGAGCTAGTAGGGGAGAGGATGTGGTTAGTGAAGTGGTAGGGATTGGAGAGGAGGATGATGAGGGCATAGATGTTGACATTGAGGAGGTTAGTGAGTTTAAGGGGGACAATGATGATTCTTCTTCTGATTTATTGAGTTTTGATGGAGATGAGGAGGAGGAGATTGATGATGATGATGAATTTGAGGGAGATCAGACAGTGGTAGCAGGAGAGGGACCATCAGGTGGGGTTGAGGATATTAGTGGGAATTAAATAGAGGGAAGCGGAGGTCAAGATGATGAGATGGAAAAGATGGAGGATGTATTAGTGGGCCAAGATGTATTATAGATATTGGATCCTCAGTTAGTTAGGGGATAGATACAAGCATTGGAGGGGTGGGTTCAAGATCTTTAGATAGGCTTATCCACTATATGATGATATAGGGCCAAGGACAGGGCCCAATTGATAGCTGATGAGGAGTGGGAACGAAAGAGAGACAAACTCATTGCAGAGAGGGATAGTCTCATTTATGAGAGAGATAGGCTCAGGATTGAGTGAGACCTTGCCATAGTGGAGAGGGATATATTCTATCAAGAGCAAGATGGTGCTGCTAGGAGGGTTTAGTACTACATTGATTGTTATCGATGCTATTTTTCTCTAGGTATCGAGGCATGATTGATAGTTGATCAATTGTTTAATGTTGTGTATGAGACATCCTATTAGCATCAACATTATGAGGATGTAGTTCCCGAGGGCCAATGAGTGTCAAGTTATTGAGCTTATAGATCATAGAGCCACTCTTGATCACATAGTTGAGGTGCCAGTAGTGGTAGCATTATGGGTCCAGTTCCACTACCGCTAGGTCATCTAGGTGTATGGTCTAGTGGATAGGCTCCTAAGGGTTATGCTAAGGATAGGGGTAGTGTTGGTTTATATCTGATAGACACTTTACTTGAGCCATTTGGCCATTTTTCATCATTATTTTTTTCTTTGACACACACACACACACACACACATATATATATGAGATGCAGTTTGATGGAGGCCTATGTGACATGTTGTTTTTATGCATGATGATGTGATTTATAATCTATGCATTCTTTTTCTATATGCTTTATATCATGTATGGATTTATGGATATGCTATGATAACTCTATGATGATTTTATGATCTACAATCTAAATGCTTATTTGACTTACATTGTTTAACTTTTATGTTAAATGCAATCTATGAACATCTTTCTTATGTATGCATCTTAATGGTTTATGTATGTATCTATGTGATTCATGTGTACACCTATATGATGATTATGGTGCATTCTTTGATGGTGATATTATGTACATGCTATGCATTCTATGATGGTGATATTCTATACATGCTATGCACTAATCATGATCATGTATTGCCTGAATTCTTTATGATATGCATATGTTTTAACATGAATACAAGATGTATCCTTTTTGTGTGCCAGAGTACCATGTTTTGTGACTCAATGCTATCACATAAGAAATGTTAGTGAGAAATAAAGAAAATTTATTGATAGAAATAAAATGATATACCATCATGAATTCTTGTGTCTTTATTATAGCACAACATTTTCATCATTGAGCCTTATTATGTATCAATAAGATTTCACACACCAAGCTATACCAAGGTATAAATGATAGCCCATTACAAAAACAAACAATTAGAAGATGAGTGGATCCCTCCATCCTATGATATAACACTAAGGTTTGAGGTATGTGTGATAATCACAAGCATAGCTATCCTTGACTTTAATTTTCACATAGGATACTTGCCAAATGAACGTACCAACATAGACACCCAAAGTACCTTTTCACTTCATCGATTCACACCCAAAAGAACAAACAAAGAAAAAGGTTCATGAACCATCCCAACTCCTCTATTCACCTGTGGACATCCTCGAGTAGCATAGGAACATGACCTATCATCAATTGATAAAGATAAGACTGACTAGGACAAAATCCAACAACCATATTGATTTGTGTCAATGTTTTGATTGCTTGATGATTGATGTCTGATTTCAGAGACCGAATACCTCGTGTAAGATTGATTTGTCTAGTTTCGAGTGTATCCTTCCTTGGTTAAGATGAGTTGATGACTAATTAGGGTTGAATTAATTGATTGATAAGACATTTCATTGGTTTGATTGTAGACTTTGGTACAATAGTTTGTCTATTATTGATTTTTGTTGATTTCTCATTAGGTATTTGTTTAAGTGTTTTATCTCCACTAGATAGTTTATTGCATGGGTTTTCTTCAAGTCTTGCAATTTTAGGGCTTTTTTGAGGACATTTTATGATTTTTGGGACTTTTTTTTAAGGACATTATTTTATTTTTTTGTATTGTTTAGGACATTTTATGATTTTTATGGATTTTTCTAGGACATTTTAAATTTTTTTTTTTTTAAGGATATTTAATGATTTTTGAATTTTTTTCGAGGACATTTTATGATTTTTTGGACTTTTTTAGGACATTATTTGATTTTTTTTTTGTATTTTTTGGGGACACTTTATAGCTTTTTTTTTGTTGTTTTTTGAAAGATCAATTATTTTTCCCACTAACTCATTTCACTGTGAATTCTGACAAAACATTCCAATGAAAGTCCAATAATTATTTGTATCGTTGGGTACCTGTGTGAAATTTTCATTTTTTTTCGTTTCTGCTCGATGTTTGTCGATCTTGCGAAGCTCTGTGATTTTCATCGCTATTTAGAAATTCCCTTGAACTTTTGGGCCAATAGGTATATGGTTAGAATTTGTCGAGGTTCCAACCAATATTTTTTGAATAAAATTGGTTTCGACAATTTATCTATAATTGGCGATCTAGTGCGGCTAACGCTTGTCAAAAAGCATTTATTTAACTAACATCCATGTAGGTGATTCTGGACCCTTAGTAGGGGATTTTGACTGAGGCAAAATTAATGGAAAATAAAATCTTGAGGATGTGGCAAGTAAAGAACAAATGGAATTCTTAATTTTTGTCTAAGAAAGATATTTATTGCTGATAGAGAATTGTTGCATGAATATACTAGAATTAATGGTAGTTGGGATCTTGGTCGTATCTAAACATAGAAATTTGAACCAAAAGAAGGAAGTGTGTCAATTAATGTTGGTGGCTATCAGTTTATAGGGTAGATGTAATATATTGAAACCTTTTACATCTAGAGAAGTAAAAATTAACTCAGGAGTTAGTGGAAGTTTTATGATATAGAGGAAGCGTCTCTCAAAAAGTAAATTTGGTAATACAATTAATGATGAGAGTAGAATTGGTAGAGTAGAAAGAATAACTTTTTTAGAGGGTGGAGAAGAGAGAGAAGAAGAGAATAGAGAGTTAGGAAAGAGAAGAACACTAAATGAGTGCATAGCACAATGTAGAGAGCAATGAATAGAAAATAGAGGAAAATGAAGAGTTTGAAGCAAAGAGCTGATACCAAAGAATGTAGAAGAGGGAGAGGTGCAGAGTACAACCGAGAGTTAAAAAATATTATTTGTAACAATTTATCTTCATTGTAGCAAAAAATAATCTTCATTTTAATTCATCTGAGTTGTTGCTCAAAATAGGGGTTGGTGACCCTTTGGGATTCTGGACCCTTATTAGGGGATTTTGACCTTTGAGGGTCTTTTACCTTCTGTTAAATTAAATGTATGCACTTCTATGGTTGAATCTTCAGGTTGATCCATTTTAATCAAATTTGCATATACTTGGGAGCTTAGTAAAGAAAAATCATGTAAGATAATATTATTTTAGAACAAAATGAAGAGATAATTGCTAGATTGTGGGCTAGATTGAAAAGAAAAGGTGATGGGAAATGTTATTGTCTTTGCAATAATTGCAAGGGCTTAAAGATGAGAAGACTTTTAATCACAATAGTTGAGAAACATTGTAGGTAGCATGGTCACGTTGAAGGGGGGCATGATTATCGTCCATTGGTAAGATGTTCATTATATGTCTTTATATTGATTGAATTTGTAAATGTTTATATCATCTTAACTTTTTTTATATATACAAAAAATCACTTGATCATGATCATGGTTTATTTGTGTCAATCATTATTATAAAGGTGGGGTGCCCTAGGGCACATGATATAGATTATCACGGCCTGAAGAATGTGGTTTTGCAAGCGGAGGAACATGGTGCTATGAATAACTAAGATGAAGTTAATGATCATATGGAAGAAGATGATCATGCACCAGAAAATACAGTTAAAGATGATGATACAAATAGATTGATCCATGACACATTTAGTGGTGTAGCCGATCATGATGATCGAGAGGACTTTGATGATGTTCATGTTTTACTTGTATTTGAGAAGGCATACAAGCCCCTTTATGAAGGCTTCAAAACAACTCTTCTCTCTAATATATTGTTCGTGTTGAACTTGAAAGTTATGAATGGTTTATCCAACAGAATAGTCTTATGAATGTTAAGGTATGTCCTATATGTCATCTTTTTTCATCTATTTTTGTTGTTAGGTCATCACTAGTAAATAAATGATGAAATATGTACCATTAATATTATTTATATTAACAAATTATTATTTTTGTTGTAGATTGATAGGTGATTTTTTGTTACTACCATCAAATATTTTACTTCACTCATATCGAGATTTATCTGCTATTATGAAAGATATTGGAATGGAGTATCAAGCAATGGATGCATGTCCCAATGATCATATTATATATCATAAACACGAATTTGCAATAGAATGCCCAGAATGTCATATCAGTAGATATCGATCAGATCAACTAAAAAAAAAGGTGCCTTGCAAGGTTCTTCATTATATTCCCATTATTCCATGTATACAATGATTATTTAGATGCGAAACCTTAGCGCAATTTATGGATTACCATGTACGCAATAGAAGTGGAGATGAGATTCTTCGAATGCCTACATTTGGTTTTGCATTTAGGGACATGGAGGAAAAATGGCCACACTTTAAAGAAGAATCTCATAATCTCAGGCTTTCATTGACAGTAGATGATGTCAATCCATTTGGAGAGCTGAGATCTATTTACTCGATATGGCCTGTTTTTGTTATCAACAATAACATTAATCCATGGATGTCAATAAAGAGAGAGCACATAATGTTGGCAATGATTGTTCCAGGTATTTGTTTACATCAATTTTCTTTAACGTAGTAGCATCTCATTTGTCTTATTTGTTGCATAATCACATTATTTTTTTATTGAATAGTCATGTACATTAATTTATATATATTCCAGTAAAATGGTTATAATAATTATGTAATGTTTATGTTCATTCAACTAGGTAAGTACCAAGTTAAAGATATGAATTGATATTTCGATCCTCTTATCGAAGAGTTACTAAAGTTATGGAATGAAATCACCATGTATGACGTCTAAAGACGAATAGGACAAAGACAATTTCAATTCCATGCAATGCTTGTATGGACAATTCATGATGCCCCAAGGCTAACACATTTTTGTGGTATATTATAAATTTTGACTTCACTTTAATGATATTTAATTTTATGAAGTAGATATTATATATAATTATAAAAATTGACATATTTAATCCAATTATATATGATCTTGCAGGTCTTCAAACAAAGGGAAAATTTGCATGTCCAATTTGTGGTCCAAAGATGAAATCTCGTCATTCAACAAGTTTAGGAAATCAGGTGTTTGATGAGTATAGGCACTTCCTCCACAAAAAACATAAGTATCAAACTACTGAAAAACATATTTTCAATGGAAAAGAAGAGACTACATCAAAACCATGAAGAATGACACCTTGCCTATGGAATTTGAAATATAATAGAATTAATCGTCAAGGTTTACATCAGATCAAATTGTTTATCTATCATATATGATATGTTTGGAATTTATATTTTTATATTGTGTTTTGTTTACTCATACTATAATTGACAATGATTGTTGTTGTTAATTTGTTTAACTTATATGCTTCATGAAGGTCATCAAGGCATTAGTGGCCAACTTCCACAAGGACTGAAAAGTTATCATAGACAATTTAGTAGGTTTCCCTACTATGAGCAGCTACAAATTGTCCATTTGTTTGATACAACACATATAAGAAAGAATATAATAGAAATTTTACAAAAAATATGGGATAGAAGGCATGACAAAGAAAAAATTCTCAAAATTTGTAGTGACATTCAGGAAGCCAATCATGCAATGAAAAATGTCATTCAACTAAATAGCGATGTAGACCAAACTAATATAAGTGACCTTCCTTGGTTATTAATGGAGCAGCAAAGCAAAGCTATAAAAGAAGTCATACAAAAAATTCGACTTCGCACAAGATTTGCTACGAACATAAACAATATCATAACAAAGAAAGGTGAATTTGGGTCAGGGATGGAAACACATGATTGACATGCCTTCATTAAGGTAATTATTTTGGTATATTATATATATATATATATCTTGCATGTACTTTTCAATGTATTGTGTTTACTAGTTTTGGAAAAATAATGAAAAGATCATTTTATAATTGTAACTGTAGCAGTACGTTCTACCTCTATCTCTCCCAGACAACTTTGACAACAATGTCAAGCAAGTTATATATGATATTGGAAAATACATGAGACAAGTAGCGATATTTGTTCAATTCATTGTATACATCTTATATTTGCCAATTGTTTTACTTGCTATGTAATATACTGAATATTTTTATTAAATCTCATTAATATATTTGCGCCTTGAATCATTTGTAGATGGTTGTCATCTAAAGAAATCCATAAAGAAGATATAAATTTTTGGAAGAGAAAAATTCCTCTTCTAATGTGTGAAATGGAAAACTGTCTGCCTTCGACATTTTTCAATGCACAAGAACACTACCTCATACACCAAAGTGAGGAGATTGAATTGTGTGGACCTGTACACACAAGGTCAATGTGGATGGTTGAGAGGCACTTGAAATTTTTGAAGGCTTTGGTTAGACAAAGAGCACATCCTAAGGGTTCTATGGTATACCAGACCATGGTGTACATTACTGAATATCTTCCTAAGTTTGTAACAAAGTTCCATGTAGATCACATTTGGGATCCCAACTCCATTAACAGATTTGAAGGGGAGTACCTGATGGGTAAAGGTAGATTGAGGAAAGTTAGAGGTAATTATAAGATGGTCATGGAGATTAATTAAAATACATTTTACATTTGGTTTTTATGTATATTGTACTTATTTAATTATTAATCTTCAATATCCATCAATTATAAATTAAGGTCATATACCGTGGTAATTAACTAATTATACGTCGTTTGTGAATTTCAATTTTTTTTGATACAGTTGGTTGAGAGTGGGATGCACTACATTTGCAAATCACAAACAATCTTGATTAGATGACGGTATGGATTGAACGATGTCAACAATATGGTCATGCATTAACATGGGAAGGTGGGGCTTCATTGGTTAAAGAAGCTCATCGTAATGGAAATTCCAATGTTACACCAAGGGAAATTGATTTAGCATATGGTTTAAGAGATAAATAGGTACGTATAAATATATTAATCACCCATATTATTTAATTATTTTCAATTATATTATTGATGTATATATATGCTGATTTTTTTTCTTTGCATACATTCGGCCAAGAATAAATATGTTTATCATCTGACGATGCAATAATTTTAACATATTTGACATATTGTAGGTGAAACACCACAAGGCTACATGGTACAATGGTTGTAAATCTTGAATAAAAAAGTTTGATGACACGAAGAAAACTCATGATCTGGGATAACTACAGTCTTTCAGATGACTAATGTTTCATCTAGAAGCGAAATACATCCAGAAGTCTTAGAAAATTGATACTATGGGATTTTGGCTGATATACTTGAGTGTGACTTTAAGTCCTACAAATTAGTTCTATTTTTCCTCCAATGGTACATGCTAAGATTGAATGAAAATGATCCCGAGAGAATTGTTATTGAATGTGATAATGGATTTACCATGGTTAATACAAGGTCATTTGAGCAAGCTAGAAATGAGCCCTATGTCCTTCCAAGCCAATGTGAGCAGGTATTTTACTCAGAGGTTCCAGGTAAACTGGGTTGGTCATTTTTTGTTAGACATGATCCAAGAGGAAGGCCTGTAAAGTATAATGTGGTGGAAGAAGAAGATATTGAAGAACTAGAAGATGATCTAGATGACGATCAGGATCAACAGTTAGTCGATGACATGCCCAAGGAAGATGTCAAAGAAGAGAAACTAGATCATGATGATGTAAGAGTTAATGTTCATGAAGATGATATGATTGTGGATGATGACAATATCAAAATTGATAACAATGATGATGATGATATGACAAATCCTTACAATGAATCTGTATCAGATGATATAGATAAAGAGTTAGATGAAGAAGAAGATCAATGACATTGAAATGTATTAGTTATGTGATTATATTATCTATTTGATAATGATTTATTGATAGGATTATATTTGACTTATATGGTTACATAATTAATTCATGATGTTTTTAATTTTAATACCATATGTATATTGATAATCCAACCATGTAACAACATATATAATTTCTTCACATAGATATTTAAAGCAGAAATTATCAATTGTAGATAATAATAATAGAGAACTGATTTTAAAATGAAAACATCCACAAAACCATTTGAAAATAAGGAAACATATATGATATGAGAACTTCTAAAAACTTGTAAAAGATTAAAAACATATATCAACTTGTCCTTTGTAAATGATTACATCAAGTACTTATAACATATCATAGGGTTACACCCTTTGAGAAATTCTTTTGGAAATAAATTAAAACATTAATCTTTAAATGAAAGTAGTTATCATCTAGTAAGGCACAAATGTACTTTGGTTAAGTGTGCCAATTATTTATCATTGAAATGAGTATCACAATCATGAACACTGTCTCGTGCCTCCACCTCCATCAACACCATGCCCTCCATGTAGTTTGCCACTTTGTCAGTGTCCTTAACTTTGGTAGCTTTCATTGTATCCTTGAGCACTTGTTGGCATTCCCCAATCCATTCCACTTTCTCCTTTTGATCCCCATCTTCATTAAGTAAAGGAGGGATGTTGTTTGATCCATCACCAAGGAAATCAACACCCTAAGATCTCAAAGCCTTCAGATATTTTTTTATGAATTTTTATTAGCCGTTCACAATTCTGCACAACCTCAAGGTCTTCCTCATCTTTCTTTGAATCTCTTTAATTTGTTCAGGTAGTCACTCAACCAATCTCTCATCCTCCTCAATGCCAGTCTCTTCATTAAAGTACATATCCCAGTATTTATCCATCCATACCATTAAATTTGTGAACCTCTTTTGTATGAGTACAGATAGAGTTTCATTCTTGACATTTGTCAACTGGGCTTGGAGATGAATATTCTCTTCTTTCAATTTGCCAGCTTTGGTTTGAGGCTATAAGCTTTCACCTTGTGTCAATAGTTTTTGTGGATATTTTTGTTTCAACATTTCTCTAAAATGATCAGTCTCTTTATTTAGTCTAATGTTCTCAAGTTTGGTAGACTCCTTTTCTCTTAGCAGCAATTGAATCTGTGCCTTATTCAATTTGGCAATATTCACCCCAAGATCAATAGTAAGTACATGATCTATTTCTCCAACCTTCAGAGTCATTATGTGCCCAAAGGCCTTTTGTGTATCAATCACCATGGGCCTTTTGTGTGAAGGATATAAAGACCAAATTAACATAGAGTGCTCATCTAGGTTGCACATAGAACCCATGTACACTTGGGTCACACCTTCTGGAGACAACTTATGTTTTGCATCAATATCATGAAGAAAACTATCAAATATCAGAGCTGAATTTATATCCCATCCAAGAAAGATTAAGATGCGTGCATCTTCAAGTAATTTCCTCCCTCTCTTAGGAGTCATTTAATTTATTTCCTGTTCTACTTCACTTCTCAAAGAAATCAATAATTGGTTTTCATTAGAGGCATTCACCTCTCCAGCACTCTCCCTAACTGATTTACCTTTTATTTTACACAAGAAACACTAAAATTCAGAAGACTTTACAAAACTATCATCAGACACGAAATCCTTACAAGACAATTGCCTTAGATCCTCTTCTATGGGCACTTCTTCATTTGGATCCCTAGCTAGGGACACTTGCTCTTCAATCAACATCTTGGAGAGTTGCTCAAATGAAATCTAATCTCCTTCTAATGATCCCTCATCGCTGGAAGATGATACAACAATTGTTTACATCTCTCTCGCCCTTAGCTCCATTTCTCTGTTATGGTTATCAATGGCCAATCCAGCCTCCTCCTTATCCATGTTTCTTATCAAGTCATCCCTTATATATGGGATGTGCACATATTCACCAAGTTTTTGTTTCTTTTTTGCTAAATGAACCCATCCTTTAGGGTCAAAGCCTCTCCTTGGTGCTCCCAACTTTAAGTTGAAATGGGCTAGTTTATGCCATGTGAGCTCTTGACTTTCTTTCCTAGTAATAGTGAATCACATAAAGTTCTAGGCATAAAGGCTTGCTTGTCATGTGAACTCAAATGCATGTGATTTGAAACTCTCATCTACCTAATGATTTCCAAATAGGCAACTCTGTTAGGCACTGTCTTGGGCAGTAGAAGTGGAGATTCCTAAAATCCATAGACTCTATAAAAAAAATAGTACAAGTCACCCCAATTATGCTGAATTGTCTTAGGCCCCCCAAAGTCTGCAAGCCTCATAAATTTCTTAACTTCTTCTGAAAGTGCAAAACTAAATGGGTGATCATAGAGCTTGTATAAACATTTTACAAAGAACTCTTCAAAATGAATATAACTAGATCTCACAAATCTGCAATCCCATATCAAAGTCCATAATTGGACTGGCAAAGGTTGATTGTCATCATCAAATTTCTTTATTATCATCTCCTTAGGCCACAAACTAAGCTCTGGACCATAGAATAATACCATATGCATTAGTAGAGAATAATGGGGGAAGTAGATTTTGGAAGAATCCTTCTTGATGGTAGTGAGACCTATATCAAGCTATCTTACTACAAATGTAGCATAGTCAAATTATCTAGCATTCAGGCTTTGAACATCTACTGCAATGACCATAGATTCAATCATCATGAAATCTAGGGTGTTCAACCCCAGGACTTGTCCAACTGAGTAATAGGTATACTTCAAGTAATTGTTGAACAAATTCACATGAAAGACAAGTCCTTCCTCTGCCTCCAATGGTGCATCTAGACTGAGCATATGAAGATGCAACCTTCATCCTATATAGGTGGTGTCTAACCTTCGGTATTCCTTCAAAAAATCCTCAAGAATAATGTGATGTTTTTAAATCCCAGGCAAATAAAAAACTCCAGAAAGTGCATCTCTTGACACATAAAAACTGGGCTTGCCATCTCCACTACAAATTGCCTTCTTCTTGGGGTCATAGTTTTGTGCCAACAATTTTAGTATATCCACATTAACGTAAACATTGGGAACAACTAGTTTTCCCAAGCCTAATCTCCATGGGTTGCAAATTGGCTAAAGACTGTCACACCTATGGTAATGGAACAAAAACAACTCATAACCCCTGACAGTTGTATACACATCTCCCACATTGTTATAATTATCTTCTAGTTTACATTGCATAGACTTCTTAGGTTTAGGGATAGAACCAGACAATTGGTCTAACAAGTCTTGGCTTAGTTTTCTCTCCTCTACTCGAGTTTCTATGTTCACCACATCAGTTCTCTGCTTCTTCCCTTTACCCTTATTTCCCCTCTCTGCCTCTTCTTGAAACTACTAGAAGTTTCCATTTTACAGGTAATTCAACTAATTTCTTGAGGAAATCACAGAGGAATTGCTCAAGATACTTACTTGTTTGTTCACTGTTATTGTTCTTCTCAACCCACTCCAATTTCCTCCCTAAATGTCTGCAACTTTGGTGCAAAAACTTTCTTGAATTTATTCTCAGAGCATGTCATTCATGCAACAATAAATGTTTCAACCTGCTAATCAATGGAGTAGTCTTTTCAAAAGTTGAATTATGTTGCATACGTGTGACATCATCTTAACTCTTTTCTGTCGATGCCTTTATGTTTGGTGCCATTTTGAAAAATTTGTCACATCATCTAGATATCCATCTAGTCCTATCCCAATTTTGATGATGATTCTGATAAAACTTGTATCAACATAACATATTCTGAAATACACATATCAGAATAGTTTACTCTATAGATATTACAAAATTATGCTTCTTTGCCTTTAATAGTCATTCGGATAGACATCTCAAGTGTTGTGTTCAGTATAACTAAAATGATGTAATGTTATCAGAATAGCTCATTCTATCGAAAGATCACAAAGAATTGTCATTCCACTTTTATTAGTTATTCTGATAGGTGTTAAGACCTCATGTACGGTAATGCTATCTCGATGTTGATGTTTATCATTGACTTGTTAGATCGGGTAAGCTATCCCGATATACACATAAAGTGTTGCTCAATGAAGGTTATTTTACTGATCTTCCTTGGGTCTTATCATGCATGCTTTACACATGATCTCGATCATAATGGAGATGAGATGTGGGGCTCTATGCTAGATGAAATAATTTTTTTGTAGCTTCAACCTTTCACCCTTTTATATACAAAAGCTTGGTGATGACTAACATGCTAGGGGTACTAAGCATCATTATAAAATTTTAGGGTGACAAAAAATTCATGATCCCTTTTTTAATGATAAACATGGTTACCTTAGTGCTTAGATTAAAATTAGAATTGTATTGAATAGGTACATTTGATGGATAAAAAATGATATATTTTCTAAACTAAACATAGTTTGATAAGATGAGGATAGTTGAATCACTATGGCTTGAAATTGATCTAGATTAATATCACTAGGGACTTATGATTCTATTACGGTGTGATCCAATATGTCCCTATGGATAGATGAATATAAAAGAAGCTCCAAGATAGATAGCTATGCTAGAGTCTTATTAGGCATGCTTTACATAGGATCTAGGGCATAATGGAGATGAGATGTGGGGCTCTATGATAGATGAAATAAAACTTCTATAGCTTCAACCTTTCACCCTTTTAAATACAAAATCTCAGCGATGACTAACATGCCAGGGGTACTAAGTATCATTATAAAATTTCCAGGTTATAAAAATTTCATGATCCCTTTTTTAATGACATACATGGTTACGTTAGGGTTTATATTAAAATTAGAATTTTATTGATTAGGTACGTTTGATGGATCAAAAAATTACATATTTGCTAAAATAATATTGATTCATATAAGATAGACAACCTACTAGTGTTGACCTTGGTTTCCTCAATGTGAGCCACTAAGATAGACAACTCTCATTGTGTTTGATTAGATATGGATAGAATTATTATATTTCATGCATTTGGACATAGAATAACCTTTTACATGATAATGCTAAAAGTACTAAATTTATTTGTATCATGGAAGTTTGGGTGCATTGTCATTGAAAACTATGGTATGTGGGAATTTAATAAGGTTGGCTTCAACTAATTTTTGAAATTATACTTTGATATCCCTAAACCCTAACCCTTACCATAATCATAAACCTAAACCAAATCCTAATCCTAATACTAATCTTAACCTTAATCCTAATCTTCACCCTAACCCTAACCCTAACCAAATCTAAATCTTCACCCCACTCCTAATTATAATTTTGATCCAAACCCTAATTGTAATTACAACCCTACCCTTAATCCTTACAATGTCGAATTTGGATTGGATGATACAGACAAAGAGTTAGATAAAGAAGAAGATCAATGACATTGAAATGTATGAGTTATGTGATTATATTATCTATTTGATATTGATTTATTAATAGAATTATATTTGACTTATATGGTTACATAATTAATTCATGATGTTTTAAATTTTTATGCCATTCCATAATTAATTCATGATTTGTATTTTGTTTATGGAATGTACCTAATGTTGGAGCTTAAAATCACTTGTTTTATAATAGGAAGCTAAAAAATGAATATTTTGTTTATGGAACATACCTAATGTGGGAAGCCATGTATATATTTATATTGATATTTAATAAAAGTTTTACAGTATAAAAAAAGGGGGGGGCTCTTATCAGCCATATTTTCTCTAACATTTTCAACAAAAAGTAACATGTATTCTAGGCCTAAACAGCTTCTAGGGTTACCTATATGAGTAAACAGCCTCCACGATTACCTATACATATCAGATTAGGCTTGCTTCCATAAGACAAAAAATGAAGCCATAACACATGCTAAAGTAGGATTACATATGGGGATTTTACATTACATCCATGAGACAAAATTGGAAGCAGTATTACAAAAAACATACTGTCTATTGTTCATTCTTCAATGGCCACTGGAGCAATAATATTATGAGGAAACTCATTATACTAGTTAATAATGAAACTTTGGCCCTAACTATGTGTCATAGGTACTATAATGTGCACCCATTCTTGAATATCCTAAAAATTGTACACCGAACCCATTGTAACCTGCTCACAGAATTTAATACTTTTCTTGAAAATAACTCGAGAGAAAAATCACACAATGATATGCAAATATCATGGTAAACAAATCCATCCTTAACACATTTGTTCACATGAATTCATAAAAAGAAAATTTAGAAGACAAAGCATATGACAAAGGAAAAATTTCTTTCATTTCAAATTGAATTCTTACAATGGTTCGATCATACTTCCTCCTTTTAAAGAAGACCTAGCTTATACTACCCAACTTGCTAAGGTGAAAAGAATTTTCTATTCTCTCCCTTTTTCTTATAGCCTTGGTATTCCTTTTATATCATAAGGAATGCACAAGCTGCAAGGTGTTTACATCTGGTAGATTCATTATGACTCATCATTTAGCCCATAACAAGAAATAAACTTCTACAAAACCAACAAGAAAAGGTAATATGTCCAAAAACTGTTCTGCTGGAGTCTTAACTACTTCTGAGACGTGCCACCATCATGCTACAAATGCTTCCAAATGGAGGCTTGAATTCCACCACTTCATCTCATGAAAAACCCCAACTTCTTCGAGGCCGTGCCCTGCGAGATGAAAAATTGAGCACCCTCAGACCTAGAGAAGGAGCCCTTTGCCCTAAACTGGCAGCAATGAGGTGGAAAGAAGAGCTCACTCAAAAATCCTATGAACTAAGAAGGGTCACAACTTCCATGTGCCGATAGGATCCATCCTTTTGCAAACCAGATCTATCCATAATCCTTGGCTGCTCCTCTTCTTCGCTCTTCTAGCCCCTCTGAGTGATTTGGTGTTGTAGGGGAAAAAATGGATATTCCTTGAAAGGATCCTCACAACTGAGAAGAACTTCCAAGATCCCCACGATTATCCATATCCTTTCCAAGATCCCCATGATTATCTAGCAGCCTAATGAAACTCTCTCCAACCAGTGTCATGAAATGAGAACAACACAAAAGCGTAACTGTGTTGCTTCATCTTAGGCAAGGCTAGTAGACTTCTTCGGGAAATAACTCTCATTGTTTTTTCCTTATAATGAACAACTTTGCTAATTTTATTGAAAAAGAGTTTTCCAAAAATAGTCCTGCAACTACTCCATCATGCAAATTGTGACTCATGCTGTTTTGCTTTCAAATCCCTCCTTATCTGCTATCTGTAAACTTCAAAAGACTCATACAGGTTTTTACTCATTCTGTTCAGCCTTATTCTGAATCAAGCAATTATACCATGATCTTATCTATCCTTTCTTGCCAAATTCCAATCTTCACCAATTATGATCTGTACTCAACAAGACATTCACTTACCATGTATACTTTACTAGTGGCGTCTGCATGCAAGTCAAGAAGTCACACAATCAACTATGGGTTACTTAAGATCTCATTTCCATATTCTAGGCACCAAGCATAAAACTTCAAATATCAACTGTCGATGCTACTAAGGTAACGTAAAGAAAAGTAGGGTTTAAGGGACTTCAAATACTTTGCCGAAAAACATTCGGTGGGAAGAAAAATCACCTTATATAGTCGGCATAACCTGCATGACTTACCCCAATATATCTTCTCTTCATTGTAGGATGTGCTTTCAACAAAGTACTTTTATATTTGGTAGAATAGATAAAATACACTAAAATTTATATTTTTGGCATATTAGACATGATTATATGTCGATATGATATCCCTTTTCAGTACAAGTATCCCTTTTGGAGAAGGTCATATTTACTGTGCCGTTGTTATTAGCTACTTCAAAAAATTCTTTTTCATTGTAGCATTTCATGAGTCTTGTCGATACTGAGTATTTCATATGAGGAGTATAATGTATTTCTTCCTAGACATTCTGAAATGAATTCATATATTTTATTTCCTTTTGTTACTACATGTTGCAATTGACCCTCATGTGAGCCACATTTGTCCCTAAATATAGCATGCATGTTCATGTATTAAGAAAACTATAATTGATGCATATTTAAATGTTTTATCCTTCATGTCTTTCATTAATGAACTTCAATAGTAATGATCAAATAAACCATTGTTCTCAATCCAATGCTTGTAGAGAACTTAGAAAATTCTAATTGGAGTCTTAGAGAAGAATTTCTCTTTCTGATTGAATACAAAATATTGGTGATGAAAAGACAAGGGGAGTCAACTTATTATTTGAGAAAGACTAAAATTTGTCAGAAAAATGGGGTTCCAATGCCTAAACCACAAGGTTTGTCACTCTAATGCTAAAACCAAGTCAATTTAACCCCTAACACCTATTGGAAAAGTCAAAACATGCCTTTCTTTCAAATTCACAAGAACGTATAAACCTCCTTTTTGAAACCACACATGCATGTTATGAAAGTGTATGGTAATCCTACTTATAGTAGAAGTTCACATGATAAGCTAGCTAATGGCACTATATTGGAGGATAAACCCACCTATGGGATTAATTTAAGAGGTAAGGGATGCCTCTTAGTGGAATTCATAGATTTTGTTTCCTTTTGTTACTACATGCTGGGCTTGACCCTCATGGGAGCCACATTTGTCCCCATATATAGCACTCATGTTCATGTATTAAGAAATCTCTGTAATTGATGCATATTTAACTATTTTATCCTTCATATCTTTCATTAATGAACTTCAACAACAATGATCAAATAAACTATTCTTTGCAAGTTGAATGGAACCTTTTTTACCAATGCATCTATGTTTTCCTACCCTCATGGATCAAGACTTGGAATCACCTAAACAATCTTCTTTATGTCATAGCATTTCTCCGAAGTGCCTTTGGCATTCTTTAGATGTGTCAATATTAACTATATTGAATATATTTTTAAAGTCTCTTAACACATTCCATGACAAGAAAATGACTCATTTGGATTAAGGAGTACTTTCCTAAACCATTCCTTCATATTCAACAATCCCTTCTCACACCCACATCATAATTCATATTCAACAATCCCTTCTCACAGCCACATCATAATTCATATTCAAGAATCATTAAGACTGTACATAATATTCAATAATATCATAGGATATAAATCATCAATAATTATAAAGAAAGAGAAAGCCAACTATATAAGCTCAACAAGCCACCATACAAAAATTATATTTTGTAAAAAATAAAATAAACTATATATTGACATAGAATATATATTTTGTATATAAACTATATGTCGACATAGAATATATATAAACTATGTATTTTTAATTTCGACCGCGCATGCAGAGGAGCACGACATAGCATACTGCACCGAGACACTAACTGGATAGTTGCACCGAGAACCACTGCATCCAGTTCTTGATTGGAGAGTTGGGAGATTTCACTGGATGAGTGATGCAAGGCTATTGAGTCAAGGAGGAAGACTAGGAACCATTTTGCAAGAGGAAAGCCAAAGCGAGAGTTGAGGGCACTCAGAAAGGGAAACTCGACCAAGGGAAAATGACTGTAAGTGAATTTTCCTGACATTTAGAAATTACATTCACACTTGCCATGTTGACAAAGTTTTAATTATTTGAGCTCATATTTGTTACAATATTGCTATTAATTAGCTTTGTACTGTAGGAGAAGTAATTTTTCTGGTATAACATATGCTTTTTTTTTTAATCGATAATTTGTATTTAGATTATTTAATAAGAAAATGAGTACATTTGAACTAGAGAAAAGTGGTTTCATAAAACCACCAGTCAACCTACCACCCAAAAAACACTTATACAAAACTGCCTATTCAGACCAGATGCAGAAACCCCCATGGCATACAAAAATTCCCCATATCCACACACCCAGAAATACAAAATTAGTTTCCATGACACCAACTCAAATTGACAGAGTTGGGGACTAAGTCCCAGACACCAAAGGCATGAAATAACATTTTATCAAAGAAGGAGCTAGACCAAAAAAACTACAATCCGAACCAGGCACAACAATTAACCCATAAGTGGTTTGTATGCTGGATCATTGTTGAAGTTGGAGAGGGAATTCATTTCTTGTGCCATTCTCTGCCTTGGTTGAAGCTCCTGACCCACCTCTACTCTAACCACCTCGTACAAAACCTGTAGAATCTCCTTCCTCCTCATCAAATTAGCAAAGGTTTTGAATGCTTCCCACTCACGATGAGCCAAGTCCTTGCAATGAGCCTTCAATCCATCCTCCTGCAATCAAATAAAAGGTAATGGTGCACCTAGTACATCCTGTCCTGTAGAGGTCCTAATGCCCACACCCAGAATTGCTCGTTCACAGATATTGTCCAAATTCAATAGGTAGTCTGAATCAATCAAAGTTCTCTAATCCCTCTTCACCTTCTCCATCTCTACCTCAAATTGAAACCCCCAAGAAACAATCAATGAGTACACTTCAATGTTAGTCCGATATCGGTGACACATGGATGAAATATTCCCCAAGCAACATTTTAACTATTTCATACAGACACTAGTCTTTGAAAAGGAAAAGACCTTTCATCCTCCTATCTGTTATCTTGCCCAAAAATGGTGCCAATTTATTGTTAGTCAAGAATGTGAAATTCGCTTCCATTCTGCACTGACCAAAACCACCCTATACTTGTAGGTTTGAGCAAGAAAATAAAAGTGACGACCACAAACAAGCCCAAGGATTTAAATGCGTTAACATCGACTGTCAGAATTAAAGGCTTTAAATGCATTAACACGTGAAACATCATTCCTTGCATCTACCAGACTATGTGCATTATTCTTCTACATGGGCTAGCATTGAATACACATTTTTATATTAAAAATAATAATAATAGTATACTAGAAATAATAATACTATATTATAAATAATGGATTAGCATTTTGTGTATCAGTCTGAGTAGTAGTTTGGGGCGACAATTAGAGACAAACCAACTTACACCTTCGACCCAAAGAGGATTTATATAGTCATTATAGACCCTCACCAACTGCTTTAACCAATTTTCTAATTAGTTGGTTGTTTGGAAAAAAAAATGCTACTTTTTGTACCAAAATTGCAAAGTTACTCATTTTTTAGCTTTTGAGCAATTTTGACAACTTTTGCAATTTTCAACCAAATGATCTCCTATCAACCTAGGACTCCTCAAACATGCTTAATATGACATTAAACCATTAATTACATCAATTTCATCACTTTTGGCAACCTCTGGAGGAGTTGACCAGTGTTGACCTATTCAGGACCTAGTTGGCCTAGACATGACAAAAAATGGCACAATGGCCTTAAAAGTTTGATCCAATACATGGAATGACCTTATTTACTCACAGAAGTAATCAAAGGACTCTTTGTGCTCCTGCACCATACACTCCCCTAAGAAGATTATGTTTTCACAAGAGAAAGTGCTGAGTATTGGTTTGCCTTGACTCATTCGATGGAGTGCAGGTACCACCAAATAGGTATTTGTCAGATCTGTCTTCCTCGAGTGAGGGAAATTCAGGAAGAGAAGAGGAATGTGAGACATGTAGTAGGTCTAAAAGAGGGAGATCAACTAGAGGTCAAAAGATTAGAAGACAATTTCATAAACGCATGGAAATATTTCTTGCTGAAAGGGGGTCATGTTCTTATGATGATGAGAGCATGAGTGACATCGAGGTGCCCTTAAGGTACAAACATCTACGGAAACAATGGTTACCCAAGGAAATTCCTCCAATAAACAATGATTTTTATGTCAATGAGAGTATATATCCCATAGCACCATCATCATTACATGGTTTGGGCCTATTTTGTATGGACGACATAAAGGTCTGTTACGACAAAGTTACCGAATTGATGGAGTATGTCAGACCCTATTACAGTTACAAAGATTGGATGCAACTGGTTTGATATACACCAAGTATGTGAAGGTATGCATTGTCAACAATTTATATACAACTAAATTATAAGGATCAAAATAAAGGAGTGGCTATGTACATTAATGAAAGGCCAAAAACATCAGGGAATATTGCAGGGTTTATAAATAGTACATGACCTGGGTCAACAAATTAGCAACCCAATTGCATATTCGAGACACACAAGGGAAACCGTGTATTTGTATGTCCGATAAAATCAATAACTACATGGGAAGAGTTGCTAATCAATTACAATTTGAATCACATAGGTAAAAAAAATAGTTACTATGGGGGTGGCACGTACTATATACCATTTTACCCAACCTCCAATCAATGACTCTAATATACCATTTAATTATTATGTTTTTTTTCATAAGTCTATTGGTTTCATTTTGGTAAAGTTTTTTTATATTTAATTTTTGTCACATCGGGACATTGATCATAGTGGGAAAGCTTCGGCCCAAAGCATAGATCATGATGCATCTTCAGACACTTCTATCTAATAGGTTTACCTCGTTGTAATTGTACAAATTAGATATGAGTAAATTTTTTTATTATTATGTTTTTCTTCATAATTTTATTGGGTTAATTTTGATAATGTTTTTAATATTTTTTTCGGAGTTGGATTATTGGGGAAAGGCACCATCAATTGAGGAGAGCATCCATAGGGAGGTGTAGTCACTATTATGTGATGATGACATCTCATATTTTGCAAATCCTTTGAATATGATAAGGAAGACCCCCAAAAAATGCAATGAAAAAATCCTTTAGTTGTTATTCATAGTGCCTCAAATAGATGAGATAAGGGAAAGGGTTAAAATATTGACTGAGAGAGCATGAAACTTGCAAGTAAGCTATCATGAGATCTTTAATTATAACACAAGTTCATTCATGGTTTTATATTTTGTACTCTTTTATGTCATGAACTAAAATATGAGTTGTTTTTACAAGATTTTGTACATCCTCATGATGCTGCTAGCCATGATCAAGGTACTGCAGGTGCTGCCCATGGAGTAGGGGTTGGTTCAAGTGTTTATCCTAATATTCTTGCACATACATCACATCATTTGACCCCATCATACGTTCCTATATTGTCTACTGAAATGTTGGCAACAGATAACATGCAGGCATCATGTACTGCACCCTCTGGCAACAAACAAATGCCTGAACATGCGTTAGGACATGTACCCGGGGATGCAGAGGCCACTAGTATTGGTGATGTTTTAGAAGCATTTCCTGGATCAACTCGTATTACTAGTATGAGAACATTGCCAGTCACATTTGTGGTGACCAAGGATTTCATTCCCATAAAGATAGAGAAGGTCCCAGGTACTTTAAAATGTTTTAATTATTATTATATATAATCCAGTTGAAATTTACTTATTCATCACTCTTTTTAGACTAATGATCCCATGATCATTTTGTAGGAAATAATGTTTTTTATAAACATCTAAATGATATTACATTGGAGATCTTTGATCCCACCATACGTACATGATGGAATGCCCAAAATCAAGATTTAAAAGATGAGCTCATTAACCGTTTAGTTGTGTTGTTCGGTAATAACACATTCAACCAAACCAAGGTCCTTAAGAAAGATGGTACCTATCTAAAGTATGTGAGGGACCAATATAGGTTACATTTAGAGAAGAACAAAAATTACGAGCACCATCCCATGATTTCGGAGAGGGAGTGGAAGGACCTGGTGCTGGATGGAAAGGAGAAGGCTGAAAAGAAAAAAGGAAAGACACCACTGGGCCAAGGAAGGTATGCGATACTATCAACAATGTAATTATATACTGATTACTCTTTATTTTTACATAATCTAAAGTATTTCAAACTTTTCATAGGCTAACCAACATATCAAAGGCAACAAAGGCAAGACTTCAAAAAAATGGACATCACAAACTTTTCTCTAATGGTTATATGAAATTTTCCACACAAATTGTAAGTCTGAATAAATAAAATGTTGCATCCAAATAATAACTTACAAGCAATTTTGGTTTTATCACACCATAGAAGAAAAATTCATGATCTTATGCAAAAATGCAGGGCTCTGAATTAAATATAGTGCTCACAAAAGAGGACTTGGACATTGCCTTTCAGCAAGGCTATGGAGGCATGGCTGAACACCTAAGAGGCTTGACTAGGCAAACAAAAGCTTCCATTGCATCCAATATGTAGGTAAATAAACTCAATGGAGTTTATCAAAACTGAATTGTTGTGTAATCTATTCAATTGATATTAATTTCCACCATAAATTAATTATGTGCCTATTTGTTTTAAATAGACAAGCAATGAAAATAGTGCACATGACATTGGAATGCATCTTGTTGAGGGTGGAGCACAACCTATAGATGAGGGTCATGGTGTGTTTCCCAATACTATCATGTATTCATTTGCTATACAAAGCGTAGTATGGATTAATACAATTAAACATCTTTAATTGCAATTGATGTATTAATTAATGTAATATTTATTGTTTCAACTTTAGAGCTTGTAGAGCGTGATTAACATGTTGAGCATGAACAGGCTAGACAAGATCAAGAACATGATGTGGCCCCATTAGGTAAAGAGGACCACTCTAATGTTTTGGATTAAGGCAAAAAATAGGTTTTGAAGGGGCCTTGAAACCCTTTATATAGAAGATTCTAAAAGGATTAGAATAAAAGCATTAGAAGATCCAAAAAAAAATAGGTTGCAAAAGATAGGACAATACATAGAGCAACTAAGAAACTAGTAAATGCCAAAACAGGCAGACAAAAGACCAACAAAGAACTAGAACACAAAACACAAAATCACATAAATACAAAAAAGACAACACAATTATATGAGGCTCTTAAGGGTCTCAATGACCTTAGCCTCCAACACACTCAACTTGTTAGCAACCATCCTCATCTCTTTGTAATCCATGCTCTCAGTCGCAAATTTTTTCTTTATGTTGCCTCGGGTCTGCTTATAAGGGCCTTGATCAGCCCGACTCTTCTAATTATTTTCACCAATATTGATCCAAACTTTCCCTTGTTATACTTTGTCAGAATTATTCACCATGACATTCATGGCTTCTACAGTCTATTTGACAATCTTGTGATTGTTGGCCATAATTGTCAAGAGAGTGGCTTGAATTTTCTTATAGTTTTATTCCACATGGGTGAGTCTATCCTCAAATATTTTTTGCATCTAATCAATGCCCTCAAAATCTTTGTTGATGCCTTCCATCACTGATTTTTTTCCTCTTCTGTCCATTACCTATTATCTTTCTGATTTTCCTGAGTAGTGACCATAGGAATAGCTTCCATCTTGCTACCCAAAGCCCCTTGGTTGAGTTTGTCCTCTTTAAGCTCATGAAAGAGCCACTTAAACATGCTAAAATTATCAATGGCATGGTCCCTAACCATTCCTAGAACATTTCCATAGTCATCCCTGTTATCACTCAGCTCCATACTCTTCACATGAAGGTCCTTGGTGGTATTTTGCAGAAGCGGCGAAGGGGGATTCTCAAGGTTCTAGCTATCAAGCTTCATGAAAGCCCTATTAACTCCTACATAGCCCTCATAATTAGCCTTATTACAACTAAAAAAAGGGGAATCCTTTCTAGATGAAGTGGACGAGGAAGAAATAACCAATTGCTTCCGCACATTCTTACCCTTACCCATAGAAGGTTTGGCCTTCGGGGAAATCTCAGATTTGGCTTTTTTATGAGGGGGAGGAGAATCCGCCTCAGAGTTTGAATTGCACTCCTCACCTTCCAACTCCCCATTGCTAGTGTCAGTCTCAAAATAAGTAGGGATAGAATCAGATGGGGCAAGGAGGGCACGAAAATGGGAGTCAATAAGCACCAAAAGCCCTTCGTGGAGGATAGGGAACTTGACAGGGTTCATTTTATGGTCCCTAAATTTATCCCTCAAGGCAGACATCAAATAAAAAGGAAGGGACACCTTGATGCCATGATGGAAGTGATTTAGAAGCAGAAAATTATGACCATAAACCCTAGTGAACCGACCATCAAGAGTGAAATATTCCATAATTACTTTGAGGAGTTTCGCCTAGAATTCCTTGATGACAGAGATGTCATAGTAGCTCACCATTTTCTTCACCATCTTGGCCCTCTCCTCTTCATTTTTAAGGAATTTTTGCACCACCATCTCAATATAGTTTTTATCCTTATAATATTTCACCCCATTAGCTGAGAGGCTAGTGATCTGTGCAATCAAACTCTCATCAATTAGCATCGTGCACCCATGAAGAGTGATAGTGCCATCTTTCCAATGCTTCTCAAAATAGGCTGTCACATCCTTATTTCTCCTCTGTAACCTCTCAATATATGGAGTGACACCCCCTTTTTCTAGGAGCCTCCATATTTTCTTGTCCTTCTTGAGCTACACACAGCTTGGAGGTTCAATTCTCTTCCTAGCCCCACCCATTCTTCTCATCACTTTGTGATTGAAGAAACTCATGACTTTCAGATTGAGAAAGAAATCCCAAATGAAGCTAATATTGACCCACAAAGCATGTGAATTAATTCCACAATAATGACACTGACCACTATAAACACATGCCATATGCGGGAAGGGGTCGATCTTTCTAGATACATATCTAGTTATGATGGATAAAGTACTCATAAAATTAGCTACCTCAACTTTTGTCATGAAGATAAAGCATTTATAATTCAATGTTCAATTTATCCTCATTGGTCCAGCTGATTTGGCAAGTACTTCTCACTCCCTTATTATCTAAGTAGTCGGCCACACAGTTGGACTCCCTAAAAACATGAGATATGAAGCATTGATCACAAGAGTTAATAACCAACCTAGCCTTATTAATCTAGACTTCGACATTCCAAGAGGGCTTTGATATACCTTTAAGATAGTTAATAATATTTTTGGAATCACCCTCCACCCACACAAGCTTGTAGTTATGATTTCTAGCTAAATTGAGTTCTTGGTATGCTCCCATGGCTTTAGCAAGGTGGTTAGTTTGAATTCCCAAAGGGAGCACCACCGCTGAAACAAGATTGCCATTATGATCTCACAACACTCCCCCACAAGGACCACTCTAATTTTTTTTTTAACATATATATTTAATTGCAATTGGTGTTCTAATTAATGTAACCTTTCCTATTTCAACTCCAAAGGATTTAGAGGGAGTTCAACATGTTGAGCATGAGGCTATAAGACAAGATCAAAAACATGATGTGGGCCCAATAGGTAAAGAGAACCACTCTAATTTTCTTTTAAACATATATTTAATGTCAATTGGTGTATTAATTAATGTAACCTTTTGTGTTTCAACTGCAGAGGATTTAGAGGGTGTTCAACATGTTGAGCATGAGAGTATAAGACAAGATTAGGAACATGATGTGGCCCCATCAAGTAAAGAGAACCACTCTAATGTTCTTTTAATTAATGAAATACTTGTAACAATAATAATAAAACATATCAATTTAACATTTCTTTGTTATTGCAGCTGACCCCCTTTGCAGCGGCCTCCACATTGTGAGTACATGACTAGGCATACAATAAGATTATGAGCAGAGGGAAGAACAATTGAAGAGGGGGCAAATGATTTAGAAAATGATACTCCACTTTTTCTTTATTTAGTTGCAAAAAAGAAACAAAAAAAAAGAAGATTGTAATCATATTATGACAACCATATTTTTGATAATATGTTAATGAATTAAAAACTGATATTTTTGATAATATGTAAAAATTGGAAGAATGAATGTTATATGTTAATGAATGAATGTGAATATGTTAATGAATGAATTTTATATGTTAATGAATGAATGTTATATGTTATTAATGGATGAATGGATGAATGAATGATTAATGTTATATGATTGGGTATGGGGATAGTCTATGAAGGTATATTTAACATTATTTCATAGAGAGATGGCAGGTGTGGAGGTTTGTAAGCAGATTTGATAATGAAAACTAATTAAATTTGTCATTTTCCTTCATGTTTTAGATCTCTGTGACAATAGTAATCCAAGGATATAATGTTATTTGGTTTCAAATAGTCTTATATTTAACAGGGCATGTTGATACATGTCTTTGCATTCATTAGAGTCCAATTTCAAAAGGAGGAAGTATAAGGAAATGAAGTTTTGGTAACATGATGACGAATTGTCATACGGTTCTACAACTTTATGTATTTGTGATATCAATGTTCATTATTCATGTTATCTTTATGTGCATATAAATGCTTTGATACTTTTGACTCTCTAATTTTGATTCTTAATTGCTAAGCACTAAGTTGTTGTTGCTTTCATTACATTGTCCTATTACTACAAATTAATGATGTTTCTTGTAGCTTCCATCATGTGGTAATGTACTATTACACTATTGGCATAACAAAAACCTAATAAACGATAGTATAAGTCATTCTGATGACATACTCTCAATTCTCCTCTATTGATCGACATTTGTATCCCAAAACACAATCCCATTAGAATCCCCAATACTATTAGAATTGCACAAAAAGGATAAACTGAAAGTATAGGCTTATTCCAAAAATGCACCTTGAAACACTATCGACATAGCTATACTGATCAAGACTCATCGACTAGATTTATAGTATCAGAATAGTATGAAAAATTTAAACTAACAGTACAAACTATTCCGATCACCTGGCCATCGGCTAAGCTATCCCGATAAATCTTTTCAAGATGAAAACTAACCATCAATAAATTATCTTGTTATACTTCCACTAGAATAATTTTTTAATCAAATTAATTTTTTTTTTAAAACTATTGTGTTTTGTCACAATTTCGATGAAAATCGATATCGACATATCTTAAACCGATAAACAAACTTCCTCAAAGATAAGCTTTTCAGCATAGCTATACCGGTCACCAAAAGGATAGTTATATTAGAATACTTATCTCGACAACAAAAGTCAATTCCGAAAACACATAATCATAAAAGCTATCTCGAACAACAACTCATCGGCCACACTAATACTGTCAGGATAACTTGAAAGGGGTACAATGATTATAAAAGTTATTTCAATCATTTATTGTCATCAAACCTTCAATTTACAGAGCCTGATGAACCACAAACATTTACGACGAGGTTACTGTACACGCGACGTTGATTTTGTCAAAATGAGAATGAAAGTTTTCTCCACCTCGTCAGAAAATAGACTTTAGCTCGGTGTATTTTTGATGATTTCAAATGGCCATTTTGCAACGCTCTGTAATTTTTTCTCGTTGAAGATGGGCAAAAATTTATGATGAACACCACAAAAATTCCCTTGCCATTGATCAACGATTTTTGTTCATCGTTTTGATGAAAAAATAACTCATCGTTACAATGACAAAATTCCAGCGATGAAATTCAAACCAAGGTTTTGTCGGTAATTCGACAATATTTTGTCACTATGTCACCAAACGTTCGTCGAAAATTGGAGTCAATTAGAGTAATGCCCCTAGTCTGTTCTAGGACTATGGATTCTCTTGCAACAATGTGCATGATGAAGGGTAATGCCTCTCAAGATAAAGTAGGAATGCATTAATCATTGATGTGGTGGGTGTTCTAACTTGACCATTACTTGATGATGCATGACGTAGAAAATTTACAGTTCACGATGAAGGAAATATTTTATCAAACTAATTGACTAGAAAAAGTAGAGGTACTATGGACACAAAGAAGAAGTTTCCATTTGAAGAAAGGTGATTTGTGAACATGCCACATTATCTCACATTAGGTTAATAGATGTTGCAAAACGTTTCAAAGATAGGGACCTAATTCGTATTCATAATCTTTGGATTATTCAACCAAAAAAATGAAGTGACTAGGATATGCGCTCAAAAGAGAGGAGAAGTCTCATATCAGATCAAGGTTATTAATCTTTGATTACTTATGTGAGTGCAAGTGGATTTATTCTGGCTTATACGACCATTGTGACTCATAAAATCCAACATGATTGGCTATGTGAGTTATCTTGTCTTGAAAAACATCCTAGATAGAGCCTCATTGCCAACAGATGTCCATAGCCTCGACAAAGTTAACACTTTAATCCCATAAATGTTGTTCCATTTCTAGCGAGGAGTCCATAGCCCCATTGGAGTTACTTACATGTTCCCTAAGCCAAGTGTTTTGATGTTCTTTTTTAGTTTCTTTTTGTATTTTATTCTGAATACTCTTGGCTTGCTCATTCTTTCTTTTGATATTCTTGGATACTTCTTTTTTATTATCATTTATTTTTTACAAATTGGCTCATAAGAAATGAAGCTCACATGGGTTTGAGAATTACAATGCACTAAAGCAAGATTTTAGATTTTTCGCTAGTCACACCTTTTACCAAGGAATCTCAATGACTTAGAGAAAATTATTAAGATGTGTAAGATATAGTAATCGAAAGGGCTAAGTGCACCAAGATGGTGAAAAAAAAGGGGCGTATAAGTGGCCACTTTTTTTCTTTTCTTTTATTTTCTTTTCTGAAAACACATAAACCTGAACTTCAACGAGATATTTGAAGGCCATGCACTCAAAACTAGGAGTTGAGCAAAGAATAAGAATTGTAGTACTTTGAATCTAGTTTCTAAACTACTAAAGTTTTTAAAAATTAGATAACATTAAGTGGGTCAAAACTCTCACGCATGAAAAATTGTTCCTGATTTTTTCAGAAAAAACATAACATAGATGTTTTTGTGCACTGCACAAAATGTTAGAGTATTCAGGTATTTACTTGATTAATTAAACAATATTTGTTTAATTATTTAAGTTCCCTTTATCTTTTTTACACTTAAGCTAACTTTAGGTGCATAATAATTAATTCTTTTATTAATTATTATGTGCAAACCTAGGTCTTCCCTTTTAGGGTTTCTTGACCTATTAAAGTTTGAGTTCATTATTTTCATTGTAAGAAGAAGAAGGATTATTATTCACAATACATTTTTGGTGAATTGGAGCTCTCATCTTTTGAGAATATTTTTTTCTGTGTTTTGTGTGTTCTTCAGATTATTGCTTCCTCGCTTCTCCTTGTGACAGGTTATTCAGCTTGTAGAAGATCTTCAAGCTCCTATGGTGTTGTATTTCTCAACTCCAACATGGTATCAGAGCTTCAGATTTGCAGCTATCTGCTCTTGTTTTGAGATTTTCTGCATTGGAAGCAGATCTGGGGTTTCAAATTTTTTTTATGCACCTAGGGATAGGTCTTTTTTCTGAGCACTTTGGGCCTAAATGGACCTCACCATCATGCTTAGAAGGCCCAAAAACCCCTATGGTCATCTAAAATTTGACCTATATTGGTTCCTGAGCCTTGAGGAGTATTTTTTTCCCTGATCTAGGCCGTACGACCCTGACATGCAGTTCAAGAAAAAAAATTCAAAAAAAAATATATTTTGCCTTTTTACGGCATACAGGCCAGATTTTGATTTTTTTATCAAAAATATCTTCAAAAAAATCAAAAGAAAAAAAAGGCGAATAGGGTTTGAAATTTTTTTTTTGTTTTGGCAAAAGTTTTGGAGGGGGGGATCCCCACAGTACGCAGGGTACCATGGGCCCCCTACCAACACGCAGGGCCTGCAGGTTGCTGCCATAGCCTTTTCCTGGCCTCAGGCCCCGCACTCCCTTCCGGCCCCCACTGGCATCCCTCGGTCTGATGCTGGCCATCGTTGACGCCTCTCTCGGCCCAACTGGTGCTTCCTCTAGCCACCGCTGCTTTCGGCCCCCTGCAGCGCCCCCCAGCTCCCCGACGGCCCGCCTTCCTGGCTTCCCACTGCCGCTGTGATCCATCGGCCCAGCCCCTACCAGCTCTGCCTCCCTGTGGCCTCCTCTACGTCATAGCACTTGCAGCCTCCCTGCATTCCCGGCCCTGCCGCCCCGCTCCCGCCGACCTCCCTGTTGCTCCTCGTCGGCTCCTCAGACATTGCCTGACCCAGCTCCTACACCGCAGCCTGGCCACCATGGCCAATCATCACCGAAAACCACCACTCAGCTCGGCCACCACTCGAACACCGCCACCTAGCCATCAGGGAGCCACCAGCCCGCCACTGGAGCCCTGCTCCCTGGCCACCTCCGCCCAAACAGCCACCAGACTACCCCTTCCTCTTGTTTTGGAGGGGGGTTTGGTTTTTTGGTCACATTTTGGGGATACGGAGTCATTTTTTTGAAAATGAATAGGCGTCGGAAAGCTAGTTCTGAGCCAGACCTCATCATGTTGGTAATTTTTTGCAATTTTGTTATTTGACTATGTTTTTTCCATTCAAAGTGAGGTCTCTTTTTTTGCACTCTAGGGGACATAGAATGAGCATCCAAACTTTGTTTTTTAAAAAAATTATATTTTTGGAAAGCATGTACTGTGTAATTTCCAACCATATGAGTTTTATTTCCAGATTCTTCTCCATGCATATTTTATTCAGTTTTTATTTTTTAGCACTCTGGTGGATATCTTGGTTGTTTCAGGTCGTGGGATCTCTTCTCTAGGTAGGATGTCTCTATTTTGGTTCTCCTTTCTATTTCCAATCTTCTTATCATTGTAGCATTGTATTTATGCAAATGCACTGAGATAAAGTGCCATCATGCATTGTTTACTTAGGATCATGCATAGCTTGTGACTTGTTGTACATGCACTATTGATAACGTGCCATGAGGAGGTTGATGTTTGCTTGTTTTTTGTCATCTTCCTTTGTCCAGTGAGTGTTCCTTCCACGACATTCACCTCATGATGTGTATCAAGTGAGTGTTCCTTCCACGACACCCTGTACTTTTCTCAACACCTTTGATATTCCTGGTTCTTCGTCATGCAATTCTTCTTGGCTGTTCTTTTCAGTGTTCCTGTCCCTGTCCCTCTTCCGCATTATAGGGAGGTTTTTTCTATTGGTTCTAATGCTTCCATGGTTTGATTGATCAGCTCTTCACACTTTGGTGTTTTCATGCCATCTGTATCTTTTGATTTCAGTTGTTTGCCTTGTTTGCCTTCTGATTTGAGTAGTATCATTTGAGGGCACTCATATAGATTACAATCTTCTCTACCTAGTCATGTTCTCTTTCAGTGGAGGTTCTTCAGATCAGAAGTTATTCTTTGATAGAGTTTGCAGGTTCTTCATGCTTCAGTGATGTTCTTTTCCATCTCTTTTTGGAGTAGAGTTTTTTTCGCACGTGGTTTTCTCTATTTCTCCAGTTTATAGAGATTTCATTGTATTTGGGTACTTGATCAGGCCTTGTTGCTGGGACCCATCTTTATTGCTTTCAGTAGTTGTTCTAGGTTTTAGCTTCTCCCTAAGTCTAGCTTAAGGAGGGGTGTTAGAGTATTCAGGTATTTACTTGATTAATTAAACAATATTTGTTTAATTATTTAAGTTCCCTTTATCTTTTTTACACTTAAGCTAACTTTAGGTGCATAATAATTAATTCTTTTATTAATTATTATGTGCAAGCCTAGGTCTTCCCTTTTAGGGTTTCTTGACCTATGAAAGGTTGAGTTCATTCTTTTCATTGTAAGAAGAAGAAGGATTATTATTCATAATACATTTTTGGTGAATTGGAGCTCTCATCTTTTGAGAATATTTTTCTTGTGTTTTGTGTTTTCTTCAGATTATTGCTTCCTTGCTTCTCCTTGTAATAGGTTATTCAGCTTGCAGAAGATCTTCAGGATTCTGTGGTGTTGTATTTCTCAACTCCAATACAAAATATATAGTTAGATTTAGTATTTTGCAAAACTCTTTGGTAGAATGATAGATAAGAGTGAGATCTAGAAGTTGTGTATTTTGTTTTAATTTTCTATTGAGTATTTTGATTTTTATGATTTTTTGAAGTGACTGCATCCTAAAAATTTGGTACCTATTCATGCAATGGGCATAAGTGCATAGAATCTAGTGTAGAACAATAATATGTAATTTATTTTTATTTTGGTCAAGTATATCAAAATTTTTAAAGAAAATAGTAGACATATGTCTGTGAGGACTGTCAAGGAGTTGGTAAAGAAAATTAAAGTTTACTATGGTAATGTTGTCCAAAAATAGAAAAATTTATATGGTCTGAAATATGAGAAGATGTGTGAGATTTTGGTGGTAACTTTAGAGATACCCACTTGATCATTTGTAAACCTGATGATGATGAAGTCGAGAAATCATGTTGGAAGATGAAAAAACATGTAAAGGGAGAAAAATGGAGGGAAAATGGGCTTGCAAGCCTAAGGGTCATTTTCCAACCCTCTTACAAAGCCAAAACCCACACGGGTTCTGATGTGCAAGATAACCTGCTTGGGTTTTGAAAAACAAAAAATACCATTCATAGTTGTACATAACTCGTACAGGTTATGTAGAACTAAAACCATCATTTTGAGTTTGACAAAACCCGTATGGGTTATGAAGACATAAAAATGTATGCTTGTAAACTTATAATTTACTACACATATGTATAGACATACATATATAATATGTGTTTATGCATGTATATATGCATATCTATAGTTATATAAATATATATTTATATAGATATAATTTATATAGATATATGTATATATGTTTTTATACATGTATGTCTCTCTTCTTTTCCTCTCTCTGTCTTTTCTTCCTTCCCCCATCACTGTCTCTATCTATTATGAGCCCTAATTATCCTCCTTGAGTTCTATCTCACCTCTCTCCCCCTCACACTTCTCTCTCTACCAAGTCTCTCACCCTCTTCTCCTTCTCATTCTCTCTCTACCCTCTCTCTCTCTCTCTCTCTCTCTCCTATTCTCTCTCCCTCTCCCTCTCCCTCTCCCTCTCCCTCTCCTCTCTCCTCTCTCTTTCCCCCTCTCTCTGTTGGTCCCTACTGGTGACTGAGAGGGGGGGGGTGAATCAGTCACCTACTAGTTTTATAGAATTAAAACCCTTTTACTCAAGTTTGCACTAACTTAATATTAATCAATACAAACAGTTATTATAGGAAAACATGCATGCTTGAAAAGATACACAATAACATGAAGAATTATCTCGTGGAAACCCAAATGAGAGAAAACCACGGTGTGAGTTGATGCTCACAAAATTTGTACTTTTCTGAAGCATGCCCTATAAGGAGCCATCCCTATTACGAGATTTACAGAGACATTGTTAAGTGCCACCAAAATAAGGGATTTCAATCTAGGCCTTTTAAAGCCTTTACCCTATTAAAGGTAGCCTAATTAAAGGACTTAAATCATTAATCAATATGACACCTAATTAAGGGATTTAAACAAGAGGACCTATTAGAGTCCACCTAGTTAAGGAATTTGAGTTGTAATGGTTAGAAAGCAATAGGAAGTTGATCTGCTGGAATAGCTACTGATAGCTTGATCAGATCACAATGATTCTCATACTTTGTCTACACCAATTGTGTCTGCTCTGCACTACACCGGTTCTCTGCTCATACCCTCAGCTCTGCACTCTGCCGGTCTACTTTATACACACACTCTCCTATGCTAAATGACTTAGCACTTCCTCACTCTTCACTCTTCACTCTTCACATTGGATCGCCTCTCAAAGGATTTTTACTTTGCAAATTTTTTTGATCAATCTTTTTGGGTTTTACCAAAAACCTTTATACCAAATTTTGCCAACACATACCCGCTGATTCCTCAATCAGTTTACACCTAACACTTGGCAGATTTGAAATTCAAATCTTTCTAAATCTTCTCACACTCTCTCTACACACTCGCCATCAATCTTGCCAGCAACTCATCCTTATGTGCCTCTGCAGCTCATAATTTCACCAATCTCTGGGTAGTAATCCGTCTTTTAAATGCGAACCTGAAAATCCACAAAAATCATGGCTTAACTGCATGATGACTGAGGTTGACTTCACTAACCTTTAGTTTGGCGTTATCACAAACTAACCAACTCACCTTTTTCCATCACAACTTTGTTACCGATCATCGCTCCTAGATTTACGGTGACCACCTATCTCTTTCTGCTTCACTGGCCTACTAGTTTACCACTACACTATTTACTTATAGTTCATCCTTTGATACCAGTTTGCAGTACTTCCATCAAGCCTATTTTCCTATTTTCCAATGAGGTTCCAGTTTGCATAGGACCTCAAACCTTCTTGCCTAAGTCACCTTCTGTGACAACATAATCATTAGAATAGCCAACTTGAAGATCTTACCTTAACACCGATCTTCTTGAATGACAAACCGGTTGGCTTATTCTATCTTCCCTTGAAATGATTGAACCTTCATCATCTATCTCTGATAGTACTTCCATGTTGTTTGCAAGCCATCACCTTTGCTACTGAGATACACCACTCCACCGGTTAGTGTTAGTCATCAATGACAAATCTCAACTAATATACCAGTTCACCAGATTAACCAGTTTTGTCAATATCAGTAATGCCAACACTCTCTCCCTCCCGTTCTCCTTATCCTATTCTATCCCTCTCTTCCTATCCGCTATTCTCTCTCTTACCCCCTCTCCCCCCTTCTCTCTCTCTAACTCTCTCTCACCCCCTCTCCTTATCCTATTCTCTCTCTCTCTCTCTCTCTCTCCCTCTCCTTTTCCCAATCTCCCTCTCCCTCCCTCCCCCCCCTCCTCTCCTTATCCTATTCTCTCTCTCTCTTAATCATATTCTCACCCTCTCTCCCTTATCTTTCTTTCCCTATCTCTCTCCCTCTCTTCCTATCCCCTTCTCTCTATATATAACTTTCTCTCCCTCCCCAAATCCTTATCCTATTCTATCCCTCTCTTCCTACTCCCTACTCTCTCTTCCTCCCCCTCTCCCTATTCTCTCTCTCTAACTCTCTCTCACCCCCTCTCCTTATCCTTCTCTCTCTCTCTCTCTCTCTCTCTCTCTCTCCCTTGTCTTTCTTTCCCTATCTATCTCCCTCTATTCCTATCCCCCTCTCTCTCTATCTCTATCTCTCTCTCCCTCCCCCTCTCTTTATCCTATTCTATCCCTTTTCCTAACCCCTACTCTCTCTGTCTCTAACTCTCTCTCACCCCCTCTCCTTATCTCTCTCTCTCTCTCTAAATCCTATTATCACCCTCTCTCCCTTCTCTTTCTTTCCCTATCTCTCTCCCTCTCTTCCTATGCCTTTCTCTCTCTCTCTCTCTCTCTCTCTCTATCTCTCTCCCCCTCCCCCTCTCCTTATCCTACTATCTCTCTCTCTCTCTCTCTCTCTCTCTCTCTCTCTCTCTCTCTCTCTCTCTCTCTCTCTCTCTCTCTCTCTCTCTCTCTCTCTCTCCTTTTCCCAATCTCCTCGTTTCCTTATCCTATTATCTCTCTATCTCTCGGTCTCTCTGTCTCTTTGTCTGTCTGTCTCCACTTCCTCTTTTTTTCCTAGTTCTACATGCACAAATAAGGCCAAAACTTCTAATTTTGCATAACCCGTACAGTTTTTGAGGAACTTTTTATTTAAATTTTTTTTTTTTGGCTACCAGACCTAGCACGTTTTTAAATTTCATAGAACATGCACAAGTTATGAAAAAAATAATTTTTTTTACATGTGGAGACTTTTCTATTCACCATCTTGGTGCACTTACCCAAAAATGTCGACATGCAGATACAACAAGAGATTCTCTTCCAAGTTGAGTACAAATCCTCATCTCAAGATGGCATTGAAGAGAGCCACCTTCGATTTCAAAGAACTTCATAAATACGTATCTAGGAAAAAGACTGAATTGAAATTATGTGAATTCAATTATATGACAAAAGAACACAAGTGCCTTTTGTACAAGTGACAAATTCTACTTAGGACACCTATGACTATGCTAAACAACTACTATTAAAATAAAAATGGAGCAAAGCTAATGCAACTAAACTAAACTATAAAACTTCTAAATGTAGTACTATTTTACATGCATTTTGTTAATTGGATCGGGTAATAGATCACCTTCCATTGTTGCTAAGTGATAGACATCATTACCAAGAACTCCTATGATCACATAAGGACCCAATCAATTTGGTTCAAACTTTCTTGGTTTTTCTCTTTCTGCTAGATTTCTTTAGTTTTCTCTCAAGATCAGATCTCCAATTTCTTAAAAGTGAACTCTCACCCTTTTGTTGTAACTTCTTCTCATTTGATTTTTATATGCTTGCAAATGATTAAGAGAAGTATGCCTTTTCTCATCAATAATTTATAACTCTTGCAACCTGGCCACCCTGTATTCCTCTTAAAAAATGATATGTTGTAATGAGACCCACAATGATGATAAATCAACCTCAATAAAGATAATAGCCTGAGATCCATAAACCAATGAATAGGGAGTAGCACATGTAGGGGTATGGATATAGGTTCAGTAGGCCCAAAGAGAAGGGTTCAACTGTAGATGCCAATCACACCCATCTTCATTGACATTTTTCTTGAGGATTTTCAGGATAGTTTTGTTAGTTTCCTCCTCTTGACCATTTATTTGTGGGTAATAAGGGGTGGAAAAATGATGTTTAATGTGTAATTGATCACAAAGTTTGTGCACTTCTTAGTTCTTAAAAGGCCAATTATTGTCTATGATTATGGTCATTGGGATTTCATACGGAAAAATAATATAGTTGAGGAGGAAGTTTTCTATTTACTTACTAGTTATATATGTAAGTGGTATCACCTCCACCCAAAGTATTCCATGGCAATCGGGATGAACTTGTCCATTGGAGGAAGTAGGGTTGATCTTGCCTATGAGGTCAAGTCCCCATTGTGAAAAGGGCCATGGTGATGTGATGGGCTAAATATCTTCTATTGACGAATGGATGAGGTCGCCATGAATTTGACATTGTTGACATTTTTGAACATATTTGTAGGCATAATTTTCCATGGTTGGCCAGTATTATCCAATGCATAAGAGTTTCTAAGTCAAAATAGGACCATTAGTGTGAGCACCACAGATTCCTTCATGCACTTCCCTCAAAGATAATTGTGCTTCCTTAGTGTCAAGGCATCAAACAAGGGTACCATCTAGATTGTTCTTGTATAAGGTATCTGCAATGATGATATATCTTGAGGCTTTTCGGATCAAAGTCTTATGTTGATTGCGAAAGAGATCAGGAGACAAGTATTAATCATGGATATATGCATATATGTCCTTGATCCATGGGGATTCAAGACTAACTATCATATACACACATTTTGATTGAGGAATTTCATAAGCTGGGACCATTAGTTGTTCTACTAAAAAAATGAATTGGGTAAGATTACTTGGCATGTCCAGAAGAGAGCCCACTATCGCTATCACATCAACTACTTTTTTTTGGACACGAGGACGTTCAAAGATGATTTGATCAAAGTATTTCTTAAATTCTTCCACCATACACTTATATATGGAATCAATTTATCATCTTTAGTTGTGTAATCATCATTGACTTGATTAATTCTTAGCTATGAGTCCCCATAGGCATGAATGATCCTCAATTTCCATTGTACAACTTTTTAAATTCTCATGATTAAAGCCTCATATTTTGCCTACATTATTTGTACAAGAAAAGTTTATTCTATAGGATTTATAAATTTGAATCCCCTTGAGGTGTCACAAAGAGGACTCTTGCCCCCACTTCGTGATTGATGCTGTGTGTGTGAAATTTGGGGAACCTGCAAAGGCACAAACACTTCGATAAACCATTATTTGCAAGGGTTAGTTAATAAAAAAAAAACAAAATAAAATCCATTGCAAGTTGGCTTATTTCCTCCTAGAAAGTCTAAGTGTGGATTTCTTTCAGATTGCTAAGCTATCCAATGACTATACTACACTCAAACGGAGGATTTTTTAAATGCATGCAACTAGGTGAATGCAAGATTAATTAATTAAGTGAAATAAGATTATCAAGCTAAATGATCAAAGCTCTAAATGAAGCTAAGCTATATTATATGCAAGAAATTGAATCTAGATAAGAGAAATGAATCTAAGCTAATGAACTAGAAGTCTAAATGATTCTAAGATTAAATGAAAGCTAAATGAAAAATAAGTTGATTGATGAATTAAATATGCAAATCTTCTTCAAATTTTCCTCGATAAACTGCAACACAATATTAGCATAATAACGATATAAAATTCTCAGATGTTGATTGAAGAATGAGAGCTTGAATTTATAGGAAAATCAAGAGGGAGACCAAAGGTCAAGATTGATCTTTAATGAACGATCGAGATTGATTTGAAGGAAGCACAATCCAGGTGAAATGATTTGATTGGACAATTTAATTCTATTTCAGAGAGATAAGGTTGAGTTCAAATTAGCAACTCAGATTCTTTTCATTTTTCTTGAGTTCAGTCGATTTGTTTCCTTTTTTGAATTTTTGTGCTCATAACTTCCAATTTATTTTTTACATTAATTCCTCTTTCTTGATTAGTTTCCTTTTTTTAAAGATTTATGACAATTTTTATTTATTTATTAAATATGTAAAAGATATTTAATTAAATAATAAAGATTTTCTATTTTGAATTTTGAATTTAATCAATTGATTAAAGGAGAATTTAATTAATTGTAGTTGCCATGTTACATTTTTATACCTTAAGAATTAATTAATCAGGCTCTCATGATTGATTTAAATTGATTATTCGATTCAAGACCTTGATGAATTTTATTTAATTTAAGAACATTAGTCGATATTAGGGGCCCATGGTTTGGCATGACCATTTTTAGGGTATTACATTTTCCCCTCTTTGAATTGATGTGCGAACAACATGTTGATTCAAAGAACAATTGATGTCTAGGAGATACTGGTTCTAAACTTGATTGATCACAAACTAGATGAAGAGCGAGGTATTCGGTTTGTTTTGAAGTGATGAAACTAAACAGACTGATTGAAAGCAACACCAATCCCGAACTTGATTGAACTAGGACAGATGAAGAGCAAAGATACTAAACTTGAACTTGATGGATCAAGAAGCGGATCTTACTGATCTAGAACTTGATTGAACTAGACATAGTGAGTGAAGATAAAATCAATCTTGAACTTGATGGATCAAAACACAATGAGTGAAGATAAACTATACATCTTGATTTGATGTGATGAAACTAAACACCTACTTAGATTGAGCGTGCGATCAAAGATACTCTTTAAACCCTTGATTGAGTTTAAATGAATAATCAGATTGATGAAAAGTGATGAAACTAATTAACATTAGGAGAATGATTCAAATGAAGACAATATCAGCTTGATTTGATGCGATGAAACTGATAATGCCCTAAGAGATTGATTTGATTCAAATGATCGAGAAATCTCAACTTGATATGAAGTGATGAAGCTAAGATGCCCCTAGAGGTAAGATCTTGTTTGATGTTGAGTAAAGATTAGCTGCTTGACTTGTAATGAAGATGATGATGATGTCATGAGTATGCTCCCTCGGGAGTGAAATTGAAAGATCAACACATTGTGCAATGATTTCAAGCAATTTGATATAAAGATTGAGCGATTAATGATTTGAGCGCAAATTTGAAGATTTAGCGTTGATTGATGAGCAACTGATTTCAAATTGAAGAAAAGAATGAGCATTTGATGAAAGCACTAAGTGATCACAGTTGTATGAAATTGACTAGGAAGATAATCTTAGATTTTGATTTCGATCCCAAAAATGGAACCAGGATGGTCAAATTAACCAAGCATGTAGTTTTCACGCCAATTGGAGCAAGTTGAAAATTAGGGTTTTGACTATATAAGGCCATGAAGAGAAGGTTGATTTAAATTCAAGCTCAAGGTGAAGAAGACCAAAATCATCATTAGTATGCCAGATTCACCATGAAATGCATGAAACATAACATGAATGCAGAAGATGCAACTAGGACCTAGTCACCCGACATTGATTCGCTTTCTTATCATCATTGAGTGTTAAATGTAGGAAATAGACATAAGCATCAAGGAACAAAGAGCCAGGATGACCTAAATGTCTTGTCCTATTTGATATAGTAGTCAAACATAAGAACCAAGGCAAAAAGAGGCCCAGATGACTTGAATGCTTCTCGCATGCAAACACAACAAACACTTAAAATAGACAAGGAAATAGTTCCAACCTCACTGAAGTGTACATATAAATAGAGTCAAGGTATGTGAGGCCATTTCACCTTAATGCAAAGGCTCTTATCATAGACACCCAATTTATAGGATGTTTTCAAATCATCAAAGTCACATCCATAAGAAGAAAATGAAGAAATGTATTATACCCCCAGTCATTGTACCTCTTACTCAAGATAGAGTTCCTTGAGTTACTCAGAGGGAATATTGAGTGAAAGCCAATATAAAAGACAACATACAAAGAAAATGTCAGTATAGCTCAAGCAGTTTGAGTTGTTGTTTTTCAGTTTTTCTTGTTTTACATGTTTGATAGGGTGGCAATGATCAGCACTTTGTATAAGGTAGGAGACATATGACTAACTCAAAGTGAATGATCCAGACTTGACTAACACAAGGATGACTTGGTTGAGCTGCTAAGGGCTTTAAGATTAAAATGCCCTAGGACTATAATGTTGATTGATTGCAAGCCATGATGGTTCTAAGGAGAACCAAGGGGGGTCACGAAAGTGACCAAAGATGAAAGCAGGGAATGCCAAAGTTACATTGATAGATGGAGCGCTTGTGAGTACAAGAGGCACCTGTTTACCAGGTTTTCACCTTCTTGGCAGAGATCTTTTTTTTTTTTTTGACTTTTTAATGATTTTTAGAATTTTTTTCAGGACTTTTATGATTTTTAGGTTTTTTTCGAATGTTTGCCCCTAGTGTCTAGCAAGATAAAAGGGATTTTGAGTGAGTGATTTAGCAAATTGGATATAAATGGATAGGTGAATGATGAAGGAAGCTTATGAAATTCCAAGGACTATCTCGCAATAGAATAGCATGTTAATCCAAGCAAAGGGACTAGATATAGCAATATAAAGAAAGGGTATGGTGTAACGAATGTCATATGGTCCAAAGAAATCACTATGTCAAGATGTTTGTTACATTTTATGTCCTTAATTTTGATCAAGATCAAGATATGGGTTTTGGATAGGAGGCAAATAGGATAAGCAAGATCAAAGGGGGTAATGAAGGATAAAAGTAAGAAATGGATAAAATAATGGATAGGAGCAGAAGGTTGTGGATCAAGTGCAATATATAGGACATACAAACCCTGTAAAGATCCTTAACCTTGTCAAGATCAAATGTGGAAAAGTGATATGAATGTAGATAGAGCGAATGAGGGATAATGGAGGATGAAGGATAATGGAGGAAAAAGGATAATAGATGGATGTACATGGATGGAACTTGCCCCTAGTGTAAAGTGCAAAAGGATAATGGATTATGCATGACACCTATTTTCTAGGTTTTCATCATGATACTTGCCCAAGGTGCCACAAGAAGTGGTTTTCACTCATGGACATAATTATTTCTCTTTACCTTTTTTTTTTTTTTTTGAAAGATAATGGATGCATGATAGGAGATGGAAGAAGGACTCCAGTGTCTCGCTTCTTTGAATCGATACCCCTGGAATATGTTTTGTAGTAGACCATGGCTATGTAGGTATGCTCAAAGCCGTTTGTAGGATGGTGAAATGAAACTAGGGTAAAGTCTTATGCAAAGGATTGGATAAGGGGGATGAAAGGGTGAAAAAGAGGTGTTGGATAATGGATCGGATATTGAAAGATTGGTGCATGAGTGAAGGGAAATATTTTTGGGATCAACATTGATACACATCTTGAGGGGTGGAGTGATGGAGGAAAAGTGGATCTAAGATTTTGAGATTTGGATGGAGGAACAACTAGAGATTTTGGGACATAAGGGTCCAAAATGGATGAAGGATGTGATGGAGGAATAGATTTGGAAGGTTTGGATGGAGGAACAACAATTTGGGATGCCAATTTTGATTTTTCTTTAGACTGTTGTGCTTCAAGCAGCCGCTTAGGGATCCACATGGTTTTTTATTTTTCATGCTTTTGTAGTTCCTTGGAACACATTTTTTCTACAAGTTCCTTAGGAACCCATATAACTTCTGATTTTTCTTTCTTTTTCTTAGTGGGCCTTTGCATCCTTTTAGATTTTTTTTCTTCTTTTTGGATCATAATTTTCTTTGTTTTGACATGTCGATTAGATGGGACATGTTGATCCTTGAATACATGTGGATTACTTGACTTATGACTTTTATGCTTGGCATCCAAATTGCTTGGACAAGGAAAAGAATGTATGAATGGATAGGAATGATATGGAGGTATTTTGGATGGATGGAAGATGGTCAAAGATGTATGCCTTTGTTGATCCTACATAAGGAATGGAGGGATATAGGGTCCTAAAATGGATGGAAGGGATGAAGGGAAAGGCATGTATCTGGATTTTGGTTTAGTAGGGATACCAACATCTTGAGAAATGTCACCGAGGCCATGACCCTTAATATTTTCTTTAATATGGAGGGGTTTTCTCTTTGGAAGGTCTACCCCTTTTCCTTTATAAATATTTTGACTTGTAGGATACACTTTGATTTGGGAAGAAGATGTGAGTCCATTATGAGGTGGAAGTGGAATGTAGGGAATGATAGGATCATGAGAGGGTTTTGTAGGCATGATGGATCCTTGAGGTGAACATGGAGGATTATGACAAGGAGATGAAGGGATACTTTGATCCTGACATGGAAGAGGACCATTAGATAGAGTAGGAAGGGTGTTTGACTCTTCATTTTGAATATGATCATTTGAAAAGGTGGAAGAGGCATCATGATCTTGCTTAGGAAGTGGATTAGGAATGGGATTTAGAAAGATGTTTTTGTGTTAGGATGGAAGGAGTTCATATTGGAAGAAATGGAAAGGTATAAAGAGATCATCATGGGTTTCTAGGGAGGTAGGATCTTTTTCAACCATTGGATAGAATTGGAGAGTTTTGGTGTCTTGATATTTTTTTATGATAGGACTTGTTTTTTCATTTTTCATATTATCCTCTTGACATGAAGCCATTTATAAGGAAGAGGAAATATTGTTGATGTGCATGAAGTATTCTTGGGTGTTCATATTTTTGCATGATGGTGAAGCATTTCAGATGGGACTCTATAGAGTGGGAATGTTTGGAATTGGAGTGCATGATGGCATAGGATCTGGGATTTTTAAATCATGTGGGGAACTTGTATCAAGATTGGGATTAGCTTGGATTTCCATAGGAGATAGCCCTTGAGGGTCAACATGAAAAGTTTCATCATTAGGCTCATTATTTGAGGAATATGGTATGGATTGTTTTTGAGAAGCCTTAGGAGATGGAGGCATCATGGAAGAGATGGAGCCTACATGTGGGCCATTGCTAGACATAGGTTCATAATTTTGATCATCCTTAGTAATGACATCTGGTTTCTTCTTAGGTAAATTATTAGGATGTTTAATTTCAATAACACCATCATTAAGGAGGTCTTGAATTTTATTTTTTAATTCCATGCACATTGAAGGCTTATGTTGGTTATGCCTATGACATGCACAATAATTACTAAAAAATTCACATCCCCATGTGGTCTTGTTAGGCAATATGATAAGATTATGCTTAAGAAGCTCTTCCAAAGCTAACTCAATAGATTGCCCCAAAGGTGTGAACTGTCTATCTAGGGGATACTTGGAGGAAATGTCTTTTTGCCTTGGTGAAGGTGTCTTGTGATCTTGTATGAGACTTGGCTTTTGATTTTCAATTACCATCTTATATAATTATTTTAGTATTTCTTGAAGTCTGGTGTTCTTGATATCATGAAATTTTATCTCAAGAGGGGTCATTGAATATTTTTGTTGTTCATATATTTCTTTCTTGAGATCTTGAATTTATTGGCCCAAGGTAGCCATGGAGATTTATGACAATTTTGATTTGCAAGAATGGATTAGTTTGTAATTAGAAAGGTTGTCCTTACTTTTGTCAGCTTTCTTATGAGAACTTTGGTTTTGACCAGGCATGGGAAACTTGATGTGACTGATATAGGAGGTGATGCAGAAGTCAAGACCAAGGAGCTAGTTTGTTCAATGTGATATTTAGATAAAGTGATGAGGTCAAAATCTAGTTTCGAGAAAGATATATCCTATTTAAGATATGATATAAGATGATCAAGAAGATTGAGGTTTTATTTGATGATTGATTGATGAACTAGCTAGGACATGATCGACAAATCACACAACACTACCACAAGGGTGCATTATCAAGAAGCATTTTGATTGAGATCCAAGTTTTCTCAGTTTAATTCTATGTTCATTGTTGAAGAATGAAGATCAATGAGCTTAATAGAGACTAAGATTAGACAGAAAGAGTTTGGACACAAAAGTGGACAAGGTAGTTATCTTAGTAGAATTCTTGTCCTACGAAGGGTGAATCAACTTCTTTCTCAATCTCAGGAGTTAGAGGTTCAGGTTGAGCCTCATTGTAAGTGATGTAGACTTATGGAAATAGAGAAGGATTGATCTTCCCTCCCTTGTTTAAGCCATAGCTGAATATAGATTTCTAAGCGAAAGCCCTACTTCTCAGGGGTTCTTAGTCAAATTCATTAGATTTCCCTTGAAGGTATAACCACATATGTCTTAGGAATACCCTATGTGACAAGAAGAGCTGATGGTTGATGTATAAAAACTTTCTCCTCTTATAGATTTGCCTAGGACTAGGACGCTTCTTTTTCAGTTTAGCCTCTGGATTGAGGCTTCTTCTTCTCAACACTTGAGGATTGAACATACGAGATATTGATGCTTGATCAGACATGGATACTGACTATGGTAGAAAAGAGGATGTTTGGACAATGAGGACAATAGAAGTCTTCTCTAGGATACTAACTACTTTTAGGACTTATGGACAGATTTTCGTACGACAGAGTATGAGACCAGAATGAGTAACTTTTAGGGCCAAACGATGGAGACATAGATTTGTATGAGCTGAAGCTCTAACTCGTACGAGGACCTTTCTGATTAGAACGACAATTTGGAAATAGTGATGTTTGTTTGTATAAGTTTAAATTTGACCAGAATGACAAAATGCTGACTTGTTGTTGGCTCGTACGACCTAGGGCTGACCCAGGACGAGTTTTGATAGAGTTTTGATCATTGACTTGGTTTTCAGTTTGTCTTTCAGTTTCAATTTGATATTTTTGATTGTCTTGAGGTTTTGTTTCAATTGTTTTGAGGGATGAAAAGCATAGTAAATAGTAGGTGTAAAATGATAACAAGCACATCACGCTAACCCTATGGAAGTTGCCTGAGAAGGAAAACCTTTGCCCACAACCTAGGTACAGACCCAATAGCTAATCAGAATATGACCGCCGAGTCTCACATAATAGATTCTCAACACCGTATTAGCCAACTCTGAATGCTAATGGGGGCACGATATGGCGAGTAATCTTGGTGGGAAAACTAGCTATCCCCTTGCATAAAGATTATCCTCCTTTTGGAGGTGAGTCAGGTAGCTTCTAACCTAAAGTTTGTAGTAAGGGTTCCATTCAGAAGGACTGCCTAACTATCGTGCAAGCATGATTTAGATTATAAAACCCAACAGGATCTTGAAACCATGTAGTCACAAAAGTGTGATTTAGACCGCGAGGCCCTACAAGATGCTCAACATGAGACACTCCTCATAAATGAAGCAGTGCCATCGATTATTCTGCCTCTTGGGACTTTCACCCTAGAAGCATTTTATTATAGTTAGTTGGATTCCTGGCTTTGGCCATACTCACTTGGGTCATTCCCTCTCACTGAGCCTTAGGGGCTTCTCGGGAGGCAAACCCTCTAAAGACATCAACAAATCTCAAACTGTAATAGAAAAAACCTCAAGGTCTATATTTTTTATTGTCTGAATGGACAAGAGTATACTCTCCTACTCTAGATTTTTACCAAAAACATGTAAAACAATTTTTTTCCCCTTATAGAAATTGAAGTGTTCCTAAAAAGATTAAGAAGAAAAAATGTTTGTTTGTATCTCTCGAGGCAACCTGCAAAACAAAGATATTAGTAGTTCGAGTTTATAATATTTGGCAAGCGTATGTTTAATGACTAAATTCTTTGCCAAGCAAACCCGCAAACATTAAAATCCTAAAATTAGTTGCCAAAATAACATTAAAAATCATCAAAAGAAAATTCTAGCATGCAAATTATAAATTAAGCTAATCTAACAAGAATTTCCATTCTTTATGACTATCCTACTTATGATAGTTTTGATAGTACTTTACTCTGTCATTCATAACTTTTAAACCATCTAACATTAGAAAAATCACTTTGGTGAAAATGTATAAAATGTGGTTTGAAACAACATACCCAAAATGTGTTTAGATCCAACGGTTTAATAAAAAGATATGCCTTCCAAATAGTAACCATGTTTGACTATCACAAAAGAACAAGTAAAATGATAGTACTGCACTTTGTCATTCATAACTTTCAAACCAGACAAAATTAGGCAAGTCGCTCAAGTGAAAATATAGAAAAATTCGTTTGAAACAACATATCAAAAATTTGTTTAGATCCAATGGTTCAATAAAATGTTATGCCCTCCGAACAGAGACCATTTTTGACTATCACAAAAGAACAAACAAAAAGAAAGATCTTTATTTGCAAATTTAACACATGTTTATTAGTTATAAAAACCAAACATCAGATTTGTTCAAGCAACATTAAAAATATTGTAGTCATGCGTTTGAGCCCCATGGTGGGTGCCTGAAATGTGTGTGTGAAATTTGGGGAACCTGCAAAGGCACAAACACTTCAATAAACCATTATTTGCATGGGTTAGTTAATCAAAAACAACAAAATGAAATCCATTGAAAGTCGGCTTATTGCCTCCTAGAAAGTGCGAGTGTGGATCGAGTGTGGATTGCTCTCAGATTGCTAAGCTATCCATTGACTAGACTACACTCAAATGGAGATTTTTAAATGCATGCAACTAGGCAAATGCAATATTGATAATTGAATGCAAGATTGAATGCAAGATTAATTGATTAAGAGAAATGAGATTATCAAGCTAAATGATCAAAGCTGTAAATGAAGCTAAGCTAGATTATATGCAAGAAATTGAATCTAGATAAGAGAAATGAATATAAGCTAATGAACTAGAAGTCTAAATGATTCTAAGATTAAATGAAAGCTAAATGTAAACTAAGTTGATTGATGAATTAAATATGCAAAGCTTCTTCAAAATTTCCTCGATAAACTATAACACAATATTAGCATAATAACGATGTAAAATTATCGGATGCTAATTGAAGATTGAGAACCTGAATTTATAGGAAAATTAAGAGGGAGACCAAAGGTCAGGATTGATCTTTAATGAATGGTCGAGATCAATTCGAAGGAAGCACAATCTAGGTGAAATGATTTGATTGGACAATTTAATTCCATTTTGGAGAGATAAGATTGAGTTCAAATTAACAACTTAGATTCTTTCCATTTTTCTTGAGTTCAATCGATTTGTTTCCTTTTTTGAATTTTTGTGCTCATAATTTCCAATTTATTTTTCAAATTAATTCCTCTTTCTTGATTAGTTTCCTTTTTTTGAAGATTTATGACAATTTTTATTTATTTATTAAATATACAAAAGATATTTAATTAAATAAATGAGATATTTGATTTTAAAAAGATTTTCTATTTTGAATTTTGAATTTGATCAATTAATTAAATGAGAATTTAATTAATTGTAATTGCCATGTTGCATTTTATACCTTAGGAATTAATTAATTAGGCTCTGATGATTGATTTAAATTGATTATTTGATTCAGGACCTTGATGAATTTTATTGATTTCAAGCACATTAGTAGAGATTAGGGGCCCATGGTTTTGGATGACCATTTTTAGGGTATTACAAGTGTAAGATCCATCAAAGTATAATGTCCAATATGTTGATGTTGCTAAGGTGAATACTAATTTGTTGGGGAAGTTAGCTAGCAAGGAGTGATTTGCTTGAAGTAGAGCTTCTGTCAACTGGTTTTCTACAATTTGTCCTTTAATTGCCTTTCTATCCACATATTCAATGTCAAACTCACTAATAATCATGACCCATTTTGCCAATATACCCACCAATACAATTTTTTCATGAGGTATTTAAGTGGGTCTATACTTGCTATGAGTTTCACCTCATGACTCAACATATAGTGTCATAGTTTTTGGGATGGAAATATTATAGCTATTGTAGAAACATGCTCTCTCTATTGCAATGTAATTTATTTCATAGCTCACTAGTGTCCTACTGATATAGTATATAGCTCGTTATTTAACTCGGTCATCTCGTTGTGCCAAAATTGCTGCAAGTGATGAGTTAGTTACAAAAATATATATTAATAAGGGTTTCCCTTGTACTGGTACTACTAAGACTAGTGGTTACAACAAGTAGTCCTTCAGTGCTTGGAAATATTCTTGGCACTATTCTATCCATTGGAAGGTGAACTCTTTTTTCAAATGGCGTTGGAAGGGCTAACCATTTTCCGCTAGCTATGCTATGAACCTCTTGAGGGATTGCAACTTCCCTTGTAAACTTCTTAGTTGTTTTAGATTGGAAGACGGAGGCATCTCTAGAATAGCCATTAATTTGGTAGGATCCACTTCAGTACCTCTATTGAATATAATAAATCCTAGTATTTTTCCCTCTATTACCCCAAACACACACTTTTTTGAATTCAACTAGACCTTGTATTATTCAAGTTTGTAAAGGTTGTTAGCAAGGACTGCAAGGTGATTGCCTCTGGTTTCAGATTTTGTGAGGAGGTTAAGTAGCAGAACAAATTCTTACACTAACCTTTTGAGAAGGGTAATAAATTTTTTTTTACAAATCATTACACCAGTTACAAAAACTTAACATAAATAATCATAAATAACATTCATACCACAACATAGTGATTTATGTGGGGAAAACCCTTTCAGGAGAAAAACCCCACACTCCAAAAGGAGCTCAATATATTATTCAACAATAAGCAACAGGTTACAATATATCTTCATAGGAGTACCATGAATTAGAGACTCAGAGGTAACTCAATAGCCATAAGACTCTTACACACAACCTCTATCTCATGCACCTCATATATAGCAGACATAATATAAGAAATCATCAAATCGTATTACAAAACCATGAATCAGAGACTCAGAGGTTACTTGAAGAAAAATATCTTCATAGGAGTATCATGAATCAAAGACTCAGAGGTAACTCAATAGCCATAAGACTCTTACACGCAACCTCTATCTCATGCACCTCATATATAGGAGACACAATATAAGAAATCGTCAAATGGTATTACAAAACCATGGGCTAAAACCACCCAATAAAGTGGAGACGACCTTATCTTCATTATAGATGCCCTATGACATTTCAAAACACACATAAACATGTGTTCCTCAATTTTACAACTTCTTTATGTGTTTGATGCAATTTATATTTCCTATTTCAGGAGTCCAAACTTTTGGAGGCCATAACTTGTGAACTGTGTGTTCGATTGGTGAATCGTTTGAAGTACCAAAAAGGTCGTGAAGTGCTCTATTACCTTGTAAACAACTATGCCATTTACACTCACTTTTCAAGGTGTTTTAGAGCCTCTAAAGTAATCAAAATGAAATTTAAACCTTTCATCGTACCCCTCAAAAATGAAAACTTTAATATCTTCAAAACTAGCTATGATCTTGCAATGGAAATTTACTGACATGCTCATCTAGCCAACCAAAAGCTTCAGGGAGAATTTCACACCATTTTATGCTAAAAACAACTTTCCATCAATAGGAACCTCATGTAAATGCAATGTTGAGATACCATATTCCCAACATTCTCCCACTCGTCGAACACCTTGCAAGAGCAAAGTGAGTATCAACACAATAATTTAATTGCTAGGGGCCATGAGGTCCATAGACTCCAAAGACCATCTGAACTTCTCTATGCTCACAACCTTAGTTAAAGAATTTGCAACATTCATCAAAGTCTACCAGGATTATACATATATCCCTTCAAATACCTGAAGACTAGATTTTGACTGCATCCCAATGAACTCTACCAGGATTAGACATATATCTAGAAAGAACTCCCACTGCTTGGGCAATGTCTAGTCTAGTACAGACCATAACATACATCAAACTTCCAATTTCACTTTGGTTCGACACTCTTCTTATGTCTTCCAAATCTGATGGAGATGTAGGACAATCTGAAATAGATAATTTTGTTCCAACTATGAAGGGAACACATAATGGTCTATAATGCTTCATGTTGAACCTCTATAATAATGAATTCACATACTTACTTTGGCCTAGCCATAGCTTTCTATTCACTCTATCTCTTTTAATTTCCATCCAAATAATGTTTTTTTCTACACCAAGATCTTTCATTTCAAATTTAGCAGCAAACTGAGACTTTAGTTCTGAAATCATACCTTTCCCTTTGCCAATGAATAACATATCATCAAAATATAATGCAATGTACAAGAAATGATTGCCACTAGATTTATAATAAACACAAAGATTTGATTTAGAATGCTCAAATCCCAAACTCAACACATATGTATCAAATTTACGGTCCCACATCATAGGACTTTGTTTGAAGCCATACACAAATTTATTCAATTAACAGACAAAATTACTTTTACCTTTCACCACATAATGCTCTAGCTATGCCAAATTATCCTCCTCCTCCAAATCACCATGAAGGAAAGCAGTTTTCACATCTATTTTCTCAACCTCTAAATCATAAGCAACAACAATAGAAATAAAAAATATAATGGATGCCATTTTCGAAATAGGAGAAAATATCTCACCATAATGAACACCCTCAACCTGAGAGTAGCCTTTTGCATCCAACCTTGATTTACTTCTCAATGCTTCCATCTGAACCAATGTTTTTATTGAACACCCATTTGCAACCAATAGGATTCCGTCCTTCAGGCAATGGTACAAGATCCCATGTATCATTATTTTTCAAAGCTGCCATTTCTTCTTCCATACAAATCTTCCAAAATTCTGCATCATTCATACCTAATGCCTCTTCTATAGATCCATGTTCATCCACATTATTATTCAAAGAAAAAATAAATCTCCAATCTTCAGCTGAATAGCTTTCAGGTGGTTGTCTATGTCTTGTAGACCTTCGAACAAGCTGAGTTGGAGGTTCTTCCTCATCTTTTGAAGATTCAGAGCTAGACCAGCTCTCCTCAACTTCTTTCCTATCAAGTGGTCTTGATTTAAGTCTTTCAGGTGTTGAAGGGAATTGAATCACATCTTTCTGTTTAGTCTATTTTGGCTGCAATGTAACAAAAGGAGACTTAATTTCTCTAAAAATACAATTTCTACTATGAATCACCTTTTGTGCAAGAATAATAATATACTTTCCCACATTCTCTAGTGGATTCTTGCTCAAAAGGGTTTTGTACATGTAAATATAGTGTCCCTTTTTGTATGTTGATTTCATAGTTATGCTGAGTGGCGTAATCATGTGTTTATTTCAAATTTGTAATCACATAAGAAAGCTAATATTGTAAGCTTTCTTCACCTTTTTTCTCAATAGTTTCTAATGGTAGAAATGAGTTTGAAGGCTGATGTAAGACCTTTTTTTATGAATGATTATTGGTGATATTATTAGAGATGCATTCAATTTAGGAAAGGATGGTACCACAAACAACTTCAAAGTTGATTTTTTGGTTTAGAACTTAGTTAGCCTTATTATTTCTTGAAATATATTATGATGTACATATTATAATGCCCATTGAGCTTGAAAACAATGGTAAAGGTGAGAAAGTTATTGTTTGATGTGATCTTCATTGCAAACATGAAAGGTCCTAGTGGCCAAAGTATTTAGGACACTTTCTTTCTGGGCACAAATATGTTGTGAGGAAGCATAAAGTATAGGTTAATGTGGGTGTACTTCCTTACAACATGGCAACCGAAGGAGGCATATCCTTTCTTGATGAGAACCTAACACCCAAGAAGGGTCTAGTTCATTATTGGTTTTTTCTTTGGTAAACTTGATGCAAGGGGCAATATTGTTAAGGTGAGATAGAAGTCTTCAAAAAAATCATGATCTTAGGGCCAACATATGTTGGTGTAATTCACATATCATATCAACCATTTTGGTTTGAGGGGTGATGAGTTCAACATGAGCTCTTCAAACTGCTCCATATATAGGATGGCTATGATTGAGGATAATGTGAAGCTCATGACAAACCCATTGAATTACTCATAGACTACATCCTAGAAGGTTAAAACATATATTGGAAGCATAATGAGAAACCAAGGAGGGAGTTTCTTCATGTTGAACATTTATGTAACTGACATAATGGAGTCTTGTAAAGGAACTTTAGTAAAGAGGAACATGACATCAAAACTAACCAAAATGCCCTTGTTTTCAACCTTTTTATCTTTAATGAAAATTGACATATTGAGTAGATTTTGATGTGGGAAGATGAATTTTTTATTAGAGGGGTAATTACCTTGGCCAAATAGGCAATGCGTTTGTAAGTAGGGGAATTGGTGGTGTTGACAATAAGCCATAGAGGTATATTGGACTTGCAATTTTTTTGGAAATCATAGATATGCAAGGTGTGATTTTATTATTGCGAAAGAGCCATTTTTTGTGCAATTGTCAAAGGATGATTAGACAATATTGTTTCTCACTTTCTTAGATATTTTAGAAATTGGATCATAGGATAGGAATTAGTGCCACTATTGCTTGATTGGTCAAGCATTTTTGTGACATATGAACGTCTATTCATAATAAAAGTGGTGTTCCCCTTTTCCACTTTAACAATGATTTTATTTTTAGTTTTAACAAGTCTCTTGAAATCAATAAACTTGTCTTTAAGGACATTATTTTTGTCAAGTTTGGCATGTACATAATGTTTCCTTACTTCATCAACTACAACAATGAGCAAAGGTTTAACAACATTTTTTATTGTAATAAGAAGGTCCATTTTGGGAATGGAGTACAAGGTAATATCAAAGAGAAAGCCACTTTTAGAAAGTTAAGAATCAAAGGTTAAATATTAAGATTAGAAATATCGACAACTCCTGTGTCTTCCTCCTTGTCGATATTTTTGAAAGACATCTAGATGCTAGTACAAGTAGGGGTGGCCTAAAGGTTCACAATGGTATCAATTGCAAGGGAAGTAGAAAGGTATTTACAAAAATCCTGCAAGAATGAAGGGGCCTAATCTCAAGGGCAGTTGAGATATGATGTTTGGATAGATGAAACACGTGACATGGTGAAAGGAATATCCCTAAGTGTAAGTAGAAGAAGATATGACAAGAGAAAGGCCATCATGATGAGTTTGTTTGAACTATGAATTGGGTGACTTGAGTAGCATGGATATTCCTTAGTGTTGTATCCTTGTGCTAAATAGTTGTCAAATTAAAAACTCTTAAAAACTTACTCTATAAAATAGAAACAAGAAATTGAAGCATGCTAAGACAATAGAGAAGAATCATCCACCTTCCAAAAGACCATCTGGAAGGATTATAAGATTGAAGACTATAAGATTCCCTACCTATCTTGTAACTTAGGCATAGACAAAAATACCAACATACCCTACCATAATGATTGAATAAAATATTAACCTATAATGTAATAATAATATTAGTATAACTCCTAATTCTGGTGCCAAAAGAAATAAATAGTGGGAAAGAAAGAAATAAATTAATAGTTGTACACACTTCCATTAAAGAGACAAAGTTGTAAAATATATAAATTCTTAAAAATAAGAGAAAATTAGGGTAGATGATCCACTAGTTGGGCACCCTAACTTTGCACTTCTCAAAATCCTATGTGGAAATTTCAAATCACTCCCAATTTTTTACAACAACTTAATTGACAAGTCCCCTACTTATAACTAAGGTTTCAGGACCACATCATCAAGTATGATGCCACATCAGCATGCTTTTTACCAAGGTGTCCAAAATAGCCCAAAAGAAGGTGAAACCAATAGTTGTGCAAAAGAGGCTCCCATACTTGCGCAGCTGATGTGGCATCATATGATTAGTCGCTTTTTACAACTAAGGGTATATTTCATTCAATTATGGGTAGTCATCATAGCAATAACAACTTTAAAGTCACAACAATTGGTACAATATTGTCAAAAAAATTGAACCTTAAATCAATAAGTATTATAACTTTATCTTTTTAATGGAAGTGTGCACACCTATTAATTTATTTCTTACGTCAAAAGACTTTCTTTGCCACTGATTATTTCTTACACACAATTAAATAATTAATAATTTATCAATAGCCAGCTGTAGCTAATCTGACTCCAAAAATCTCATAATTTCCATATAACACGAGGGTAAGTGAAAATTATAGATTTCATTGTAGACTCTTTTATTTTTCGACTATCTGTATAACAGGACAGTTTTGAAGCCAGATTAGCAGCGTCCCTATTTACATCTAAACATATGATGGGAGAACATGCTGGTTACTTCCCGCTCCCACATGTGCGAATGGTTCATATTTTGAACTTTAACTTTTGCTTTGGGCATCGGAATAAGAACTATAAGAACTACTTTGAGGTTTTTTTAGAAGGGAAGTAAAGCATAATACTTTACCTAGTGTGTCATTTAAGCTATAAGAACTACATTTCTCAATAAAAACCAGGCTCCTACTGCTGTATGAAAGTCAAGAAGAAGTTGGGTGTTTCAGTGGAGCTGGGGCTCTTCAATCTCACCAATACGTTGTATATGATTTAATAGGTGATTTTGTAATATGTAAAAAGGTAATTTTTATTGTTTTTGATATTAAAAGAAGTACATTTAGGTTGCTGATCTTTTAGATAAAACAGTCTGAAGACAGTTTCAACGAGTCAGCAACAACACATTAACAAAGTTCAATATTTAATATAAAAAACAGTGTAATACTTAATTTTTTTTTTATAATCTTAAATACATTTCTTTTTCACTGAACATGCCCTCCAAGCTCTCAAAATCGAACCTGCAATTTTTGTTTTGTTTTGTTCGTAGCTCCTTTACGCATCCCTCTTTTATCTCTTCATGGCAGCCACTTCAATTTTAGGGTTCGAGAGTACATTATAATTGTAAAATAATTGTACTACATGAATGAAATTTTATATAACAAAACACAATTATTTAATCAATACTCTCTCTCTCCGGAAAGACAATTATGAATGAAAGATTCATTCACTAGGAAATTGATTGATAGGTAGGGCCAACTATCAATTTAGGTCCTATTCAGTGTTACTTACATTTAGAGTTGAAGGTGATATAATTATATAGTAGTAGATGTATCTTTTAAAAGGTTGATCTTTAGTGTATGTTATTTACATAGAAACTTTTATATTATTCAGTATTGATTTTGTGTAAGTTTTGTAAGTCAATGTTAACATTCTAATTTATTGTTTTTTTTTATTTCATTAAATATTTTCAAAAATTATTTGTGTAAATAAAATATTTGGCAACATGTTACATGTTACAACAAAGTAAGTTAAAGCATTCCATCTATTAAGTCTCAAAAGAATAGGCTCTTTCCCTCAAAGAAAACTAATCATAAACAAGACATAGGGAACCACAAATCTAGGATGAGGAGGTAGATTACAAATAAGGAAAGGGCAATTTAATATCAATGCATAGGAGTACAATATCTCCTTCTCTTATTCAAGATTTGTACAAACTAGGAGGGTGATCCTTGAGGTCTCACCTACTTAACAATTAAAGAGATGAAAAATCACACTTAGGCATTGACTAACATATCATATTGGTAGCTACATTAAGGCTTCTCAAAAACTCAAAACAAGTATATTTCATACTAGCATACATATGTAAATAATAAACAATCTTATCTAAATAATAATAACTACCCTCAAACCTCTCTTCCACATGTGCATCTTATGATTTCACCAATGTAGCTTTGTAAATCTATCTAGAAAATCTCTCTAATGATATTTATTGCTAAAACAATAAGTTACAATGAAAAAAATAGTCTTATAAGAATAACAAATGAGTGCCATATTTGATAGACAAGACTTTTTGTTTCAAAATAGATTATTATATTATGAAATATTTCCTAGAGCAAGTAGTATTATGTCACCAACTAGGTGAAAATGGATCACCAAACTCATGGTGTATGACTATGATATCACCTATTAGAAGGGGAAGGAGAATTATGTTGTGGTTGATTCTTCTTTTTGCAAATCTAAGGACCTTGCCACCTTTTATGTACTTTATATGCCCCTCTCAAACCAGCTACTTGAGATTTTTAAAAAGAGTGGATTTAAGATCAACCCACACAACATCTACTCAACCAACTTTATGCCAACCTTGCTTCATCCCTCAACCACTATTGGGATGTGCAATATTTACAATATAAAGGTTTCTTATTTGTCCTTCCTAGCTCTAATTATCATCGTCAAATGCTTTATGAATTGCCTGAATTGGTAGAGGTAGGTAGAGATATCATTCAATAAGTAGAAATGTCAGGTAGTTTTTTGAAAAATGTGTTACAAGCCATTTTTGACAAAATTATTCAATAAAATGAGCACAACTTTGAAGACAAGCTCTAGATATTGTGCTCAAATAGATGGTTAAATTGAGATTAAATCAATAAGTGCTTGGAAACATATATTTGAATTTTAGAAAAAAAATATATTGAGTCAAGTAGTTATCTCTTGCAGAAAAAACTATTTAAATCAATTTGACACCTCATATTACGTAACCACAAAAATAACTATTTAAATCAATTTGTGGAAAGAAACTACATCCTCTTCTCTATTACATTTAAGGTAGTTCTCTAGTTCATATAGTGGATACTACCATCAACACATAGGAAAATATTCTTCATATCCTTTGTGAAAACTTTCACATGGCTTAGAATCACATGAATCAACATGTAGATCAACAATGTTATGAATGTGCCTTATAGCTAGGTGATATGGTTTTCCTCTAGTTACAACCTTATAAATAATTGTCCTTTTATTAGAATATTGATCCTTGGTTCTATAATCCTTACAAAGTTCCTCAATGAATTGGTCATTTTGCTTGGATCTACAAAAACTTCCACCTTCCTCTCATGTTAATCATGTCTTCCATGTCTCTTGTTTGAAGGAAGTTCTAGGACAACTAGTCATTTCTCAAAGATTTATTGTTGACCTTGATACTAAAAGACTCATTATTCTTTAGCATAAGGTAGTCCTAGATTCATACTCTTTACACGTTTTCAACAAAATAATCATTGAGATCTTTATCTAGTGATGTGTCATGCACCTTAAAGATACAACTTGAGAATCAAGTTTAACAAAGTTTACTAATAGTTTCCTTATATTTAGATTTGAGAACAAATATTTTTAAGGGGAGGGGATGCTAGGACCCCTTGATCCACCTATTTCTTTCTTTACTGCAATAAAGGATTTGGATGCATAAAATTTACAATTAATTCCTTAAGCTATTTTCAATAATCCCATATTCTTAGAAAATGTTACTTAACTTGATTAAAATTAGCATATATATAGGTTGCATACAATTATTTTAAAGAATGTGTATTATGCACTAATTAAAGAAGGTCACTCCCTTGAAGAGGTAAACAATGTTTCTCTACAAAAAGTCTATTAATTTCTACATGACATATATTGTGTGTTCAATTTCTAGCATTTATTTTCTATATTTGTGTTTCTTTTGCTAAAGGGTAGTCCCACAATAGTGGGTTACAAACTTGGGAAATCCTCTCACAAAATATTTGGGAGAGAAGGATAAATAATTTAAATCCTTTTATGAAAGAAACCTATGAAGTAATCATAAGTTGACCATTACCCCACCTCTCTCTCCATCCCTACTTTCTCTCTTGATGTCTATTAATGTACATTTCTCTCGATCCCCTTTCTCTCTCTCTCTCCCATTCTTTATTTCTCACTCTGTCCACCTACCTCTTCATAACTCCCTCCCTACTCTATTTCTTTGTCTATCTCACCTCTATCTCTCTTTAGTCAAGATAGGTAGAAGTGGAGAGGGAAGGTAGATGGAGGGAAGGAAGGAGAGGTATGTACAAAGACAGGGAGAGGGGAAATAGATATAAGTAGATAATAAAGGAGAGAGAGACATAGGGAAAGAGGTAGGTAGGGAGGGAGAGCCATACTTGGAGAGAGAGGTAGAGAGGGAGAGGTAGGGATGGAGAGAGCTGAGAGAGTTGAAATTGATATAATTAGAAAGGGAAGGAAGGATGAGGAGGGAGAGATATAGAGGTAGGGAGGAAAATAGAGATAGAGATAAGAAGAGAGGGAAGGAGAGAGATAATATTTCTTTTTAAACATCAATGAGTGCAACACATATAACTATAATACACATATTCATTGAACATCAATCTTCTAAGTATGCACATAATCAACTTAAAAGCATAATCGTAAGAGCACATTATGCAAGCAGAAATAAATACAACTCATCAAATAAGAATTCTTTAGGGCATGTCAATGCCATTACTTAATATACCACTAAGAACATAGCATTATGTTAGCTACCATAATCTAATACATTCTAACATTTATTTCTATCATTTACTTCTTACAACAACATAGGAGGACATCCATTTTAACTACCATGATCAAATTCTATGGTTATACAATTGTCATTAATTCCCCTTTAAATTCATTTTAAGAGCACTTAACCAAATGTTTCTAATTCCCATTCTCTTATTTACTAACATACCATCATTAATCCATTACCAAACATCACCTACAACATAGAAAATCCATTTCCTTAAGTAATAGTATTTATATACACATTCAACATAATACTCAATGCATTACCATTCTCAAGAGACAAGTGCAACAAGGAAATAAATTATTTCCAACTAAGAACACATATTCTATTCCAAACAAGACTAATCCACTGACATCTTAACATTAACTATGAGTCCAATTCCTTATTTCCATAAATGATAATTTTCCAAGATACAACATAGATTCAACAAGACTATCAATTTCATATTCTATTATAAGAATCGCGATCACAACCTATTACATCATTTCCATTACATATGAATACTAGTTTTTTTTACATCAGATACATAATCCCCAATCTACAAATACAACTATCTCATGAATCCTACTAATAAATGACACATGAATCATATTACATCAATCTGCACCAAGATTCCATAAGCTAAAGAGATAAAGAATCCACATCCATGGGATAGAGCATCCAATGAAGAGAAAACCAATGGAAGAAGGCATCAAACCACCCGACCATGTGGAACCATAAGGAACCTCCCCCATGCTACGAAGAATGACACAAGGTCCCACACACACTCTAGACTTAGGCTGACACCTAGCAACCAAAGAGACATCAACAATACAAACACCACAACTGAAAAGCAATCACATGAGCAATATTCCAAAACTCATCACATGACTAAATCAAAAGCACAAAACTTACAAAGCCTAACCAACAATCATGGAATAAGGAACAAGGACACATGTAGGGAAGATCCATTTTATTATCTTGTTTAGATGAATCATGTTTGCCCAACCCATCTGATTAATTGCATGGGGGATTCACATAGTGAACCTAGGTTATAGCACATGCATTCATGGCATACTAAAGAATCCGCCTATTTTCAAAAAATATTACCCCAAACTCCTTTTTTGTCACCCCCTCCCAATACATAGGATAAATTAAAAGATCCCACATTTTTGCCAAATATTGCATTTTTTCATAGTTCGAATTCAAAATTCCCCTATTTTCATTGATAGGCAATATATTGTACCCTCATTTTTGGGATATTAAACCCCCAAATATGAATGCATGTGATATAATATTGCCTAGCTAGTGAATCTCCTGTGATTAATTGTTATGGTTATCACTTATTTAAAACAAGAAAACCTCCAATGTGTTCTTGGTGGTGTAGACTCCAAGCATCCTTACAAGGAACCTCTTGGTAGCCTAATCTCTCATGACTCCGACCATCACACAAAAGCCCACTCTCCCTAACCATGTTCCAAGACCTTAGGGTATCCAAATAAAATAACAACAACAAGGAGGCTCATTCGTAATAACAAAATAACATACACATACATATGCAAATTTGAAAACAATAGCCAAAAGTCATAATTTCAAATAAATATATAAACCAAGAGCCTCAAATAAAAAAATTTAGGAGCAACACATATTCCCTCTTGCTTAGCCATATCAATGCAATCCTCTACAACAAGGTACACATCATCTTGCTGGAGCCAAAATCAATATAACCTCATCAAAAAGGCACACATTATCTTGCTAGAGCGAAAAATATAATCAAATATCCAGATTTGAACAATATCCAACTTAGAAAATTACAATGATATCAGAAATAATCTCTTGTTCAAAGAACATATTAAGAAAACTCGACACAAAAAGTCAAAATGACCAAAACATGAAAGTTAGGGTACAATAATGCATATGAAAATCAGTACAATGCATTTGAAAAATAGATTAGCACATATTTAATGACTTCTACAGTGCATATAAAACATTTTGCAACATATTTAATAGGTTTTACAATGCTTTTGTTTAGTAGTATATTGCATATTCCTATCAGGGTAGCACATTCATCTAATCAGATAGTGTATATATACATAATTCTCCAGCACATTCGCTTGACAGAATAGAACATTTATTACTCCAACACATTCATTAAGAGGTTTAGCACATATGAAGATCAAAATCATGAAAAAATGGAGACAAAGATTACGATCAAGTTTAGAAAATCATTAAGACTTCCAAACAAAACCAAAATAAATCAAATAGAGACACAATGTGATGCAAGAGCATCCCTGGTTATTGGCAATCTTGCATCACCCAAAAATATTTCCTTTCAGTTTCTTTGTTCTTTTTAGCAATTTTGTTTTTGAGAGTTACCAGATACATTGGTGTTGCTCATTTCTCTTGCGGAGCTGGATTTGAACTTTATTCTTGTTCTTCTTTCTTATTCTAGATCCGTATTTTATTTGGATCTCTTTTTGACAAGTTATCGGTTCTAGATTGGCTGGTAATTTTTGTTTTTTGAGATGCTTGAGCTTTACGGCTAGTTGGTGTTCTCGGATCTTGTAGAGAGATTCCTTGATTTGTGGAGATGACTTATCATATGTTGGAGATCTTCGATGCCTGGCTGACCCTCTTGTTGGCCCATTCTTCGTGGTGATTCTTTTTTGAAGGATTTTCATCTCATCTTTGGGGTGACCTATCTACACATTTCATTTTCCTTTCTTTGGGGAATGTGATCTTCCCTAGTTGACTCAGATGTTCCTAGATACTATATAATGATGTATTTGGACGTAGTAGATTTAGTATTTATGATATAGAACAATAGATCATAATTTGAATCCAATATTTTCTTTCAGATTGATGCATATGGATGTATATTTGTAATAGGGCAATTGCCTGCATGTAAGCTGAATGTTACCGACAATTGCATTTGAATCAATGAATCGATCCATGCTTGATTAGGCATTCTCTCTCTCTCTCCTATGTTGTATTGTGTTGTTTTGATCTTGTTGCACAAACTAGACCCCCTCTTTTGGGTTCCTCCTATTAGTGGCTGCACCAGTTGGTATCAGAGTGAAGGTTCATCCTGTTGTAGGGTGGTGGATTGCGGATCCGACCTGCAGCTAGAGAGGACTTGCTCCTATGGTCTGAAGAGGTAGTGTGAAATGTAGAAACCAAAGAGATGTTGATCTGGTGTTGATGGACATGTTGAAGCAAATTGCGGCTCATTTGGATGTTGTTGATACCATGCAAAGAAGAGGTCGACATATTGAGGATGTGAGTGATGATGAAGAAGAACAAATGCTGAACTGAAAAATGGAGGTCAATCGGAGTTGGCACAAGATGATGAAATATTGATTAGAGCTTTACCAAATGTGAATAGTAAACCACACTTTAACTCACTGGAGTATAGTGGTAAGTTGGATTCGGATGAGTTGATAGATTGGATTAATGAGATGGAGATATACTTTGATTTTGAGGGTACTGGTGAAGAGAAGAAGGTGAAATTTTCTTGCACAAAGTTGAAGGGACATGCTTCCTTGTGGTGAGAATATTTGCAGACTAGTAGATAGAGGAAAGGAAAGGACAAAATTAAATCTTGGGATCAGATGGTGAGTAAGTTGAAGGCGAAGTTTTTACCAGCGGATTATCAAGTCAATTTGTTCTAGAGATTGTAGAATTTGAAGCAAAAAGAATCTAGTGTGAAGGAGTACACCAAGGAGTTCTACAAGTTGAATATCAGATCCGAACATGTGTTGAAGATGAAGTTTAGTAGATTGTGAGGCATGTTAATGGTTTAAGAATGTCTATACAAGATGATATTAGTATGGTGAAATTGTAGAGTGTGGAAGAAGCTTATCAATATTCCCTAAAACTTGAAGAAAGATTGAGTATGAGGAATGAGCAGAGACAAAGATGAAGAGGTGGAAGATTTTAGAGAGGTAGATCCTTTATCGGAGGTGGCAGATCCTTCTTGGAATAGAATAAAGGCAAGGTAGAAGATAAGGGTGATGAAAATTCAAACCAAAGGAATGAAGGGAATTACTACCAGAATGGTGGACAAGGTGGTTACCGGAATGAGGATTTTAAGAGAGATGATAAAAGAAAGTTTACTAGAACCTGTTTCAAGTGTGGTGGAGAAGGGCACCAAGATTTTGAATGCAGACAAGGGAATAAGAGGACTAAGAATGGTGGAAGAACCACTTTTGTAAAAGAAAAACCTACCAGATCGTTGAACAAACCAAATGATGAAGAAGCTTTGATGATAAGAAGAGCCCTATTCTAGAATGAGATAGACGAGGAACCCTTGCAGAGGAAGAATTTGTTCCGTACAAGATGTAAGGTGGAAGGTAAGTGTTGTAAGGTTATTATTGATAGTGGAAGATCAAATAATTTGGCCATGAAGGAGATGGTGAATAAGATCAAGTTGTAGAGGTTGAAACACCACAAACCCTACCCGATAGCATGGATTCAAGACAATCATAAGATCAAGTTGTAGAGGTTGAAACACCACAAACCCTACCTGATAGAATGGATTCAAGATGATCATAAGATCTTGGTAAGTGAGAAATGTTTGGTTAAGTTGAAGATAGGAGAATAATATGATAAAGTTATGTGTGATATTATGCCTATGGATGTTTTCCATGTTTTGTTGGGAAGGCCTTGGTAGTATGATAGATAGGCTATGCATGATGGGAGGAGAAATATCTATACTATTGTTGCAAATGGGAGGAAACAAAACTTGTTGCCTCTGGAGGATCTCTTGAGGAGTGAGATATGCATGAGTGTCAGAATCTGTTTGGTTGAAGAGAGAAAGTTTCTGGATGGGTTGAAGAGTGAAAATATGTGTTATGCGTTGATACCTAAGGAACCTGATTTGAAACCCAAGGAAGAACAACCAGAGGAGATAAAAGAATTGATGATAGAGTATGAAGACATCATTTCATATAATGTACTTGATGGATTACTCCTTGTGAGAAGCATAAGTCATTTCATGGATTTGATTCCCAGAGCTAGTTTGCCTAATAAGGCAGCACATCGGATGACATTGGTAGAGAATGAGGAGTTGAATAGGCAAGTGCGGGAGTTGTTGAGGAAATGTTTGATCAGAGAAACTTTGAGCCCTTGTGCGATACTTGTTGTGTTGGCACCGAAGAAGAATGGATAATGGAGTATGTGTACCAATTCAAGAGAAATAAATTGGATTACAGTGAAGTACAGATTCCCTTTGCTGAGGATGGATGACATAATGGACTATTTGAGTAGAGCTAGATATTTCACAAAGATTGATTTGAAGAGTGCATATCCTCAGATTAGAGAGAAGGTGATGACTAGAAGACATCATTTAAGACAAATGAAGGATCGTATGAGTGGTTGGTAATGCCCTTTGGATTGACTAATGCACCAAGTACTTTTATGAGATTGATGAATGAGGTATATTGAAGAAATTATTGGGTAAGTTTGTGATTGTATATTTAGATGACATTCTGATTTTCAGTAAGACAAAAGAGGAAAATTTGTTGCATATGAAACAAGTTTTTCAGAGATTGAGAGAAGAGAAGTTGTTGATTAATCTAAAAAAGTGTAGTTTCATTAAGGAGGAGCTTGTATACTTGGGTTTTGTGATATCTATAGATGGACTGAAGATGGACCCTAAGAAAGTGAAATAAATTGCTGAATGGCCTACACCAGAGAGTATTGGAGAGGTAAGATCATTTCATGGATGAGCTAGTTTTTATCGAAAGTTGATCAAAAATTTCAGTGCAATTTGTAGTCCTATGACTGAGACGATGAGGGGAGACCAGAAGGATTTTAAGTGGACAATTGAAGCAAACTGGAGTTTTGAATCATTCAAGAAAAAGGTGACTGAGCAACCTATGTTAGCCTTACTGGATTTTAGTAAATTCTTTTAGGTGGATTGTGATGCTAATGGAAGTGCAATTGGAGATGTGTTGACTCAGGAAGAAAGACCTATAGCCTATTTCAATGAGAAGTTGAATGATGCAAGAAGAAGATACTCAGTGTATGATCAAGAGTTCTATGCCATAATTCAAGCCCGGAAGAAGTGGAGACACTATTTATTGCCTAAGGAGTTTGTGTTGTACACGGATCATTAGGCTTTACAATATTTGAGCAGTTAGAGTAAGTTGAATTAGAGACATATGAGATCGGTTGAGTTTCTACAAAGTTATACTTTTGTTTTAAAACACCAGAGTGGGAAGTCAAATAAGGTCACTGACACCTTGAATAGAAGAAAAAAATTGATAACATAAATGAGAGTTACAGTATTGGGATTTGATGAACTGAAAACCCTGTATGCGAAAGACCCCGATTTTGCAAAATCTTGGAGAGCTTGTGCTAAACCTATAGTTACAGACCGAAGTAAGTGGCTGAATTATTTCATTTAGGATGAGATGTTATTTAGGAGAAATTAGTTGTGTATATCCCAGAGTTCTTTGAGAGACAGCTTGATCAAAAAAGAAAACTTAGTGGAGGATTGGCAAGACATTTTGGGACTAATAAGACAATGGCTTTGGTGATTGAGAATTACTTTTGGCCTCAGATTCATAAGGATATCAGGAAATTTGTTCAGAGTTGCAGAATTTGTCAAGCTGCAAAAGGAAGTAGTCAAAATACTAGATTATATAAGCTTTTGATAGTAACAAAGAGACCTTGGGAAGATATAACCATGGATTTCATATTGGGATTGCTGAAGAATTAGAATGGAAATAATTCTATATTTGTAGTGGTGGATAGATTTTCAAAGAGGACACATTTTATACCTTGTAAGAAGACAACATATGCTATTCATGTAGTAGACCTATTTTTCAAAGAAGTTGTGAGATTGCATGGGTTATCGAAGAGCATTGTTTCAGATAGAGATACTAAGTTTGTTGGTTACTTTTGGAGGACAGTTTGGATGAAGATGAAGACAGATTTGAAGTTCAGTTCTACGTTTCACCCACACATAGATGGATAGCCCGAGGTTGTGAACTGGAGCTTGGGGAATTTGCTGAGATGTTTGAGTGGAGATAAACCCAGAAGTTGGTATTTGATATTGGCTCAGGACAAGTTTGCATATAATAATTCAGTAAACTAGTGTACAGGGAAGACACCATTTGAGATAGTTACTCGAGAAAATCCTAAGGGAGTTTCATAATTGAAAGATATTAGTCTTGAAGCTAAGAGGAGTGTAGAAGCAGAAACATTTGCAGATCATATGAAGGCATTACATTCATAGATAAAGCAACATTTGGAAGATATGATCTGGAAATATAAGGAGAAGGTAGATAACAAAAAGAAGACATAAGGAATTTGAAGTTGGAGATGAAGTGATGGTATATCTGAGAAAGGGGAGATTTCCTATTGGAACATATAATAAGTTGAGGATGAAGAAGTTTGGACCATGTAAGATCTTGAGGAAATTTGATTCTTGTAATACATATGAAATTGAGCTACTAGACATCCTGAACATATCACCCATTTTCAATATCATAGATCTTTATCAATATCATGAAGTAGAAATTAGTGACCGTGAACCGAAATTGAAGTAGTTTCCTGAGATTTAACCGGATGAGATTGAAGAAGTTTTGGGTAGCAGATTCAGTAAGAGCACACACAACAATCAGTACAAAGAGTATTTTGTGAAGTGGAAAGGTAGACCAGTTGAGGATTCTTCTTGGATTTCTCAGGATGAGGTAGACCGTATTGGATTCCCTCTAGCCCTTGCAAAGTGAGGGACTCACTTTTCATTAACCTTGGATGTCTGATGCAAGAGCATCCCTGGTTCTTGGAAATCTTGCATCACCCAAAAATATTTCCTTTTAGTTTCTTTATTCTTTTCAGTAGTTTTGTTTCTGAGAGTTACCAAATACCTTGACATTGATCATTGTTGGAATCCAAGAACACTGAGAGGGTGAGGAGGGGGGTGAATCAATGTTCTACCCGAAAGATCAATTTTAACCTTATTAACAAAGTATTTCAGTAACCAGTAATCATAAAAGAATATAATAACAAATACAAATGAAGCAACCACAAGAGCATACACCATAACAGAGAGATTTATACGTGGAAAACCTCAAAGAGGAAAAACCACAGTGGGATTGGTGACCCACAATATCTATTGAGTGGCCAAATGAATACATATTACAATAGGGGCCTACACATGCAGGAAGGCTAACAACCTAGAGAACACTGCTCATCACAAAAGGAGCCTCACTAAATTCCTCGTGGGCTCGACACAAAACATATCGGATCATACCATTTTCAAATTTTGACATCTCCAAAATGTCTGTGATCCCTTGATCCTTCAACATTTGGAATTCTGATTTTAGCGACCCCCTTCTATCCAGTAGAATTGTCATGTACATTGTTTTTATCTCAAAAAAACCTAAATCCTCTAGAGTGTAGTGGATATATGCACGAACATCCTCAACATATAAGATTCCGCTAGGAACCCTAGAAAATGCACCGACTGAATCATTAACCTTCACAATTTGAGGGCATTGATTGAAAACAAGGCATTGATGGTCCTTGATGTCAACAACAATAGGGGTAGCCACACCTGTCAGAGTGGAGGTCGATCCAGAAGCCATTGCAAACAAAAGATAGCTTGAAAACTGATAAAATACCTCACAACCTTCGCCGGTGAAAACTCTTGAAACTTTGCTCTAAATGCCCTGGAATTTTCTTTGAGAATTCTCTTGATCACCTTGAATCACCTTGAACTCACTCTATTTTTCTCTAAATGCCATGTGATCAAAAATGAACCAACATTTCCCTTTTATTCTACGTAAACCCTAATTTTTAACTGATATTAATGCATGCCTACATAACATACCAAATTCAAAATCTATAATCTCAGTACCAAAAAATATAAAAAATGACTTCTCCAAGATTAGAAATAGGCTTCTAGACTGCTACCAGGGGTATTTCTAGATTCATCATTAATTCGCCTCCCCCTAAGGCTAATGCCTTAGTTACCAGATGAGTTTCTTGTCGGTGCAAGAACATTCTGTTCTGTCGGTTGAGTGACCGGGTTGATTGTCTCTGCTAGTTGATCTTCAGATTTCCTAACCCATTTATTTTCCTGCTTCTTCCAAATATCTTCAACCTTTTGTTTTCCTTTCTTATCATTTCCTACTGGATTATTCTTTCTTTTACAAAATTTAGCAATATGTCCTATTTTGTTGCATGCATAGCTAGTGACAAAATTTTCTGAATTGATTTGTTGTGTCCTTGATCATTCCTTGACCTGCATTGATTATCCATATATCCAAACTTTTCGCATGCATGACATTTCACATTCATTCTACAATCTTTTGTCCTACGACCATACAAGTTCCTACAATTTGAACACTGACCTAGAAATGCATTGTTATCCTAATTTGCTCTATTTTTGCAATGTCTTCCCATATCACCAAATTTATTACAAACAAAATATCTGCCGATGAATTTATGTCCATTTGGTTGCCTTATCGGTGTATTTTGATTCTGACTGATAGGTGGATTCTCTTGACCAGTTGTCTCACTCGTATTTGCAGTACCAAAGCTTTCTCCATGCTCAAATCCAAGACCTCTAGTATCTCCCTTGCACCTTTCATCCTTCAATAGCTCATCAAGTTTTGCAAAACTGGCCTTAAACATGTCTTTGTATTCATTTGCAGTATTCAGATCTCCCCTTAGGACTGTTATCAATCTTTCAAACTTTTGCTCATTATTTTGGGATTGCACCAGTTCAGTTCTCAACATATCAATTTCATGCACCGGCCTAATGCATTCCTTAGATATGTCTTTCAGAGATCTACCAGGATTTTCTTCATTCTTCTTCCTATCTTCAATCTCCTTGGACATCCTCATATTTAGGGCTTACATTTTATTCTTTATCACAAAATTCTCTTGACTCAAATTCTGACATTGATCTTTAAGGGTGCCCTTCTCTTCATCATCTTGATTTTGCAAAAGTTCCTTCCTTCTAGCTTGAATAGATGACAACCTCTCCTATTGGATAAGAATGAATTCCTTTGTAGAGTTCAATTCATCTTGCAACTTCAAGTTCTTCATCCTTTTAGCATCATATTCCTCAAGTTCTACTTCAAACTATTTCTCCGTACTCATCTCTATGGATTTTGGTTTCAAGATCTTCCTTAAGTTGTTAGACTTACTCCAAGGCACCAGGCTCTGATACCAATTGTTGGAATTCAAGAACACTAAGAGGAGGGGGGATGAATCAGTGTTCTATCAGCAAGATCAATTTTAACCTTATTAACAAAGTATTTCAGTAACTGGTAATCATAAAAGAATATAACAACAAATAGAAATGAAGTAACCACAAGAGCATACACCATAACACATAGATTTATCGGTGGAAATCCTCAAAGAGGAAAAACCACGGTGGGATTGGTGACCCACAATATCTATCCACTGGCCAAATGAATAAATATTGCAATAGGGGCATGTACATGCAGGAAGGCCAACAACCTAGAGCACACTGCTAATCACAAAAGGAGCCTCACTGACTACAAACACCAAATATGGAGTTACAAACAAAATTCTGAACTCTGAAAGTGCATCTGCTATGCTGGATGAGTTTCAGTTAAAGCACAATCTATACCAGTTTTCACTATGTCCTCCTTTATCAGTATCTTGCTTCGCTTCCCAAACCTCTAAACCAATATCCAAGACTAACTACAAAATATTACATTCGTATTTTATCGATCATGATCGTTCGCACAATATCACATCACTATTTCTCATTTCATTTCTAAAATAACCTAACCAAACTGACTTAAATACCCTTCCCAAACACAAACATAAATGCCTTATGTCGGCTTACAATGATATTACAATTTATTTACATGTCGCCCTAGCAAAAAATGAATGCATTGAACTTTGTGATTGATGTTGTCGATCACTATCGTGTAGACCTGCTAGATCAATCTCCTATGTCGGCCTCATATATTGGTTTCTAGTTTTTTGGTTTCCCTTGTCTGATGGATGACTTGAATGCCAGTTGCCAAAAAATGAATACCGGTGAGTACCGATTAAGTAACCAACCCAAAATGGTGTGTGTTGTCATCAATGACAACACAACTAAACCGGATTAGTGTCAGTTGCCAACAATATCCCCCTTTGGCATTGATGACAACACTCATGTGAAAAATGGATCGCTGAAGTGTTGTTCCGGTTCCTCCCAAAACTGATGACCAAAACTGATTGCAGGGTCAGATCCTGCTCCCCCTAAGCTATACATTGCTGCTTATGTCCCTTAACTTTTTTCACATCAACCTCTCCCCCTTTGACATCAATGAAAAAGATGGAGAAATGAATGAAATAATGAGAGAAAAACTGTGATTACCAGATCTAGATGTACTTGAACATATCTGGGTAAGCACCCTTCAAAAATCCTAAGTAAGTATCCCAACCATTTTTCAATGTTCTCAAAATAGATACAAACACATGAAGAATGTATGCATGAATTTCTTCTTCTATTAGGTCTTTCGGTGTGGGTATATTCATCAATTAAATACTTTCCGACTTATGAAGTAACAAAGTATTCAATCAGGGACTAATTAATCCTCTCAGTTCTCTTGCTTGCCGATTTAATATGTCCATATCTTTCTCCAAGGCTAATATCTCAAATTCTGCAACAAAAATTTGATGATCAATAGCGCTGGTCAATGACTGAGTACCATCAAAATTGTTAGCTAGATGTTCCAACCGAGCCTTTGCCACTTTTATTTTCACCTCCACATCAGCTGTAAGTTTATTGGTGTTAGTACAAGACCTATATATACAACTGCACTGATTGAGAGCCTCATCAATCTTTGTTATTTCCATCGCCATATTAGCTTTATTTGATGTGAGCATATTGTCATAGGTGACCTTTCGTGCTGCATTGTACCTCTCTACTGACTGTCGGTTTAAAATATATTGAAGAGTTTTAAACTCTTTGGAAATATGCTTTGTCAAACCTTTCAGTTTTCCGGATGGGCTTCCAATCTGGTCTACCTTATATTTAGGTGCAAGCTACTAAAAAATGGGAATGGCCTGCTCAATAACATTCTTGTCTTCAATCCCTTCCTTCCCTAACTTTTGAGCTACAACATACATCAATTCAAAATTGCTTAGCTGCTCAATATTCTTCTATGCAAAATCAACTTGACTGGATGAGTCAAGTGCCAATAATGAATGACTATCCAAAATCTTCCTACAGGATTCAACCTTATGACTTGCACTGGTGCCTTCACCACTTGGTGCAGTAACCTGTTCAACTTTAACCTCTTCAGTATGTACATTTGGTGTTGAAGGTTCAATATCCTCAACCTGTTTATTTTCTGTATCCACATCAATAGCCTCTATATCCAGAATGTTTTGTTCCCATGTATCTTGCTTATCTTGTACAACTTCAATATTATCTACAGGTTTCTGTACAGGTGGTTCTATTGGAGGAATATCCTCTATTAGTTTCAGTTCAAAAACTGATGGATCCATGCCCAATATACCTTTCCCCTTATCATCTACTGGGATGTCTAGAGTGTTAGACTTTTGAGGGACTTCTAGTGATGTAAAGAATCCAAGTTTATCTACAAATAATTTTACCCAAGCCTCATGTGTCTCCTTAACTATCTCATTTACTCTACCTACCATGAGACTCGCATACCAGTGTTTACTCCGAAAAATTGATTTATTTGCAAACTCTAGACACTTTTGCATCTCCTCACCTGTTATGGCTCCACAAACAACTAACAACTCTTGTATCTTTATATGCCTGTCCTCTACAACCACATATAACCTTATAGCATCTAGTTTTATTATACAAATCTTCCGGTATTTGCTTTTCTATCTCTAATAATGCTTTCTTATATATATCTAAGTATAACAAAAATGCTTTCTCAATTTCTATTTGCTCTTTATCATCTATATGTACATAGTAATGTTGTATATATTACTTAAAATTCCATCTTTTGTTATTTGATCAATCAAATCAACAATTGAGAAAGGAGGAATGACTTCAATACTCTTACCGAATTCGAGAGCTATATCTACATCTAATTTTTTGTTCTTGCTAGGAGTAGAAGTAGAATCCTTAACCAGTTTCCTCTTCTCTATGGGCTTCCTCTCCTTTGAGATTTTCATTGGGGATGCCAAAGGGGTGAACTTCACTCTCTTCTTCTTTACTTCCTTAGGCTTCTTCCTTGGTATCCTGATGAAACTATTGGGAATTTGTGGGGGGCCATCATCAGTATCAAAATTGGATCTAACAGGGGCAATATAAGTCTCCAGTTTCTTCCTCTTTACTACACCCTTGTGAGTTGCTACTATCGGTGAGGCCTGAACTGCTGTCAAAGAAGATCCTTCAGTTAATTCAATAATTTGTTTGATTTCATAAGACATCTTCTATACAGCTTCCCCAACCTTGATATTTCCTTCCCTTTTCTTCTTGCTGAATCCTATCTGAACTTTAGATTCCTTCAGCTTTCTTGTCCTAAAGCTTTTCTCCTATTCATCTACCGGGACATCAATAAGAGTCAAGTGGCATATAAGTCCAAGATCTCAGCATCTACCTCATAGCCCCTCTGTGATCCATATCATCCGTGGTTGCACTGCCTCCATCAACGTTTCATCCTTCTTCACCATAAAGCATATTTTAGTTGAGTATTTGTCAACTATATGTTTTGGAACTCTTTCTCTTTGCCTCATCATTTTCTAAAATGATTTGAAATAGCCCCATAGAATGGAGTCTCTCTGCTTTTCCTATCCCAGGTCTCTTATAGCTTCTTTAATTTGTTTACCTGTAGGCATATCAAATGCCCATTATGTTTTACCAGATCCCGATAAATCATTCAGAAAGAAAAGCATCAAGAAGACCACAAGGTTGCCATATCAGAAAACAACTTTCTTCTCACCCTTAATCCTCCCTAGTTTTATAATTAACTCATGACACATCCATTGATAAAGATCATACTTTTCATTTTCTTTGACCATCTTGTGAGCATAGTAAATGCATGAACTAGAAACATATTTCAACTGGTTTGATTGGGTTACCTTGTAACCGATGATCATGCTTTCAAATTCAATAGCTTGGTCTCTGATAGTGCTTATCCCCATTGACTTGTTATCAAAAGTTGCACCCGATTAACTTCTCCACCTTGTTTTTAGGTATTTTCTTCTTTTCGGGAATCTGACTAGTTTGGGGCAAACCGATGATTGCACGAATAGCCTCCTTAGCGATCTTGGAAGACCAGTCAAGCCGTATGGATTCCCCATGGACTCAACTCAACACATCGGATCATATCATTTTCAAATTCTGACATCTCCAAAATGTCGGTGATACCCTAATCCTTCAGAATTTGAAATTTTGGTTTCATTGACCACCTTCTATCCAGCAGAATTGTCATGTACATTATTTTTATCTTAACAAAACCTAAATCCTCCAGAGTGTAGTGGATATATGCACGAACATCCTCAACATACAATATTCCACCAGGAACCCTAGAAAATGCACCGCCTGAATCATTAACCTTCGCAATTTGAGGGCATTTCTTGAAAAAGGGGCATGGATGGTCCTTGATATAAACAACAATAGGGGTAGCCACACCTGTCGGAGCAGAGGTCGATCCAGAAGCCATTGCAAACAAAAGATAGCTTGAAAACTGATAAAATACATCACAACCTTCGCTGGTGAAAGCTCTTGAAACTCTACTCTAAATGCACTGGAATTCACTTTGAGAATGCTCTTGATCACCTTGAATTTCCTTGAACTCACTTTTCTTTTCTCTGAATGCTATGTGATTGAAAATGAACCAACATTTCCCTTTTATTCTATGTAAACCCTAATTTTTCATTGACATTAATGCATGCCGACATATCATACTAGATTCAAAATCTATAATCTCAATAATGAAAAATATACAGACCGACTTCTCCAAGATCTAAAATAGGCTTCTAGAGTGCTACCAGGGGTAATGCTAGATTCATCATTAATTTTCCTCCCCTTAAGGCTAATTCCTTAGTTACTGGATGAATTTCTCGTCGGTGCAGGAACATTCTATTCTACCGGCTGAGTGACCAGGTTGATTCTCTCTACTAGTTGATCTTCAGATTTCCTAACCCATTTCTTCTCTTGCTCCTTTTGGACATCTTCAACCTTTTATTTTCCTTTCTCATCATTTCCTATCGGATTGTTCTTGCTTTTGCAAAACTTAGAAATATGTCCTATTTTGTTGCATACATAGCAAGTGACATTATTTTTTTAAATTTATTTGTTGTGTCCTTGATCATTCCTTGACCTGTATTGATTATCCATATGTCCAAACTTTCCACATGCATGACATTTCACATTCATTCTATAATCTTCTGTCCTATGACCATACTTCTTATAATTTGAACACTGACCCAGAACTACATTGTTATCCTAATTTGGTCTATTTTTGCAATGTCTTGCCATATCACCAAATTTATTACAAACAAAACATCTACCATTGAATTTATGTGCAATTGGTTGTCTTATCGATGTATTTTGATTCTGATTGATAGGTGGATTCTCCTAACTAGTTGTCTCATTTGCATTTGCAGTACCAGAGCTTTCTCCATGCTCAAATCCAAGACCTCTAGTGTCTCCCTTGCTCCTTTCATCCTTTAATAGCTCATCAAGTCTTGCAGAACTGGCCTTAAACATGTCTTTGTGTTCATTTTCATTATCCAGATCTCCCCTTAGGACTGTTATCAATCTTTCCAACTCCTGCTCCTTATTCTGGGATTGCACCAGTTCAATTCTCAACATATCAATCTCATGCACTAGCCTAATGCATTCCTCAGATATGTCTTTCAGAGATCTGCTAGGATTTTCTTCATTCTTCTTCCAGTGTTCAATCTCCTTGGACATCCTCATATTTAGGGTGTATATTTTATTCTTCATCACAAAATTCTCCTGACTCAAATTCTAACATTGTTCCTTAAGGGCATCCTTCTCTTCATCATCCTGATTTTGCAAAAGTTCCTTCTTTCTAGCTTGAACAGATGACAACCTCTCATGTTGGATAAGAATGAATTCCTTTGTAGAGTTCAATTCATCTTGCAACTTCAAGTTCTTCATCCTTTCAGCATCATATTTCTCAACTGCTACTTCAAGTTGTTTCTCCATAGTCATCTCCATGGATTCCAAATTCAAGATCTTCCTTAAGCTGTTAGACTTACTCCAAGGCACCAGACTTTGATACCAATCGTTGGAATCCAAGAACACTAAGAGGAGGGTGAGGGGGGGGGGGGGGGGGCAGGGAGGGTGAATCAATGTTCTATTGGTAAGATCAATTTTAACCTTATTAACAAAGTATTTTAGTAACCGATAATCATAAAAGAATATAACAATAAATAGAAATAAAGCAACCACAAGAGCATACACCATAACACAAAGATTTATACATGGAAAACCTCAAAGAGGAAAATTCACAGTGGGATTGGTGAGCCACAATATCTATCGACTAGCCAAATGAATATATATTACAATAGAGGCCTACACATGTAGGAAGGCTAACAACCTAGAACACATTGCTCATCACAAAAGGAACCTCACTGACTACATTCACTAAATATGGAATTACGAACAAAATTATGAACTCTGAAAGTGCATCTGCTATGTTGGATGAGTTCCGGTTAAAGTACAGTCTATATTGGTTTTCAGTGTGTCCTCCTTTATCAGTATCTTGCTTCACTTCCCAAACCTCTAAACCAATATCCAAGACTGACTACAGAATATTACATCTGCATTTTGTTGATCAAGATCGCTCGCACAATATCACATCACTATGTTTCATTTCAGTTCTAAACTAACCTAACCAAACTAAATTAAATACCCTTCCCAAATACAAACATAAATGCCTTATGTCGACTTACAATGATATTACAATTTATTTACATGTCAACCTAGACAAAAATGAATGCATTGAACTTTGTGACCGATGCCATTGATCGCTGCCGTGTATACCTTCTAGATCAATCTCCTATGTTGGCCTCATATATTGGTTCCTAGTTTGCCGGTTTCCCTTATCCGATAGATGACTTGAATGTCAGTTGCCAAACAATGAATACTGGTGAGTATCGGTTAAGTGACCAACCCAAAATGGTGTGTGTTGCCATCAATGACAACACAACTAAACCGGATGAGTGTCAATTGCCAAAAATTATTTCTCTTGCAGAGCTAGATTTGAACTTCATTCTTGTTCTAGATCCGTATTTCATTTGGATCCCTTTCTAGCAAGTTATCACTTCCAGATTGGCTGGCAATTTTTTGTTTCCTCGGATGCTTGAGCTTAATGGCTAGTTGGTGTTCCTGGATCTTGCAAAGTGATTCCTTGATTTGTGGAGCTGACTTATCACATGTGGGATGCTCATCGATGCCTGGATGACACTCTCATTGGCCTGCACTTCGTGGTGATTCTTTTCTGGAGGATTTTCATCTTATCTTTGGGCCGACCTATCTACATGTTTCATTTTCCCTTCTTTGGGGAATGTGATATTTCTTGGTTGACTCGAATGTTCCTGGATGCTATATAATTATGTATTTGGTCATAGTAGATTTAGTATTCAGGATATAGAACAATATATCATAATTTGAATCCGATGTTTGCTTCTGGATTGATGCATATGGATGTATAGCTATAATAGGGTAGTTGCCTGCATGTAAGCCGAATGTTACTGACAGTTGCATTTGAATCAATAAATTGATCCACGTCTGATCTAGCTCTCTCTCTCTCTCTCATGCTGTATTATATTGTTTTGATCTTCTTGCATGGTCTGGACCTCCTGTTTGGGGTTCCTCCTATTCGTGGATGCACCACAATGACAAGTATGAAACAAGAAACCTAAAAAAATAACAAATGATAGTCCAACACATATATGTTGTACACATTGACACGTGTGCATCACCCGACTATACATAATGAGAACCAAATTGCAAATAATAACAACGAAAATCTCCCAAGCATAGGTTATCATGGAAATATACCAAAGCAATCACATTTTCGATCAACTACATCTTTGAAACAGCACGTTGGAAAAAGACCAAAAGCATCCATAGCAAACACATAGAACAACCGCAACATCCATTCACGATAATACACCAACAAATAAAATCCATCGGAATATAACAACCTAAAGGTTATGTTTATCAAACTTCATAAATATTAATTTTACCATCATTCTTAGCTCCTTTCCGCAAACAATCTTTTCACAGATGCAGTGAATACAATCTTTTCAAATTAAAACAATAGAAGGAAGAATTCCTCCAACCTGGACAATAGTAGTTATGGTCACAAAAATTTGATAAAGCGAAAATTTAATCCTCAATCCAGCGACAATCCAAAACCAAGCTTTCAAATCCAGATCTTTAGACAAATGCAGAATTTTCCTAGAAAGCCAACCATAGAAAAAAAACTTAGAAAACCAATAAATAAAATTTCATTCAAAACTATGCAAAAATCTCCACCAATCAAAATAATCGATAATATAATATTTTTTACCAACCAAAACCTGAATTCGAGGTAAGAAAATATAAAATAATATTATTTAACTTACCCAAAACTCACAACCAATAAAAAAATAGCGTAGGTAGGGTAAATAATAATTTAATAATCAAAATGGGTAAAAAGACATTAAATAATATAAGAACAACCTAATATTAAAATAAACCACGAGCATAGTAAATAAATACCCAATTAAATATAAAGCCACAAAACATAATAACATAAGATCAATAATAATTAAACAATAGATAATAAATAATAATAAATCCAATAAATTAAGATTAATAAACATTAATCAAAATAACATTAATCCTCAACAATAAATTATCCAATAATCAGTAAATATCAAAAATATATATTAAATTGATTTTAATATTAATAAACTATACAAATGAATTTTTAATTAATTAAATGAATAATCACAACACTACAAGGCAACCCGACATAGGGTCAAACTACACATTAGAAGACACTAACAAGATGACTCATGCTAAGACACTAGACTGGCAAGGGTATTAATTTAAGCCTAGAGTTTGTAGCTTGGAACTCATATCACCTCCGATCAACTTGCCATTGGGATAATACACACTCAGACCTATGAGACAAGGTGGAGTCGATGTCTAGTACCTGCAATCCTGCAACCACAAATCTCCACAAGACAACATATACAATCACATATATCATAAATAATCACACAAGTGAAGATAATCACAACATCTTATCATGCTCATAATGAGTGATATGACATTATCTCTATCACGAATACAGTTGTAACACAATCACAATAGTCATAGCATCAATCTATTAATATAATCATGAAATGCAGTTAGTACTAACCAGATATCATCATATCATCATAAGCAATATAATCCATCCAGGAATAACGAGTGCATATAGATTATCAAGTGTAAATCCATCCATCATAATAGTCCAACATATACCATTATCCCTATAAATCATCATATGTCAAATTTCGATAAAAAATGTCTAGCATCATTAACAAGCATCTGAAATATAAATAAATCCAAGAGTATCATTCATAACATCATCAAATAATCTAAACAAGTCTATTGGTGCACAAAAAAAAAGATGAATCAAGGAGGGACACTACAGAGATAATGAGATATAAATATACTTGAAGATAGATCTATAGGGAGATAGAGATAGAGGGGACAAGATAGGGGGAGAAAGGAGGTGATAGAGACAAGTGATAAATAGTTATAGGTAGGATAAGGTAAAGGGGGAGATAAATAGAGAGAAGAGATATTACTAGATAGATGTAGAAATAAGGAGTGACAAGGATAGAGTAGGAGAGGGAGAGATAAGAATAGAAAGAGGGAGATATATGTAACTTGGGAAATATCTAGATGGGATGAGAAAATGAGTGAGATAAGTAGAGAAGGAAGAGATAGATAAAATATACTTATAGAAGTATAGATAAGCAAGTGATAGATAACAAAGGTGATAGGGAAAGAAAGAGACTTTGTATGCAAAATTTGTGAGTATTTAAAGTTTTAAAAATGAAGGATTAACTTCAAATGATTATAATTATTTCTTGGTTTATAATCTAATAAAATTACCTAAGGTCTCTGAATTACCTTTCCAATGCCTTTAAAAGATCAAAATTTTGATTAGAAATGCAAAATTTATGCCCATTTTACTAAAGTATGTTTTTTATGTTGAGCAAAATGGATATCCGTTTTGGAAAATATGACATCACAATAATGATGTCATGATATCTATTAATATTGGATATCTGTTATTAATGGGTATCCATTTTGGTTTGGTATTACCAAACAAAATTCAAATTTTGGCTGACCCATACAAAAAGTCAAAGTGGATTTTGGTGTGCTTGGCAAAATTTAAAACACATTTTTTTCCCTATTGCCTTTTTTTGGCCCCTCATGATCCTGCACATACCCAGGTGTAATTTGTATAAATTAATTTATAATTGTAAGTTATTTTATTGCATTTCCTTTATGATTGTTTAATAATAAATTTATATAGAAAATTGCAATAGGAAATTAGTTTTGATTTTCTTAGAAATGACTTGCAAATAGAAAGAATGGCCAACCTTTCAATTTCATAGTATCTCATGTATGCCACCCTAAGATAGATGGGCTAGACATATTGGCATGCTTATGGGCCAGGGGAGTGTTGAGGACCAGAAACCTAATCACACTTTTATGCTTGAGGTTCTTATCAAGAACACCACCCCTAGATGGATGGACCAGAAATACTATTATACTTGTGGGTTGGGAGGCACATGAGTTCTCTTAGACTTGATCAAGGAGGATGACCAACCTCTAAAGTGGATTGAGGGATGGAGTGGACTCGAGAACATACTTTTGTTCTCGAGTTTTGTTCACCATGGGCATGTAAGGGAGTTATGTCCCTGTCTCAATGAAAATCACAACATCTTCTTTCAGTCACTATATTAATCGTTTGCATTAGGAATACCATCGATAAAATTATGGGTGATGGAAATGTATAGTATGTGGTGATACTAAACTAATATTGTTTTGGAAATATATGTATATTGTTTGAATATGTCAAATTTAACATTGTCTATTATATCTAAGGTTAATGTTGCTTGTTCAGTAAAGTGGTTATTAGAAACTATTATTAAGTCCATTAGGGTGAGAGGATGGAGAGAGTATCTAGTGGTGACAAGGGGCTTCCATGTGGTCATGAGGACCCATGGGATCAATGAATCGGCTACCCTCTTCATGCCAGTCTTGCCAAGTTGGAAAGAGTTAAGTGTTTAAAGTATAAAGATTGGAAGGATAGCAATCAGAACTGCCAAGTCTAACAAGGGGGTTAGAAGCAACCATACTTTGGTCTTGTTAGAAAACAGACCCAAGTTGTCCCTTCAAGCCTCTTATACCTTCATTGTCTATGTCGTTAATAGAATATGTTATAGTAAACACAAATATGCTTTCAGGTGTGTATGCTTCATTTCGGTTGCATGTTCTCTCAAATCAAGTCATTTAATCTTCTAGAATAAGGTAAGATCTGAGCTTTATCTTGGGTTCATAGACTTATGAATTGAATGTAGAATATTTAATTGAATGATATGGTAATATTTGGTTTAGATTCACCATGATAAGTCTAATTAGAGTTTGTCTCCTAAATTAAAGTAAAATATTTTTGAATTACAAATGTATTGAGTTAGGAAATTATTGTTAAACTGACTCATTTTTAGTAGGGGACATTACAATTTGCAGACATTTTCCATGAATTATTAATAGTGGAGTTGAGGAAAAATCAACTCCCCAGCTCCCAAAGATCACCTGCATGCAAACCTGTCACAAAAAGAGAGAAGCAAAAAAGCTATGGAGGCCAAAATTTAGAGATCCAAAAAAGAGGAGTCATATTGATTGTGCAACAAGAATGCAATTCAATAATTACAGTAGTTATAAAAATACAAACAGAGAATCCCTATAAGAGGATACTCAAAACCCTAAAGGTAAAAACCCTAAAGAATTATAAGATTCCTAAGTTTAGCTTAAACATAGAGTATAATAGACTAATAATTAAATAAATAATTACTAGCTAATAAAAGATAACTCTAACACCCCCCCTAAGATGAACTTAGGGAGTAGCTAAAAAACAACTAAGGACTAATAAAACATGTAGAAAATGCAGGAAAGCAACAATGGGTCCTATCACCAAGTACAATAAAATCTCTATAAAGTGGAGAAAAAGGAGAAAACCCTATGGGAACAAAACTCCTCTCCAAGAAGAGATGAAAGCTCAAGCGAAGGACTAAGAAGCCTCAAAACAAGAGTGTTCCAGAAGATAGGAACAAAAAGAAGAGAATGAAGAACACCACTGAAACATGAAATAGCTGCAAACACTATCGAAGACTAACTACTGATATGAAAAAACTCCACTGAAATAGAACATGGCTAGGTAGAGAAGACTGTATCTACATGAGTGCCCTCAAATGACACTACTCAAATCAAATTGCAAATAAAGGAAAACAACTGAACTCGAAGATACAAATGACATAAAACACCAAAGCCTGAAGAGCTGATAAATCAAACCAAGGAAGCATTAGAACCAATAGGACAAACCTCCCCATAATGCTAAAAAGGGAGAGGGACAGGTACACTGAAAAAGAATGGCCAACAAGAATTTCATGACGAAGAACCAAGAACATCGAAGGTGCAGAGAAAATACATAGTGTCATGGAAGGAACACTCACTTGACACACATCATGAGGCTAATATCATGGAAGGAATACTCGCTTGACAAAGGTAGATGGAAAACAAAAGGCAAACATCAACCCCCCATGGCACTTTATAATTAGTGCATGTACAATAAGGCACAAGATGTGCAAGATCCCAAGTATACAATGCATGGTGGCACTTTATCTTAATGTGTTTGCATAAATAAAATGCTACAATGATAAGAAGAGACATGAGAATGGAAATAGAAAGTCAAAGAGGAGACATCCTACTCAAAGAAAGAGGTCCCAGGATCTGAAACATCCAAGATTTTCACCAGAGTGTTGAAAAGAAAAAAACTAAATAAAATATACCTGGAGCAAAACTTGGAAAGAAAACTCATATGAATGGAAAGAACACAGAATAAGTTTTCCAACGATATAATTTTTTTGAAAAACGAAGTCCGGATGCTCAAATTATGTCTCCCAGAGTACAAAAATGAACCTCTGGCTTTGACAGCAAAAAAACGCCATAAAAAAACAAAATCAAGAGTTCAAACCTCCAGATCTGGATAGAGCTTTCCGACGATATAAGGTTTTTGAAAAAGTGCCTCTGTATGACCAAGTTACGACCAAAAGAAAAAAACCCCTCTTGTAGGGCATAAAGAGGGTAAAAATAAAATGAATTTTTTTTTTATGCATTTGCAGGTACAGCCATATAGATTTTAGTGCCTTGAAAAATGGGGCAATAAAAAATCATGTCCCAAATACTCTTGTCACAGAAATTAGGCAAACTATATATCAAAATTCATGGAATCAGCCTTCTAAATCCAAGTGTGAGGTCCTTTTGGCACAAAAATGTACCAAAAAATCAACTACCCCCATAAATGAAAAAAAGCAACTGGACAAACCCCCGAATACATAGATCTGAAGAACAAGACCCAAAATATCTCATTAAGAGAACATGGGCATGCAGATCTGGAGCTCTGATACCATATTGGATTTGAGGAAAAATCAACTCTACAACTCCCAAAGATCACTTGCATGCAAACCTATCACAGAAAGAGAGAAGCAAAAAAGCTATGGAGGCCAAAATTCAGAGATCCAAAAAAGAGGAGTCATATTGATTGTGCAACAAGAATGCAATTGAATAATAACAGTTGTTATAAAAATAAAAAGAGAGAATCCTTATAAGAGGACACTCAAAACCGTACAGGTGAAAACCCTAAAAGATTATAAAATTCCTAAGGTTAGTTTAAGCATAGAGCTAGTATAATAGACTAATAATTAAATAAATAAATATTAGCTAATAAAAGATAACGAGCTAACAACTAATATGGTTACTATATGAAATTACCTTAAAATAATTATTAATTCTACTGAATTACTTTGATTTTAATAGGATTGATGCTCATATGGATTTATATGCTATCATAAATTCTTAATATTTAATATTAATACTTAAAAAATTTGGATGCTATCACATATTCTTACTTCTCAATGATTATTAATTAATATTGTTTGTAGGACCTAAACAAGGATTATCTTATTTAAGGCATTACAATTGATTATATTATTATTAGCTTATATTTGTAAATGAATTACCTCAAAATTAAGTTGGAATTTTAAATTTTAGGGTAAAAATTGGGAAGATTCTAAGAAGGGACATTACAATTGGTATCAAATCCTTTGTCTTGTCAACCTACATATCAAGAAGAGTAGTTTATGCAATTAAGCCAAAGAGCTCAAAGGGCATTTGAAAGAGAAAGAGATACATTTGCAACAAGTAACAACCCTACTCAAGGCAATAAAATGGGTGAATAGCTAGGAAATGAGTTGAGGACCTCCATGGAACAAAACATGAGGAAAAATTTGGCCTCCATAGAATAAAATAGGATTACAACTCAAGTACTTATCCAAACCCTACAAAAAATATATAACACAATCAATACTCTTAGACCCAACCAAACTAATTCATTCTTACCTAGGAAGGACCAACATGAGAAGAAGAACAAGAAACTAATCCACTAGTTAACAACCTCAACAAATATAATGAAGCCTAATAAATAATGGAGAATTTAATTAGGAGAAATATCATATTTAGGGAATATTGTGATGCTAGGTCACAAAATACCCCAAGAAAAGAAAAAAGAAAACCAAATAAAGATTTGTACAAAAAAGTGAGTGAAATGACTCTCTGTAACTTTGATGGATTGGGAAAATCCATTGCACATTCATGGACCTAAAAATTGGATACCTATTTTTCCCTTAGTCTCATGACCAAAAAGAATGCTATCAAATTTACCATTTAATGTTTGGAAGGGGTTTCACATGGTTGATGACATCATCATATTATTATTCAAGGGCATTAAAACCTATTATTATTATTCATGGACCTAAAAATTGGATACCTATTTTTCCCTTAGTCTCATGACCAAAAAGAATGCTATCAAATTTACCATTTAATGTTTGGAAGGGGTTTCACATGGTTGATGACATCATCATATTATTATTCAAGGGCATTAAAACATAACAACCTATGATGAATTTACATGAAGGCTCAGATCAATTTGATCAAAATAATCTTAAAGTATACTTAAAAAAATAACTCAATTGAAACAATAAGGATTAGTACAAGATTATGTGGCTGAATTTTCAAAAGATCCCAATCATGATACTTAGGATTACCAAGAAAAGGCTTTTAGAATCAATCTATGGTTTGGTGTGCACACTTGACCACACATCTCTTCATGGAACAATTCAAAAGGCCTTGAGGTTAGAAATCAAAACAACAAAATAAAGGAGATATTCAAAGAATATGCCTTTAGGATCACATACCCAACCCTCCTACAAAAGAAAATAGTAGCAAAGGACACTACCATGTTGATCATACACAATCGAGGAAGTCAAAATGAACTTTGAAAGAAGGGATTGTCTTCATTATAAGGAGAAATGAGTGGAAGGACATAGGTGATAGAGGACAAGAACACAACTTTGAAGCAATCTTGGATGCAGAAATGAGTGAAGAAGACTTCTAAACTTATAGAAAGAAATGAAGCCAAGATGGTGTAGAGAATGGAACCTTAGCCACACTCTCGAGGGCACCCATATGCTACCCTTTCTAAATCCATAGTATTCTGTGGGGAAAAAAGGTGATTGTCCTAGTTGATTGTGGTGCAATCCATAACTTCATTGATGAATGATTAATGACAACAATGAAACTAGAAATAAAATATTTTGAAGGATTTAATATGCTCATGGCAGATGGGTTCACCACCCCGTGGAAACAAAATATCCAACAACTAAGAATAAACTTAGGAACACATCAAATTATGAAGGCTCTCTATGTAGTGAATATGGGTGATATCAATGTGGTAATCATAATCTATTGGCTGCATTCTTTGGGGAGATATTATGAATATTTCCAAAAGATGGAACTTTTTTCCGAACATATTGTAATTAGTAGGTAATTTTATGAGGCTTATTGTTGGAGTTTTTTCATTGATGAAGGAGAATGTTGTGTTGGCTATTGGTTGTCATTGATGTCAACATACTTATGATGACTTATCTGTTGTTGTTCCAGTGTTTTGGTTATTTTGTCTATCGTGGTTTTCTTCATGTTGCTCCGTAATTGGAGATATGGATTTGTGATTCTGATAGTACACTTATAGATATTAGATGTACCCGTATTCTAGATTGCATGTGTTTTAGATCATCGAAGTTGAGATGCTTGGTTCAACAATTTTGTCTATCAGTTTCTCTATTTCTTTGAAATAGAATAGTTGGTTTTAGCATTGGATAACATGTGTATCCTAGTTGGCCATTATATATTTGGCGAACCTATGCAAGTGAAACATATGATGTATATTGTAATAGCTTGTAAGGCATGTATGGCTGACTTAAGTTATCTCATATATATATATATATATATGTGATGCATTTTTTTATGTATGCATCATGATGATGATGTAAAAGGATGTAAGGAAAGATATTGGAAGAAGTCAGAGACACAAAGACAAAAGTGCAACATAGTAATCAGATCTGATTGAATTAGATAATTGTAGAGAAGATGAAGTGTAAGAAGTCTGTCTACTAAGCTTAATTGGAACTATATTTCATGCATATGTAAGATACAACTTTAGCAATTATTTTTGTTGATTCTCTTGGGTAGTGATCCCTCTTGGTAGTTAACCTTTTTCCTTTTGGCACTGATTCTTGTAGTGAGGGTCCTTGTAACATTCTATAACTAGTTATATTACATTGAGAGTTAACCCTCTCCATGGTTTTTTCTGAACGGGTTTCCACACAAAAATATGGTGTTCTCTTGTGTGAGTTGATGTGGATGATATCGATGTTTTTATAATCACTTAATATTATTTAATTGAATTATATCTACAAAGTAATAATTTTTTTAAAGATATTAAGGGAATACTGATTCACCCCCCTCTTAGTATTCCATTTGTTCAACACTTATTTGATGGGACCCTAATGGTAGTATCATCCAAAAGAATAGAGAGGGCCTGTAGACATAGACAAGTGGGTAGCAAAATGTATGATACTTGACAAATCCTTTTCCAATGTTGGAAAAAATATACAAGTTGACATCCAACCTATCCTAAACAAATATAAGAATGTTTTTAACAATATTCCACAATGATTTCCTCCAAAACGTAGTTTTTAATATACTACAAAACTTGAAGAAGTGGAAAAAACCATTATTACCACACCCTATCAACACCTAAGAAAATATAAAGAAGAAATTGAGAAAACCATTAAAAAATTATTATAAATAGGGCATATTCAACCTAGTTTTAGCCCCTGTACACAAGAAAAGGGGGTTAGCATATACGTGTACCAATGAGACATTAGTTCAAGAGATTCAAATAAAAGCATATAAAACATAAATATACAAAAATATCTCAAGAGAATCCCATTGTCCTCTATCTCCAAGGACCATGAGTTTGCAGTGTTAGTGTTCTCAGATTATGCACAAGATTAAACTAAATGACAACTTAGAGAATGATATTTCTAAAATGACATGCAGTTAAGCTAATATGAGAGCTAAATGCAAGATATACAACTAATTATGCTAAATGGTGATATAAACAAGATGAAGATCTTAAGCTAAAAACATGCTAGAATGAACTAAAATAAGCTAAATGGATTCACAAGCTAGAGATATTTGAGCATTAGTTTGATACAAAAATAAGAGATGATTTACATCCTGGAAATGGCTCTATTTATAGACTTTCCAAGGCCAAGAGTGAGGTGGCATGGAATCAAGGGTTGAGATTCAATCTGAAAAACTAGATGGTGAGGATGTAAAGATGATTTATGAAGTAAGGCCAAGTAGGTGGAGGTTGAGATGGATTGATCATATTTATTGCTAAGTATGGGCTCACGAAGAAATCTTGAGTAAACAAGCATGGAGAAAGCAAGGTCCACGTACCCAAATGTAATCTATTCAAGTACCTTTCATGCATGGAGCAAGAAAGTTTCAAGTACTCAAATGTAAGATTCAAGTACCTTTGATGTGAGTATTTTTGACCAATTTTATTTGCAAAATAGCTATTTTAACTTTCCACATGATGATGTGTTTGATGAGGTGGAAAGGGGGACGAGGATGTAGATTTGTAGGAAAATGCAAGTGGGATGGAATAAATATGATTTTTAGAATAATTTTGGGAAAAATGAATTATATAATTAAATCGGAGAATTCAACCATATAATAGAGGAACATTTAAATAACCTTTGCATTCAGATTAATTATTTAAGCCAAATTTACGTGCCTACAACCCCTTTTCTTCATCTATAGTGTTAGTAAAATATAAATATGGTATGATGAGAATGTGTATTGACTATAGGGCCTTTAATAAAAAAAACCATTAAGAACCATTGCGCCATGCCTAGTGTAGATGAGTTAATTGATGAACTTCATGGTGTAGTGTACTTCTAAAAAAATGACCTACATTTAGGGTAACATCAAATCAGGTTGAGGAATGAGGATGTCTCCAAAATAGCTTTTACATTTCATTTTGGGCACTTTGAATTTCCACAGTTGTTGTTCAAGCTAACCAATACCCCTGCCAATTTCCAATATTTTGTGAATCATCTATATATCAAAAAACTATAAAATTTCCTCTTGGTGTTCTTTGACAAAATTATGATTTATAGAAAAACCTAGGAATATCACTTAAGAAACATAGATGAAGTATTTGGAATACTTGAACAATTGTCATTATTTGCCAAAATATCCAAGTGTAAATTTGGAATGGATGTGATTCTATATCTAGGGAACTAAAAAAATGCCCACAGAGTCATCATTGATTAAGAAAAGATTAAATCCATAAGAGATTGACCAAATTATAGAACCCCAACTCATCTAAAGGGATATTTAGGACTCTCCAACTATAATAGAAGATTCATTATGCTTCTTAGGGATAATTGCCCCACTAATAGACTTGATTAAGAAAAGTGATTTCTTATGGATTATAGAGGCCCAACAAGCCTTTGAAAACTAAAATAAATAATGAGCCCCCACTTAATTTTAGTCATTCCAAACTTCTCATTACTATTTGAGCTAGAGTGTGATGCTTTTGGGGAAGTGTTGGGGTAGTATTGATGCAAAACAAACACCCTATAGATTTTTTAAGCTGCAAACTTAAAGAGGCCAAAAAGAAATATTCTACATATGATAAGAAAATGTTAGCAATTATGCATGTCCTAGTCCAATTTAGGTAGTACTTGGTTTGTTGAAGGTTTTTTGTAAAGATTGATCATAATAGCATAAGGATCTTTTTGAACTAAAAAGATTCAAATGAAAGGTAGTAGAAATGGGTTAGAAAATTACAAGCCTATGGATTTGACATTGAATAGATGAAGGTGAAAAATAATGTTGTGGTTGATTCTTTATCTTGAAGAATCCATCTATTCTCTATGATGGATATCTACATCGAATGAAAGAACACAATATTTATAGAGTATTCCAAGGATACATTGGAAAATGACATATTGGAAAGGAAGCTACAAGATGAAAAATTTAAAATGGTAGAGAAGCTCATCTTCTATGAAGATAGAATATATATCACTTTGTGATCAAAAAAGAAGAAAATATTATGATGGCTATGTATGCTAGAAATTGACACTATTTTTAAACCCTAAACAACCCAACCACTAGTCTAGATCTACAAAACCCTATCCAACAACACCAATGAAGTATTCTATAATGCATGCAAATAAAATGAAATCACAAAATGATATACCTTCACGTATACAATATGATATCCTCCATTGTTCTCCCATCCTCCAAGCTCTTGCAAAAATGATGTGATTAGTCTCAGCTTTAAGCATTAGCGCAAGAGGTCATGAAAGAATGAAGTGTGGTTGCTTGATGATGTAAAGACTATAATGCAATGGATGTGATGATGTAAGCTCTAGAGAGATTTTGGCATTGTGCTAGTACTCTAATGATTGTCAATTGATTGACAATGAAGGGGAAAAAGACTCTTTTATATAAAACATCAAGAGAATCAAGGGCTTAGACTAATATGTTAAAAAGAGAATGACCATGATCACATAAAGAGAATCAAGGGCAGAGATTAATATGTTAAAAGGTGAATGACCATGAACACATAATTACAAGAGAAACAATAGGATTGAAGGGTAGGTAAAGATGAAGGGGGAAGATTGAGTGGTAGATAAGAGTGAGGGTGCCTTCATGAGTTACATTAAGGATTTGGGTGCATTTATTTATTTAGTTGGATAAGTTTTGATCAAATCTAGACTCAATGTATTGGAAATCATTCCTCACTGACCTGTCTTATAATAAGTGTTTGGCACTGTGCTTGGACATAGTTTCTAGTGATTGGAAGATTTAGGTTCAATATTGATTCAAATTCCTTATGAGATAATATCTTTGTATTACCTTGTGAAATATGGAAAATATCAATTTTCTTATGAAGATGAAAGACAGGTTTGATAACATTTTGGGAAACAAAAATTGATTGAAAAATATATATAATTATTTGCTGTCACTTTGCAATGTAGTTTGTGCAGTGGGAAAGTGTATACAATAAATTTACATTCGTGAAACTTGGTAGAGACTGGATGAGGAAATTTAAGGGATTTCACTTGTTCTCCACTGCAAAAGACAAGTACAGTATTTTATTGATGATATATATTGAAATATTTTTTGATTTGCTGCGTCTTCACCTTTCCTGGGTTGCAGAGTAAAAGTTGGAAGCTGAAATGAAGTTGGAATCTGGGCCTCATGAAGTAGCTGAATCGTGGGTTATTCACATTAATGACAGGTTTAAATCTGATCAGTATAAATTGGCTATTTATAGGGTGCCCGCAACCATAAGGGCTCCTAAACCAGAAGCATATATTCCTCAAGTTTCTTCTTTTGGGCCTTACCACCGTCGGAAAGACAAAAAACTCTCTGCAATGGATGACCATAACCTGGTAGCCGTGCACACAGTTTTGGGAAGATTTGATGATGTGAGCATTGATAACTTAATAGAAGAAGTTGGCAACTTAGAGAAACAGATTCGAAGTTGTTACGAGGATTCAGCAATTGAATACAATAAAGAAACCCTAGCCTGGATGTTCACGATGGATGCTGCTTCATTTTAGAATTCTTTTTAACTTCACACACAGAGCAACTAGACGAAGAGGGGCCCGACGAAGAGCATATCAGCGTAGTTTTTCAGTACAATGGTAAAGTTAGAAAACCAAATTCCGCTCTTTGTTCTCATACGCATACTTGAAATAGGGTTCAAATATAAGGAAATTGCAGTGTCAGCATTGGTTCAATTGTTAGCTGCTTATAAACAATTTAGAGGATTTCCTTCTCTTAATCTTAAGTTAAGGTTGAGAGATCACATTCAAAATGGCGCGTCTCATCTGTTGGACTTGTCCAGAAGGCTGATTAAAGATTTTTTAACAGATTCAAGTTCTGCTTCTGTTAGAAATGGTAGTGCAAAATGTGATTTTGCTGCTTCTGCTAGAATTAACACTGCAAAATGTACTTCTTCTTGTTGCAATGCTCATTTCGTGGCTCCATCTAGCTCTCCAAGCGACCATGATTTTACCCCATCAGCTGAAAAGTTGAATAAGGCTGGTGTCAAGTTTGAAGGCAGATGTTTTGGAAGCACGTTTTACATCCCTCAATTTACTATTGATGATGAAACAGAAATATTTCTGAGGAACTTAATAGCATTTGAAGTGTGTCAGGGCTGCAGATTGTCTCCAGAAACTGTACAATTATCTCAACTTATATGCATTTAATGGATGACTTAATTGACACTTCCGAGGATGTTGGCCTTCTTAAGAAAGGTAAAATCATCAAAAGCCTGGTGGGTAGTGACGAAGAAGTAGTTGGCATGGTTAATGATCTCTGCAAGGGAGTCACTGTCTTTCTAGATCACCAATACAAAGAAGTTGGAGATGAGGTAAGAAATCATTATAATAGTCAGCTGAAACTGTGGATTAGCGAGTTTACAGAAGAGTATTGGTCCAAACCATGGTATGTTGTCTCTCTTGTGGCAGCAACTCTTCTACTGGGCATGACTGCTGTGCAAACAATCTTCACTGTAAAAGGTTAGTCAGTACAAATTATAAAGGAGCAGGTATACTTGATGTGTGAATTTTTTCATTTGAATATGGAAGTTTAGATTATTTTGGGTTTGTGTATGATAGACAATATTATATTTGACGAGTCATGTTTTCACATGATTGAAGATCCGAATTGGTGGTAATTTAAGACTCCACATATTCTTACAAGTTTGTAAATGTGTGATTTCAATTATTGTTATTTCTTCTTTTGCATGCAATCGTGTTTCAAATATTAAGTTTGTGCATGTAAATAATGTTTGAAGTATTGGGAGTTGATTTAGAAAAAAAAAGAAAGAAAAAGGCTATGTCAATATTTAAATCATAATTAGTTAATTGTGATAAAAAAAATTGTATTGTTTGAAAAAATTATTAGAAACATTTAGTAAAAAAAGAAAATTTCAAATTAAATTGTTGTTTCAAATTTTTAAAATTATCTATTTTAGGTCACATGATTGCAGTTAAAAAATTCAAAAATTCAAAAATGAGAATTTTATTTCAAAAAGATAAAGTTGTGCATTTATGAAGTAAAAGGATATACTTAGATTTAAAAAAAAATTCAATTTTGAAAATGTTGAAAGGTTCAAACATTCATCAATGGTGGATTTGAGATTTTTATAGTTTTATACTAAAATTTTTTTTTAGAATTTTGTAAGTTGGGAATATTTTATTTCTAATTTTGTAAGTCATGCATTTATTTGCATGTCACACCTAAATGGTTATTTGGAGTGTGAGGAACCTAAGATTTAGGTATAGGGTTAGAAAGAAGTGGTTCTACAAGTTCTCTAGAGTTCAAAGTGCCTCTAAGGGCTACAAAAATTATAAAATTATTAATCAACATAAATTTAAAGAAACACGTGGGGTAAATAAATGAACCTTGAGATTAAGTTGGTGACATAGTTAGAGTGCTTGCATTTGCTAGGTATGCATATGCCAGGGACGTGTCACCTCTAAGGAAGGGTAGTGGATGTCACTTGGGTACTCCTTTCTTAGGGAAATATGAATATGCTTTTGTGATGATTCTTTGTGCCTTCCTCTAGGACCCTTATCCTTAATGTTGTTGGATTTTGTATCTAATGTGAGACCATCTCTAGCCATGTATGTGATTGGATGAGACCTTTATTTTGTTCATGTTCATATTTGTGTGGTATGATTCTTGTTGGTACATGTATGCTTTGTGATGTGGACATCTCTTATGCCTATTGTTGGTAGCATTTTTACCTATAAGCATGTTATTCTATGTTTGGTTGATCATACTTGTTGCCATGTATTCTATGATAGTTTATAGTACTCATTATCAAGTTGACAATATGATGATTGGTCATATTGGCTATTGTGTTTGTGAGCCATACTCCCTCGTGTTGCATGAATGTGTGTGTTTTTTCCTAAGTTACTATCTCCTAGAATGGTGGGGTGGACTTGACATTACCAAATGATTTTTTGGTGCTCAAACGCCAATAGGGATTGGAAAACTTGGAGGATTCTTCTTGGAAAGTATGATGAAATCTCATGTTGCTTTTATAAATCTCTCTCTCTTTTCATTGAAAAGTGTAAATATTATAGAGTGGGTCCTTGATAATAATGTATATTTATTATGATAATGTATATTAGTAACTCTTGATGTGGCTTATGATCTATCCACATTGGGGATGATACTCATTGAATGATGATCTATTGATTTTATTTTGTATTTCTCCACACCTCATTTTGGAAGGGTGTTGGTATGTTTAACATGTCGTAATCATATTAATTGACTATGTTAACTTCAATATATCTAACACTTTCAATAATTTTCATGTATATTTTATTGTTGGACCATATTCCAATTCATGTAGGTGGTGCAAGGGTCCTATTATTGGTTTTGGCCCATGTTGATATTGGTATCAAATGGACATGATGATATTTTGTATTAGTTCCTCAATTCTGGCTAAATACTTTTTGGTAAAAGGAACATAGAGTGCATTTAGATTTAAGTTTAAACTAAATTTATATGATTTGTTAGAGAATATTTAACTTCTACCTCATTGGATTATGTGTTGTTCATATCCCTAGTTTGAGATGTGTGTGAGAGTACTTGCTATGAGATGGTGTTGTTTTGGTTCTCTTCTTGATAGAAGGACAAGTAAGGTATGTTGGAAAAAATTTCCTTTGTCCCTTGTATCCTTGGATTAGTGTTAGAGTTCCTTGTAGGCTTCCCACCTTATGGAGAATGCCTAGCTTGTTTGTTAAAACATTGGAGATCAAGAGTGTTTATCCTCCTTGATCTCTTAATCTTTTTTTTTTTTTGGAGTTTGTTCAAGGTGTAACTTATTGTTTTTGTGCTTCTGAGGAGTTACCCCTTTTGGATATTATCCCTCAACCCCATAGCTCCCAAATATCACCTATAATCAAATATCTATCCCAGAATTATAAAAGAAATACTATAGAGGTCAAAAGACAATTGATCCAAAAAGATGAATCATGTTGATTATCTCAATAACTAAATGAACCATATAATGTTGTTGTGCATCCTTATAAAGGAAAATAACTTTTCTAATAATAACATAACCAAAAAATATGATACTCACTCCTAGATTAAGTGAAATATAGTATAGGAAGACCTAATTATTCTAACATCCTTGCTTAAGTAAAACTTAGGGAGTAGATAAAAAATTTAAATGCAATTGCACGAATTATAAAGGATGGCTTCCAACAACTAAAACTTGATAAGGTACCCATATACAAATGAAAAAAATCTCTTACAACTAGACAAAAGAAAAAAATTGAGCGAGAGAAAATTCCTATTCAGAAGGGAGAAAAGAAATGAAGGAATAAGAAGCATCTAAATAATGTTTCAAAAAGAATAGGAATATGAAGAACATCCTTGAAGCATGAAGAAGCTATAGAAAACTATCAAAAGATTACGATTATAGTGTTGTAAATGAAGAACTAACTTTGAAATCGGGATGATGATTAGGATCAAGAAGACAAGAATTTTCATGAGTGCCCATAATAACAATATTTGAACAATGATCAATTGAAAAATAATGAAACTATATGGAAATTTAATATATAGATGCGAATGACTTGAAGATAATAATCTAAATGGGTGCCCCTAATGGCACTAATCAAAAAATCAGATGAAAAATAAAGGCAAACAACTAAAAATCAAAGATATAGATGGTACATGAATTTATATAAGTGACACCAACTACACTACTCAATCTTACAAGAGTAAACTACAAGTTGAAAATATAAGTGCCAATAATATAAAGAATGTTGATTGTGACTAAAAAGACAATAATGTATATGAGTGCTCCTAATGACACTAATCAACCAATGAAAAAATGATAAATAAATGCAAACATACAAATGGCACATGAATCTGCATGAGTGACTACAATGACACTACTCAACCATGCAAGAGTAAACTATAGGTTGAAAATATATGTGCCAATATTCTAAAGAATATAATCAATTGAAACTAGAAGGTTGCTTTCAAAAAATAAGAATGCAAGAGTTTCCATACCGTAAGTTCTTCATCTCACCAAAATGCATTGGTAACCATTTGCTACATTTGCATATAAACAAATATTGGATACATAGCTCAACCCAAGGTGAAGTCAAGGAAGCACTAGCACTAACAATAGAAACTTCCTATAATGCTAACAAGGGAGAGGCACGATAGGTCCATTAAAATTGTGTGTCACATGTAGTGAATGAAGGAGGACAAACATTTAAAATATGAACAAGATAGTACTTACAATTGAAAAAGGGCATACAAGCCAAACACACATGCATGAGGCAAAGGTGTGATGGAAAAATAAGAGATGACACAAACTCTCCATGGAACTTTATACTACAATATGAATACAAAATAAGACACAAAAGAATGTGCAAAATCTCCAAAATAATGAACAAAAGTGACACTTTATCTTAATGCCTCTACAAAATAGAAAAGTGTATTCAAAATATGCTAAAAATGTTCAAATAGGACAAAATATTTTAAATACATGTACAAAAATACCATAATAAAGTCATTCCACACAAATTGAAAGTTTCCAAGAGCTAAAATGACCAAGCAATCATCTAAAATGTGAAAACACAAAAAGCAAATTAAATTGCACCTAGAGAAATTTTTTAGATAAAGTGCATAAAGAGCTATGAAGAGCTCCAAGAGACTTTTCCAGCACCATAATAATCGTATTAAATAGGGGAATGGCTAGTTTAGAAGAAAAAAAGAACATCTAACTTTGTCAAGTGATAACATGTAACAATTGCAAAATCACTCGAAATAACCTCCACCATTAGATAGTGCTTGGAACCAACTTTCCAATGATATCTCGACTTTATAAAATCCAACATGATTCACCCAAATCATGGAAAAATAAAACTACTAGGTAAGATGAAGGGAAAAGAGGCCATGGGTAGTGCTAAGAAAAATGACCACTTCATGAAAAAATGTCGAAATTGGATGGAGAATGTCAATGTCACCAAGAAAACGCTGCTTCAAAAAATCTTGTTATGGCTGAAAAAGTGATGCAATGAGAAGATCAAAAAATGTGTTGAGATGAAAACATTTGTTGGGTTTCAAAATATCATCTCACCATGCCAAAAAGAAACATGAAATAAAGGCTTTCAAAAATCCTTGGGCACAAAAAGGAAGTTGTCAAGGAAGTGATTAGCTATCAAGGGAGGAAAAATCAAGATGCCAAAAAACAAATTTAGTCATCAATAATAGAATCTAGTAAGTGTGAAATTTAAACTAAAAGATGGGTAAAAATTTATTCAAACCAGAAGAATTACAAAGTAAGGGCTTTACACAGCCCTGTCAAGCTCCACTAAGTGATCCAACTTTTGAGACAAATCCAGAGGTAATTGATTCCTATCAACAATGTTCCAATTTTTCATATAATCAGAGGCACATTTGACCAAACAACCCGCAACTCCGTTCCATTCTTTAGAAATATGATTGAAAGTAATAGAATCCAAAAAAGCACACAAATTAAAATCTATGTAGCAAGCAAAGCTAAATGCCAATGAACAAAATACCCAATTTAATGAAAAATTGTTTCCCTCTCTCTTTTACCCTTTCCCCTGCAAGTTCAAACTCGAACTTATCCCTCCACATTAACAATCTGCAGACACTTCCTCGATTAAATCCTAAATTATTGGAATATTACACAATGGTATGAAGACAAATTGCAGGATACAAATTTCGAAGGGATTCCGTTTTGATGGAACTGATCTGCTTGCTGTTTCCATCAAGATGCTTGTGTGCTTCTGCCTATGGATAAAGTTCCTCATCATGAGAAAAAGAATAGCTGGGGTTTTTTATGAAGAAACTCAACTGAACTGTACTCCTAAGTAATGTTCCAACAGATCTGTACATTGCTTTCGGGAGTGTATTAGTGGAGCCCTGCTAACAGGGCCACCTCAGGAGAAAAGCATGGCCTTCTGAAGCAGCAACCTGAGTCAAGAGTACGAATTTAACAAGTTTAGCTCCAGCTGCATTGTCAAGTATGGATTTTAAGCCGTTGGTTTGGAATGGAAGAATATCCATGATGATCTAAAGTTTTTTTTGACTGTGCATGTTGCATCAGCAAGTTGTAATTGCTGCTGTTGGTTTTCGGACTCTCAGTACTTATTTGCTGGTCTGTTATAATCCTTTACTTTTTGCTGTTTACAGCGTCTTTTTACATGTTGATGTTACTTTCTGTTAATTCAGTAAAAGTAAAATAAATTAAAACTTGCACCAAAAAGAGGTGCAATGATTGCACCGATAGTAATTTATATACCATTTTTGTAAATTTGAACTGTTCATCTGGTTTTCTGGTCCCCTTAGGCTCAGGACTAGCTTGCTATGTATGTCCCTGCTACTGATTACAGATATATCTTAGTCTTACCTGTGCTTGTGGAGCCTGAAAAACATATGCATTTGTGGCTTGTTATTCCTCATAGAGCATGTGGATTTGATTTCTGTTTTTGGCCCTACCAAAATAATGTATTTATTTGAAATGCTTCTTCAACACTGCTTTCATGTCTTGTATCGGTTGTATCTATGATGTCAATAGGATTGTATTAAGAGAATACTGAAATACAATCTTTTTGAACAAACTTACCCAAATTCTAAAATCAAAGGGATCTTGCCTATCCATTTCAGAGTTATACAAGTAGCAAGTTTCCAACATGTCAAAGGAAACCACTTAAGTGACATGTCAAGAAAGCCCAACCTTGATGGGTAGAGCAAGATGGTTACTCCCATTAACTTAACTAAAAAGCACCTACGGATTCTTCCTTTTCGTAAGGGAATTGAGACCCCTGTCATCTCCCCTGCTAATGGGTACTACAAATTTTGAACAGGATTATGATATTATATACAATCCTGTTCTAATTTGAAGGAGATTTTCTTGTTTGGGAGTACTCTGCTCCACATTTGGAACTTATTGATTCTCTCACAAACCAAAAGATTCTACAAATTGCTTGCACACTACCAAAAAAAAGTAATCAAACAAAGTGCCGAGTCCATCCCAAGGATTCACTATATCATCACTAGAGACTTGGAGTGTGATTTGGCTGTTTAGAAACTTAGTCTCCAAAAGTAAATGCATTCATTCAGCATTAATGTTTTCTGCCCTCCCTCATGTTTCTCATGACAGTTCACTTTAGAATCCAATCAAGTCTCAACAGAGATAGATACAAAAATTCTTGGATGTCTCTCCTCAGAATTAATGCTTCAGTTATGAATGCTAGATAAGACATTAGTTTAAAATACTTATATTTGTTGTGTATTTTCTGATACTTACATTTTATAAAAGTTTCGGGGATGCCACCTGTAAGCTATAGAAACAAATACTTGATGAATGGATGAAATTTATTGTGCAGAAGAACCAATAAAAAAATAGCACAATGCTTCCTTCAAGAGTTTCCAAACATATCACACAGCTGAAAGAATAATTTTTGTTTGAGAAATTCCAATTTTTTTTCCTGCTCTATAATATTTCAAAAATTCTTGAAATTATTATTCCAAACACAATAAATATTTCATCTGAAACAGAAAATGTCTCATTATTGGGCACTGAAATGCATCTCTGGCTTTGAAAATGTGTTATACAATAAACCCACTTGGGGATATAGACAAACATTCTTCTGTAATGGGGTGTTAGTAGAAACCTTTTTGAAGATTCAAAACAGAGAAACCTTGAAGCCATGACAAGCGTTCATCTTGGGGAGTTGAATTCAGTTCACCTGACACCTGAAATCAGAGAAGAACAATTGCCAGATGCCAATCAACTCATTACATTTCTACTCTTTAGTGTTCTCTGGTAATGTAGAGACTATAATTCTATAAAACATCAACATGAAATTGAGTTCGATTGGAGAGTCCAATACCAATGTATTTTTTAATTAACTGTTTGGTGACTCGAGCTGCGAAACGGCCATGTACTCGATTGACATGTTTCTAAAGATTCTGAAGCCCGTTCAACATCACCATTGCGTGTTCTACCATGAGACATTATGTCAAACTGTAGAAATACTTTTTCTGTGCTTCTACATTTTTTGCACATATTTTCCTATCAGGGCGGTCGCCAAAGCAAGAAAATAAGATTTCTCTATCCTTTAATACTGACAGATACCTTTAATCTATTTTTAACCATCCATTTGGCACAATAAAATTCATTTTGTGCCTATCATGCAAAAATTGCATGCCATAGGATTAAATTTCTTTGAGACATTTTGTCAAACAGTTTATGTGCCTTGTCTATAATTTCGCATTTTGATACATGTTAAACATTATTTGTCAATTATAACACTTTCGCTGTCATGGTTTATGCATAGTTCACAACCATGAACCACATGCCATCAAAATGCTGTTTACTATAACCTGAGAAAGCTCTTGTTTTTGCGCCTTTCATTCGAACATATCGTTCGAGATTTTTTCATCCTTGTAACATATGATTGCAAGTCAAAATTTGTTTTCAGGCATGAGGCGAGAACTGTTTGAACGCTTTTATTCAGGCGTGAGAGAGCACCGTTTCAACCAAAAACTATCAGGCGTGAGACATTTTCAGTGGGCAATTTCCCAAAAATTATCAGGCGTGAGACATTTTCAGTGGGCACTTTCCCACCATATATAGGGTGTTTGATTGGCAAATTTTAAAATAGTCTATTCCAACCCCATACTGCCTTCTAGCTTTCGGAAAACGAATATTTAAAAGTGATCTCCTAATTCTTTCTTCAATGCTTTGAATGTAATCGTAGAACAGATCTTAAGAGCACCGTTTTCTATTTTATAAATCTCAAGTGAAAGGAAGTATAGGCAATAAATACATCTCCTACCGCCATGGAGATCTTCTGTTCGAGCTTGAGTTATTATTGCTCGAGATAACAATGGGCATTTCGGTAGTATTTCAAAAAAAATAAAATGTGGCAACTCTCTTTTGTCAGTTTTGGCTGCCTAGAGGAAAGCATCTCTTTTCCATGACCTGCTACTTTGGATACATGTCAAAAGGCCTGTTCACGGTGTGCAAGTCCAGCTACAGGGAAACGGTGAACAAGATAGACTCGTTTGGAAAAATGGTTGAGTGTTGATGCATCTTCTCTTCATGGATTCTCTCCAGTCCTCTTTGGTAATACAATGGATGGGTTCTTCTTCTTCCAACTCTGCCTCTTTAGATGATAAGCTACAGCTATATTGATTAACTCAAGTTTCATGAGTAGTGATTCATAAGAATCAATCTTTTATGAGAATGAATGGTCATTTAGTACTTATTGCACTTAAGTGATGCGCTTAAATGTGAAGCATTGGTCCTTCTCAGAAATCACCAGAGTCATTTATTTATAAAACAAAATTCTTTTTAATTGAATTATTTTCTTAACTTTTCAAAAAAAGGTAGCCATTAGATTGTGAAGAATACCTTGTAAAAAAAAAAATAATCTCAACCTTATCATCCATTCACATTTGAAAATTGAAAAACAAACAAACCTGCAAACAAAAGTTAGTTTTCCTGTCCGAGTTCCCCATCATTTCATAGAATTAGATCAGTTTTTCATTAGGCTTTAATACTTAGGTTACAATGATTCGAAAACTTTTTCCTTGTGTGATTTTTTACATCTTAAAACATATATTACAATGCATATTACTAAAATTTTTTGAATAAATATTTTATTTACAGTTTGGGTTTCTATTAAACATAATGGAAACAAAACTAGATCTACCACGAACAATCAGTAAAATAAAATTAAAGAAAAATCTTTAAATTATTTTGATGATTTATCACAAAATTTGATCTTATACGTTAATACAAATATATAAATTTGGGAGTGATTTGAAATTTCCACGTAAGGTTTTGAGAAGTGCGAAGTTAGGGTGCACAACTACCAGGTCCTCTCCCGTAGCAAAATTTTATTGTTGAAAGTTGTTTTTGAACACTACTTGATCGACTATTAGATATGCCAGTGGCTAATTTCTATAGAAAATGGTAATATAAAAAAAAAATCAAATTTATAAAATATAGTATTTTTTATGATTTAACAGTAATATAAATGTATGAAAATTTAATTACTAAAAATTTAATAAAAAATTATTATGTTTTATAAATTTTAGAAACTATATAGAATGCTTTTTTTTCCCTAAAAAATCAACTCTAATTGTTAACATGAATCTAGATGCTATATACGTTTAGCCACTAGGTATAATTCCATATAAACGTTGCCCACAAAAAGTAGCTAAATACAAAATAATTGGAACAAGTGTAGTGGCTAGTACTTGTCATCTTTATAGCATTGCAATAATGAAAAAATTATTAGTTAATAGATTAGTTATAAAATATCAATTTGGACATACGTTTCAACAATAGTTAGTTAGAGATAATATACTTTCAAGGCACATGTATTGTAGTTATGCATTAGACAGTACCCAAAATCATAGCATATAATGAACAAATTCAAATTCAAAGTTGAAGTGATTATATAATTATAGAATACAATAATTTTTATAAATTTAATTCTAAATTTAACAATAACCATCAATCTAATCTTAACTCTTGATCTAATTTTAATCCTTACCCTAATCTTAACCCTTGATCTAAGTTCAACCCTAAAATTAATTTTAATCTTATGTCTAACCTAGTTCAAATTATAGTTGTAACCACAACCTTAATTCTAACATTAACATTAATTTTCACTATAGCCCTAATTCTTAACCTAATTTTAACATTAAATAAAACCCATAATTCTAACATAATTGAACACAACCCCTAATTTTCACATTAAATAAAATCCTAATTCTAATTTTTCCCTAACTTCTATCTAGAGTCCTTAATCTAAGTCTAAGCCTTACTCTAACCTTAACTATATTGATTTTAGAATTATAATAATTAATGATAATTAAGATTAGAGCTATACTATAATTAATAATTATACCTTAAGTTATAATCATTTATTTTAATTATAACCTTAAGAATTACTAATTAGAATCTTAATCTTAATTAATAATGATTTAATTTAAATATTTAAAATAATTATTAATGAACATCATAATTATAATATAATGGATGAAAATATTTATATTGTATTGTATACACATAAAATTGGCTATGAGCAATTAAATAAATATTTTATATTTATTTAATATTTATTCTTCTATTAAATAGTTGATTTGAAAATATTAATTTATTTAATTCATTCTATGTCCTATTAATTAATTTGTTATATCCTTTTCTTCTAATCAATTAATTAAATATGTAATATTTAATTATTCCCCTATCTTCTATCCTATAGTCTTATTAATTAAATAATTTCTTAATTATTTAATTCATTTCCAACTCATCTTTCCATCTCCACATCACTTCCTCTTTGCTAACTCATCCATCACATGGCTAAATTAATTCAATAAAATAAACTAAAAATATATTATTTATTAGCCACTTATCTCTAACCTCCAAATAAATAAAATATTGTGTACGTGCACTCATTTCTCCAACTTTCTTCTATATTCTCTCCAACATCCCTATATCTTAGGAGGAAGTTGAGTCCACTTGTCCTCTCATCCCTACATCCTCTCCAACCATCCTATATTCTCTTAGTCTTCATCCTTAGTCAAGGTGAGATGAGTGACACTTGTCTTCTCCTTCCCCCTTTCTCTCCATCCTGTAGGTGTAGGAGGAACATATTCCCCCTTTCTCTCTCACATTTCAACCTCTTGCTCATAGCCATTCAATTTGCAAGATTCAATCAAGACCATTGATCTTTGCCACATCAACTTTTGCACTCAAAAATCTATAAAAAGAGGTCTCCTAAGCCATTTTGAAATTAATAGTCTAATAGCTAATCTTGTAGTCAATCTAGGAGTCTTTATCTTGAATTTGTGAGTTTGATTTTGAAGCAATTAGAAAGTTTATAGTTCTCATCATAGCTTAATATCATGTTAGGTTAAATCATTTTGCATATGCATATTATAATATCAATTAACTAGCATTCCATTCTTCATATGCCATCTTGGAAGCTACATGTGCTTGTCTGAGAGCAAATTACTTGCAACCAAGAACGGTGGAGTTAGGACACAATGAGATTTAAATCATGAAGGTAATAATATTTTTTATTTATATTTATTTCATGTAGTTTTATTGGTTGATTTTGGATTTCTTGTAGCATGTCTTTTGTATTTTGTGAAGCTAACATATTGCATGTAGTATTATGAGGATGAAATTCAAGTCGACACATTTTGGTGCCCATTGTGGGGCATAGGCCTTGCATTTGTCTTTCTAATATCCTGTCTTATTCATGCAGAATTAATTTAAAGCCTTTGTAAGTCAAGTTCACGCATCTGTGAAGTTTGACAACGCATTTTTTAATTAGGTTAGCGCCTGCTTTCAATAGAATAGTGATTTTAATCATGAATTTGCGTTTTCAAACAACAGGTTAGCGCTTTTCACGCATAGGTTAGCGCTTTTGTTAGTTATGATAGTGCTTTGCACGTTAATATAATGCTTTTGCTCATTAGGATAGTGCTTCCATATTTTTAGCATTTATGTTCTTATAGTGGTAAAATTGGATTTTTGTAATTAGAAAGCTAACAACTTCGTAGGTCCGAATGTCCAAGACTTGAAATTTTGAAAACTACTGACATATTGTACGTGGAGGGTTATTTTGAAGCAAATTTCATGCATTTTCCTCACATCTAGTTAATTAAGTGTTATTTTGGAGAGTAACATGCCATATTTTGTTCATCTAGTTTAACTAGGAGGATAATCAACAACATGCAAATTGTACTTGAGTGTCTTTTTTAAAGAAGTTGCACATAGATTTTAGAAGGCTTAAAATAAAATTTTGTCTTCCGTGCTTGATAAAGTAGTAGGTGAGTATGCTCTCACCCTCATACAGTGATTAAAAAAACTAGACCTAATTTCTATATGTGTAACCTTTAGAGGGCCTTCCTTCCCAAGCTGCCTTGAGGGGGCCAGTGAGAGGGGAACGACCCAAGTGGAAATGGGCTAAAGCCAAGCTCTTCCGATCTACTCGAAATAAATCATGTTTGTGACGAAAGTCATGACAACATGTGTTGATTAGTTATACCAACACTATGTTTCCCCATAAACCCTAAGGAGTGTAGCCTCTATAGACTGAGAACCTTCTATATTTATAGAGTGTAAAGTTCCACATGTATGGCCACATGACTAGAAGCCCTTACTAAAAAATACTTGTAAGAGTTGCCAAAATCCTTTTAATTGTTAGTGCAGGAGGTCGGACCTCTGAAGCGGCTCACACACATATAGTTCTTAGTGGAGATATGAAGTTTTCCATGGGGAGTTTTCATGGAAACTAGTGCTTGGTTGCCTCAGATAAGTGAGTGTCGAGGGTGGAGCCAATGGGGTCAAGCATTTAAATATCCACTTTGAATATCGTAGCCTGGGGGAAACCCCATGTGAGATTCAACAATTATTGTCTCGGCCTACCATAGGATTTGTGCTTACTTGTGTATTTTGTTTTTCAAACATTGTGTCTTTTATGTCTGCAAACATGCTCTGTATGGTCAAAAACTTAAAAAAATCATCATCTTGAAATGAGCAAAAATCTGACAACTTGCTGAGAAAATTGGAAAATCTTTGTAACATAGTTGGAACAACGCTTTTGTGGCATAGAATCGTATATTTTCTAAATAGAGAAACACTTTTTAACATCAAAACAACACTTTTAAACAACAATACATCACTTTTGTTTATAGAGTTCGCGCATTTGATCATTAAATTAGCGCTTTTGACCACAAAACTGCACTTTTGTTTAACTATTTTCTTCTTTTAGTCCGTAGAGCAACACTTTTAAGTAACAAAATAACGCATTTATCCCATAGGTTAGTGCTTTTGACAAAAGGGTTAGTGCAAATGTTTTCTCGCATCTGAGACAAAGGGCATTTTTGCATATCAAACCAAAATTTCAAAACTAGTTCTAGATACCCTTTTTCGGGTAGACCTATCTTTAATTATCGCATACCTTCAAACTAGTCCAATAATCAGGTTATCAATATAATAGGTTATTTCCAAAGGCTTCATAAGCATACAATTCTCAACAAGTTGGTGATTCAACTATCTCAAGTGCCAAAATCAACATATCAATGATATATTAGTTTCTCATCAAGATACATCAAATCCTCTATCACAATACTTGATCATTCCAACCTTTGTTCATTATCTTGGATATATCGTCGTTATTTTTGAACCTAGGTTATATCAAAATCAGAATTGCACTCACATTGGAATCAAACAAACTTGTAAACTATCATATGCTTATATGACTTTCAAATATTGCCTTAAGAAAAGAAAACCTAGTTACAAGGCTACTCTGAAGAGAATAAGATTTTTGTATATCAATCGCAAAATATTGTTAAAACATAGGACATTCCTACACCATTTTCGTCACTATTTACGTGGTTGCAGAACATAATTTGATGGAGACCTTTTACAAGGACATTCTTTTCAACAAAGAGATGCTTTATCATAACACACTAATAACAGTGGTAAAATTAACAAAGCATATCTTCCTAAACCAATAATCACTTATTGAGTTGCATTAAGAAAGTCAAAACTTGAGAAATTGTCAAATTTATCACATGTTGGCTCGGACTAGGGCTCAACACGAGCAGTTCAGAAGACAACAAAAAAAAACTAGAAGAAGAAGACAATGTTTCATCAATTTGGATACAATGATGTTGATGAGGAAGCAGTTAATAACACCATTAGGGACCTTGAACAAGACGATAAATTTGACAAACTAATGGAAAATTTATTAGAGAAATAAAATGAGAAATATCTCTTATTGTTGGCAAAATCAAGAACTAAATTGCCACAAGACTTCAACATATAAAGTTTGAAACAAGATGCAGGAACAAGTAACAATCAAAACACTGATGATCTCAACAACAAGGATGTAAATTGAGTAAATTATGAGGAAATAAGAGGCGATAGAACAAGAAGAGATCATGATGGTGAAAGAAACAAAGGTGAAGCAAGAAGAGAGTGTGGTGATATAAGAACTTATGAGGATGCAAGGAGAACCCGTGTTGATAATCCTTTGTTAACTCTTGCTCAACAAATGCAAACTTTACAACAATAAATACAAGATATGCAGAGTGGAAAAAGTTATAAGAAATACTCAATAAAGAACATTTGTCCATATCCTTTTGACAAGAGTCTAAACATGATACCATTCCCACAATATTGTAAAATCCCTAAGTATGATAAATATGATGGAAAATTTGATCCTAGAGATCACATTAAGGAATTCTGCACTATGAGTATGGAGTTTTCACTTGATGAAACCTACTTGATGTGGTTATTCCCTAGAAGCTTAAGTGGATAATCAATAGAATGGTTCTCAAGACTACCATCTGGGATTAAATCTTTTGAAGAACTTGTGAACAAATTTATCTCACAATACTCTTACAACATAATAAATGAGATAACCATGCTAGATATATGCAATGTCAAGCAAAATAATGGTGAACCTTTCATGGTCTTTTTACAATGATGGAAACGAAAGTTCAATAGGTATCCAAGAGATGTACTTGATCAAGAGAAAATTGACATATTCATTGACAACCTTACCAATAAAATGAGTTACCATCTTAAAATGCAATGTCCTTCTTTTGCTAAAATGATTGAAAACGGTTTAAAGATAGAAGATGCCATGGTAAAGAAATGAGAGTTAAAACTTTACAACAGTTCCTACAACAAGAATAATCACAAGAACAACAACAACAATGGTAACAATAACAATGATAAACCTAAATTTTGGTCAAAGAATAGGATTTCTACCAATGGAGGAAATGACGACAACAATGCTACTAAACAACAACCAATCTTCAACTTATCAAGTCAACAACCAAACAACAACAATCAAGAAAATAGTAGATCTAAGTCTTTCTTGTCCAATCCTTGTCGGAAATTCACAAACATTGGGGAACCGTTGGAATCAACTTTGAAGACTCTTCTTGCAAATAAATTGATTACTTTACCAGAAGCAAGAAACTATGAGCCTCAAGTCAAACCTAATTGGTGGAATGATAATCATTTTTGCAATTATCATCGAAATAAAGGACACCAAACTAGTGATTGCCAAAGATTGAAGCACCTTATTCAAGACTTGGTTGATAATGGAACTATCATAGTGGATGGCCATAAAACAAATGAATCACATTTAGCATTCAAAACTCCACTTCCAAATTACAAAAAAGGTGAACAATCAAAATCAAAAGATGACAAAGAAAAAGCTAAAGTAAACTACACTTACACATCTGATGATGTGGTAAATGTCATCATTGTTAAAGATAAAACACCTTCAGAACCAATCAATGTCATCACAAGAAGCAAAGCGAAGGTTAAGTTCCCAGGTATAAAAACTGAATCAACATCCACTTCAAGACAATACAACTTTGTGGAACAATTGCAGAAGATACATGCTCAAATTTCAATTTTGGAACTCCTAAAAATTTCACCTATGCATAAGGAAATATTGGAGAAATCTTTAACGGAAATAACAGTCTCGCAAGACCTAGATGTGGATCGATTCCAAATTATGGTGGGACACCTTATAGCCCCTCATTGCCTATATTTTTTAAAAAATGATGATGCATCCTTACAACACCCTCACAATTCTCCCTTGCATATTAAAGTCACCATTCATACAACCCATGTCAAACGCGTACTCATAGATGGTGGATCTGGCTTAAACATTTGTGCATTAAGTTTAATAAAGGGTTTGGGATATTCAAAAAATGCAATTAATCCAAAGAAGAAAATAACCATCAACGCTTATGATGAAGAAGAGCGTTCTTCTAAAGGAACCGTGGTGTTACCAATAAAAATAGGACCCGTGGAAAGAAATACATTATGCCAAGTTTTATACTTGAATCTGTCTTATAACATTCTTCTGGGAAGACCATGTGGATTCATGACATGCAAGCTTTTCCTTCTACATACCACCAATGTGTAAAGCTTCCTCATACTGGGCAAGAAATCACTATAGTTGCAGATTCCAATCAATACTGCAATAATTTGGAACTAGCACAAGATACAAGAGTACCACATAATAGAGAATCAAATTATCCTACCAACTAAATTCAAGAAAAATTATGGGAAAACTTTGATAAAAAGCTCCAGTTAAATGATGAAGGAATGGGAAAGTATTCTTTGCATAACTTGCCACTTTCACCCATGTCATATGGAAAGCCTACAAATATTCAACCACGAATCTTAGTAAAATCAGTTGAAATGTTTGATGAAGCATTTGTCAGAGCTGGAACACTTGTAGAAGAAACTAAAGACAAGGATATCCTTAGTTCGTTGTACAAAGATGAAAATGAAACTATAGCAACAGTTGCAGAAGTTAATATTCCCATAGAACAATATGGCAATGGTTACGAGATCATGCAAAGGATGGGATATAAAGGAAAAGGACCAATTGGTAAGTGACAAGAAGGTATTTTAGAACCTATTTGTCCTCACATACAATCTAAAGAAGATAAATCAGGACTTGGATATCCTAAAAAGCAAAAACAACATAATTATCAGCATCCAAGGTGGAGAAAGAAAGCAGTTCTTAAAGAAGAACCATGTCAAGAAAGGCTACACCAAGCAACAAAGACAATAGAAAATAGATAGAAACAAGAGGAATATGAAAAACAACAAGAAGAACTTTCTATCAAAAGAGAAGAAGAATCTTGCAAACAAGATCAAACAATACTAGCAAGTGTTGAACCTAATCAAGATATTCCAGGTGAAGTGAAAGAACAGATGGCCAAAATTAAAGAACTTTTCTCACCATATAATATTATTGTATGGCATAGCGGTGTGATTTTAGAAAATGGGTTAGAAATAGATTCAAATGAATACGAATGGGGACCAACTCCATTGTCTAATTTATCAAATGAAGAAAGGGATGAAGAACAAGTAGTTATTACAAATGAAGATTCATCTTTCACAAAACAAAGAATAGAGTTGGAAATGGAACACGAAGAGATCAAAATTCAGAGGAAAGAGACATATGCAAGACAACAAAGGAAAGAGGGTGAGAAAGAACAAGAAGTGACACCACAAGAAACACAAATAGTCACTAATCAATCATCAAAAGATGAACATAATATAGAAGCTAAAGGTAAGAAATAAATACTTTAAGGTATGGAAGAACCATAGAAGAACTAATAGATAGTCAAGAATGATTGACTATTAGTCCAGAAGAAGCTGAGTTTGAGAGAAGACAACAGATAGCAAGATAATTCTTTATGTCAGGTGCACAAGTATGCCAATTTCAAGCTACAAATGAATCTATAATTTGTTGAAGAGGGAACTTGCAATATTAAGGATGTATATGTTGATATAATCCATTCATTCGAGGGACAAATGTCGAATGATGAGTCACTTGAGAGTGAATCACAAAATTCTAATACTGATTTCGTTAGAGCTAATTGGATGACACTTGGAAGAGATTATCCTCAAGAGAGTTCTATCTATGACATCACCCATTCTATGCCAAACTATGACTATTACATCATGAACATTGAAGCACCTAACAATGACGATGACTATGACTTACCCCTCTTTCATCCAGAATTAATTGATTGGGATAACCTTAAAGACTCTGAATTGGATGTCTTTTCCAATGACCATGACTTAGCTGTATATCTTAATGTTGTCAAACCCATAACACCTAAGATATCTTTCACCAGTGAATCAAGTAATGCTTCTTGCAGTTAGGAGAATGCCAAACTTTCAAGTCGTAAAATTGAAATAAAATGAGAAAAAAGACCTAGTGCTGAAAATGATTTCATGGCAACACTAGATGATAGGGAGCTTGATAGGTAAGTGCTCAAAAATGCCAATTTTCTCAAGAGGTTCAATTTGTTACCCAAAGAATTGTTTGAGTCTATTGTATGTGTTTATAAAGTCCTTCTTGTGGTTATAGTACCAAGCACTTCATGTATCACTTTCATAACAAACTCCCCTTTGGTGAAGGCTCACTCCCATGCTCAAATCTACTCAAATTTCTCACTCCACCCATATACACACCCTCAATCTCTGTTCTTTGGCATTCAACCCTTTGTTTCAGAGTGCTTTAGGAGTATTTTGCATGGATAAGTAAGGGCAGCAAGGTTTTATTCCATTTTTGATGCTCAAAGTTTAGTTTAAGGCCCATAGCCTTGGCTTACTCAACTAGGCAACCAAGGGTCCAAAACCTCAAAAGGGGCTACACACTGTCCAAGGTTCCATTTGAAATTTTTTTCACTATCTTAGGATGATCACATAAGGTTTAAAAAGTTCCCAAGTCCTCCTTGCAATCAGGTTCCAAAAAAGTGTGTGTTATGCAGTCAAGGGCTACTAGCTCGTGGAGGCCTAATTGGCCAAATTTTTCTCATAACACCCAATGATGGGATTTTTTACCATGGTAAATTATTTGGTTAGTGTGTATTAGGTCTAAGATAAGATATTTATTTGGTTTTGGACTCCTTCAAAGTGGTTTAATGACTATCCACCATTTTAGGCTTAAACATAGGGTTTCATGAGGGTTTGAGTCCTTCCACCATAGATCCTCTCCATCAAAATTGTTTCATCTTCCCATACTTCTTGGAGACCTCTGCTATAGAAAATTAGAGCTTCCCCTACCTTTGTTGGACCAGCATTATGCCAAACACTTGGCAAATAATTGAAAAATCAGTCAAACTGTCAATGTGACAGTCAAATCATTGCCCTTTTACCAGTCAACAGTGATCACACCTTTGGACCTGCACAATGATGAATGTGACGGGGAAATATACCTCAAAGAGGTTTAAAAGATGCTAAATAATTTCCCTATTACATAGCCTTCATGGTTTAAGGCTTGGATTATGCTTTGAAGCATTCCTTGAGCATGTTTACAAACACAATTTCCAAAAAATAGTGAACTCACTGTTTTGCTTACAAAAAGAGAATGATTAAATGAAACAAGCTATTTTAACACACCAAGATGGTATTAAACATCCTTGGCCACATTCCAGACCTCTATCCCATTCATTTGTTCACTCCAAATTGCTTTTGGGTGCAAATCTTGAGTTTTTCTCATGTTACTAGCCAAGCAACCAACACTTGCCTAGTATTCGCTCAAGTTCTTCTTCCAACCACACTTTTGGCACAAAATAGAGAATATGTAGAGTATATAAATGATTTAAAACTTGACTAAATCTATTATGTGGGATCCCAGACTTGGATTAGTCAAGTGGTGACATTTTAAACCTTCAAACCCTTAACAGGGCAGCGAGCACATAGTTTGCAAATATTTTTGTACAATCCAATTTACAAGAGAAAAAAATACCAAAATCAATTAGAAAGCATCATAAAACTATTATTCACACCTACCAAAGGTACAGTATGGACTATGGAGCTACAGTACGGACTATTTTGCAAAGGAAGGAAAAACTAGTCATAAAAGCCAAAATTTCATGTTTTTATTGAAAAGTTCTTGCTCATACAATCACCAACCTTATTTAAGGAAAAGGGAGGTTTTTTTATAGTCCATAAAATTAATTATCAATCCCTGTATGGACAAGAAGATTTCCCAACTACATTTTGCAAGAAAAACCCAAAAATGACAACTTTGACAACTTTTCAAGCCAAATGACAACTTTTCTTGCTCAATGAGGCATTTTTGACAAACTAACGTTGTCAACTTGTCTAAAAAACTTATAAATGCTTTAAAACACCTAAAAACCATGTTTCAATGCTTTGGAAAGCATTGGAAGACCTTTTTGGCAATTTTGCACATTTTTGCCAAAAATTGTCAACTCAAAGCTTAAAAGGCAAAACTCGATCTCTAGAGCCCAAAATGAGATCAAAACCACTAAACATGACAAAAAACAACCTAAAACAACATTAAAAACCTAACACAAGACATTACAAGCATAAAAGCATTAAATACTCAAAAATGGGAGTTTTTACTCAACTAGGTGCTCCTGCACCATACTAAAAAATGGGAGTTTTTATTGAAAAGTTCTTGCTCATACAATCACAAAAATTATTCAAGGAAAAGGGAGGTGTTTTGATATTCCATCCAATTAGTTATGAATCCCTATATGGATAGGAGGCTTTCCCAACTACATTTTGCAAGAAAAACCCAAAAATGACAACTTTGACAACTTTTCAAGCCAAATGACAACTTTTCTTACTCAATGAGGCATTTTTGACAAAATAACCTTGTCAACTTGTCTAAACAACTTATACATGATTAAAAACACCTAATAATCACGTTTCAATGCTTTGGAAAGCATTAGAAGACCTTTTATGCAATTTTGCACATTTTTGCCAAAAATTGTCAACTCAAAGCCTAAAAGGCAAAACTTGATCTCTAGAGCCCAAAATGAGATCAAAACCACTAAACATGACAAAAAAAACCTAAAACAACATTAAAAACCTAACACAAGACATTACAAACATAAAAGCATTAAATACTAAAAAATGGGAGTTTTTACTCAACTAGGTGCTCCTACACCATACTCCCCCAAAAACAAAGAAGTCATGTGACTCCTTGAGGCAGAAAAGAAGAAGTTATTCCATCTTTCTGAAAGTCATCTTTAGGTATCCATGTGGCCTTTGAGATTGGCTGATCCTTCCATTTGATTAGATGCTCCATGTAGGTGTGATTCCTTGTCTTTTTTAGAATCTTGGAGTCTAGAACCTGTTCTGCGTGGGAAAAAGAAAGAGAAGGGAGAGATAGATCAGAAAGGGATCAGGAAAAATATGAAACTCTTTGAATCTTCTCAGGTGGTTGTCCTTTGAAAGAAATCAAATCTGCAACATTAAAAATGGGAGACAAAGAAACATCAGTAAGCAAATCAACTTTATAAGCATTTGACCCATACTTAGCCAAGAGTTTGCAAGGGCCTATTCTCCTCATCTGAAGTTTTCTTGGAACTCCCTTTTGTAGCCTTTCCTTGTTCAAATGAACCATCAAATAATCACCTATCGAGAACTGAACATCTCTCTTTGTAGCATCCACTATTGCCTTCACTTTTTGGGAGGTATCTTGGAGAGCTTGTCTCACTTGCTCTTGAACCTCCTTCATGGATTGTGCCATGTCATCTGCTATTCCACTCTTATGCTGCAAATTAGTGATATCCCTCAACTCCATTATACCCCTTGGATGCATACCATAAACAACTTCAAAAGGGCTTTTACCTGTAGACCGGTTGACACTATCATTGTAGGCATACTCTGCTTGATGAATGAGCTGATCCCAACTCTGTCCATATTCCTTTGTCAAGCACCTAAGCATGTTTCCATGAGACTTGTTACAACTTCGGTTTGGCCATCAGTTTGTGGATGATAAGCTGAACCAAAAGAGAGATTAGTACACAATCTCTTCCACAATGTTTTCTAGAAATGACCAAGAAACTTAACATCCCTATCTGAAACAATGCTAGTAGGCAAACCATGAATTCTAACAACTTCTTTGAAAAACAAATAAGCAATATGACTTGCATCATGTGTTGTCTTACAAGGAATAAAGTGAGCCATTTTGCTGAATCTGTCAACTACTACAAAGATGCTATCAAATCCTGCTTGAGTTCTAGGTAACCCTACCACAAAATCCATACTAATGCAATCCCAAGGCCTATGTGGAATGGGAAGAGTCTGATATAAACTAGCATTAGAGGAATTACCTTTTGCTTTCTAACATACCAAGCACTACTCAACATACCTCCTGATGTCTCTCTGCATCTTAGGCCAATAATAAAACCTTTGAACCAGCTCTAAGGTCTTGTTGAGACCAAAATGTCCACTTAAGAACCCATTGTGGTTCTCTTGAATGAGGTTCTCTCTCATATAACCCTTTGGAACACACAACTGTCCACCCTTGAATAACAAACCATCCTGCAAAGTGAAATCAAAATATGCACCATGGAAATTATTCTCAAAATCTTGACAAACTCTATAATCTTCAACAAAATCATCATTAGTAGGATACATGTCTTTGAAACTATCAATATCAATGCTCTAAACTTGAATCTCATGAATAGTTAACAACCTTCTACTCAAATCATCTGATACTTTATTCAATGGACCCTTCTTATGCTTAAGAGTAAAAGTGTAAGCTTGTAAGTATTCTACCCATTTAACATGCCTATGATTCAGTTTATCCCGTGAGTTCAAGAAACTTAGTGCCTGATTATTTGTGTATACAACAAACTCCTTAGGAAGAAGACAGTGTCTCCACTTCCTAAGTGCTTATACTAATGCATAAAGTTCTAAATCATAGGAAGAGTACTTTTTCTTTGCATCATTCAACTTCTCACTAAAGAATGCAACTGGTCTATTTTCTTGACTTAAAATAGCTCCTACAACAATATTACTAGCATCACATTCAACAGTAAAAAGCTTATCAAAACTAGGTAAAATGAGCACTGGTTGAGTAGTTACTTTAGTTTTCAATAACTCAAACCCCTTATTGGCTGCATTTGTCCACTGAAATTTTACCTTTACACCCCCTTTGATGGTGTCTAACATTGCAACACAAATCTCACTGAATCTCCTGATGAACTTTCTGTAAATCTGTGCCAAACCATGGAAGCTTCTGACATCACTGGTTGTCTTAGAAGTTAGCCAACTGGTTATTGTTGCAACTTTAGATTGATCCATTTTTTAGATTGCCTCCTGATACAACAAAACCAAGATAGACCAATTCTTGCTTCATAAAATCACATTTTTCAAGATTAATGGTCAGTTGTTCATCAGATAATTGTTTCAAAACATGAGCTAAATGCTGCAAATTCTCTTCCTTAGTCTTGCTGAAAATAAGAATATCATCTAAATACACAACAACAAATTTTCCAATGAAATCATGTAAAACTTCATTCACGAGTCTCATGAATGTGTTGGGAGCATTAGAGAGTCCAAAAGGCATGACAAGCCACTCATAGAGACCCTCATTCGTTTTGAAAGTTGTCTTCCATTCATCCCCCTCTTTGATTCTTATCTAATGGTAACCACTCTTCAAGTCAATCTTACTGAAATACTGTGCACCCCCCAAACAATCCATCAAGTCCTCTATCCTGGGTATGGGAAATCTGTATTTGATGGTGATCTTGTTTATGGCTCTGGAATCTGTGCAAAGTCTCCATGTTCCACCCTTCCTAGGTGCCAACACCATAGGTACTGCACAAGGACTAATGCTCTTCCTAATCAGCCCTTGGTCTAAGAGTTCTTGTATTTGTCTTGCTACCTCTTTATTTTGTTCAGGGGTCATCTTGTAGGCTACCTTATTGGGCAAAGAGGCTCCAAGTATGAAGTCAATCTAATGGCTAATGGCTCTAGGAGGTGGTAAGGCTGTAGGTGTACCATCACTGATTATTTGTTTGAAGTTATCAAGTATTTGCTACACCTCATATGGTATCTCAACTTTCTTTTCTACCTTTTCTTCCTTGTCAATATGAGTGCAAATCCCACTCCTTCACCCTCTTCTAGTGTTTTTATGAACTCTTTCTCATTCAAGGTACTTTGTTGCTACTCTCTCCTTCTTCACTGAGGGATTGAATCTGATAGGTTCCTCCATCTTTTTAAAATGATTAGAAGTTTCTTTCCCCATCATGGTGTGCTTTTCTATCAAACTGCCACAGTCTACCCAACAATAGGTGGCAAGCATCCATAGGAAGGATGTCACATAGGATCCTATCTATATATCCACCTATGTGGAAATCTACCCAGGCTTGCTCATTTACTAACACATGTTGTCCCTTATTCAACCATGTGACTTTGTATGGCTCCTTGTGTTGTATCCTAGGTAGTTTCAATTTGCTTACTGCTTCCTCTGATATGATGTTATCTGTGGATCCTGAATCTATGATCACTTTACATACCTTTCCCATGATTTTACACTTGATCCTGAACAATTCTCTTCTCTGTGAGACCTCTGTACTATGTGGATTCTTCATTAACACTCTCTTGATCATTAAACTCTCACCATCTTTTGAAGCTAGGTTGTTCAATGCTAAAGTTCTAGTATTACCTCCATCTTCCTGAACATAATTTACCCTCTTTTCACCACCATAGGATGAACTAGGCTTCTCTAGGCATCTATAGGCAGGGTGGCCCAGCTTTTGGCAATTATAGCATTTCATGGTTGAGAAGTAGGACCCTCTCCCCGGTCCATTAGATCTACCCCTACTCGGGTTGCTTGATCCCCTACCCCTATAGTTAGGTTTGCTCTGAGAATCCCCACTTTGCTCAATAAGTTTAGACTCTCCCTAGGATCGTTGATCTATGCTCCTTCCCCCAAAACTGCCTCTATGGCCTCTACCATCTCTTCCCCTACCTCTACCTCTATTGTATTGTTCTTGCTTTCTCCTACCTTTCTCTTCCACCTTAAGTTCCAATTGATAGCACTTGTGTATTGTTTATGGGCATAACAACCTCATCTCTTCTTGGATGTTCGACCTCAACCCATTCAAGTACCTTGCCACTTTTATGCTCTCATTCTCTACTACTCTAGATCTCATGCATAGTTTTTGAAACTCCTTAGTGTAGCTACTGACATCTAGGTCTTTTTGTCTCATATTTTGTCTTTTCTTGTGAGGTTGTACTTCATAGTCTTCAGGAAGGTAGGTTTATTTGATTTTGGCTACCATTGCTTTCCAGGTGGCTATTGGTTTCTTACCTTCTTTCACCCTTTCCTCTTGGATGAACTTCCACCAAGTGAAGGCTACCCCTCTCAGCCTTGATTTTGCCACCTTAACCTTATGTGCTTCGGTTATTCTATCACATTCGAAGTGGTTTTCTAGACCTTCAATCCACTCTATTAGAGCATTTGTATCCATTTTTCCACTGAAAAGGGCCACTCCTTCTAAGGTCTCACCACTCATAGCTCTCAAGGCTTTCAAGAATGGTTCTTGCTCAATGACAGGGTCAGGTATTGGGACCTCATCTTCTATGGCTACCATTTTACCCTTATCATGGACCCCCTCAGTTTTGACTTCTACTTCAGCTAGTTTCATTGCTAATTTTTCAAATCTTTCTCTGAGTGCCCTATTTTCCTCTTCTTGGTCTTCAACCTTCTTAGCTAATTCTGCATTAGTCACCATGTTTTCCTAATGTTCCTTTTCTCTTGAATCTTTTGTTGGCTCTGATACCACTATGATAGGGAGCTTGATAGGTAAGTGCTCAAAAAGGCCAATTTGCTCAAGAGGTTCAATTTGTTACCCAAAGAATTGTTTGAGTCTATTGTATGTGTTTATAAAGTCCTTCTTGTGGTTATAGTACCAAGCACCTCATGTATCACTTCCTAACAAACTCCCCTTTGGTGAAGGCTCACTCCCATACTCAAATCTACTCAAATTTCTCACTCCACCCATCTACACACCCTCACTCTCTGTTCTTTGGCATTCAACCCTCTGTTTCAGAGTGCTTTAGGAGTCTTTTGCATGGAAAAGTAATAGCAGCAAGGTTTTATTCCAGTTTTGATTCTCAAAGTTTAGTTTAAGGCCCATAGTCTTGGCTTACTCAACTAGGCAACCAAGGGTCCAAAACCTCAAAAGGGGCTACACATTGTCCAAGGTTCCATTTGACATTTGTTTCGCTATCTTAGGATGATCACATAAGGTTTAACAAGTTCCCAAGTCCTCCTTGCAATCAGGTTCCAAAAAAGTGTGTGTTATGCTGTCAAGGGCTACTAGCCCTTGGAGGACTAATTGGCCAAGTTTTGCTCATAACACCCAACGATGGGATTTTTGACAATGGGAAATGATTTGGTTAGTGTGGATTAGGTCTAAGCTAAGAGATTTATTTGGTTTTGGACTCCTTCAAAGTGGTTTAATGACTATCCACCATTTTAGGCTTAAACATAGGGTTTCATGAGGGTTTGGGTGCTTCCACCATAGATCCTCTCCATCAAACTTTATCATCTTCCCATACTACTTGGAGACCTTTTCCATATCAAATTAGAGATTCCACTACCTTTGTTGGACCAACATTATGCCAAATACTTGGCAAATAATTGAAAAATCAGTCAAACTGTCATTGTGACAGTCAAATCACTGCCCTTTTACCAGTCAACAATGATCACACCTTTGGACCTGCATAATGATGAATGTGAAGGGGAAATATACCTCAAAGAGGTCTAAAAGATGCTAAAGAAGTTCCCTATTACATATCCTTCATGGTTTAAGGCTTGGATTATGCTTTGAAGCATTCCTTGAGCATGTTTACAAACACAATTTCCAAAAATTAGTGAACTCATTGTTTTGCTTACAAAAAGAATGATTAAATGAAACAAGATATTATAACACACTAAGATGGTATTAAACATCCTTGGACACATTTCCAGACCTTTGTCCCATTCATTTGTTCACTCCAAATTGCTTTTGGGTGCAAATCTTGAGTTTTTGTCATGTTACTAGCCAAGCAACCAACACTTGCCTAGTATTCCCTCAAGTTCTTCTTCCAACCACACGTTTGGCACAAAATAGAGAATATGTACAGTATATACATTATTTCCAACTTGACTAAATCCATTATGTGGGATCCCAGACCTGGATTAGTCAAGTGGTGACATTTTAAACCTTCAAACCCTTGACAGGGCAGCGAGCACATAGTTTGCAAATATTTTTGTACAATCCAATTTACAAGAGAAAAAAATACCACAATAAATTAGAGAGAATCATACAACTATTATGCACACCTCCCAAAGGTACAGTATGGACTATGGAGCTATAGCACAGACTGTTTTGCGAAGGAAGGAAAAACTAGTCATAAAAGCCAAAATTTCATGTTTTTATTGAAAAGTTCTTGCTCATACAATCAACAACCTTATTCAAGGAAAAGGGAGGTGTTTTTATAGTCCATCCAATTATTTATCAAGCCCTGTATGGACAGGAGGCTTTCCCAACTACATTTTGCAAGAAAAACCCAAAAATGACAACTTTGACAACTTTTCAAGCCAAATGACAACTTTTCTTGCTCAATGAGGCATTTTTGGCAAACTAACCTTGTTAACTTGTCTAAACAGCTTAGACATGCTTAAAAAAACCTAAAAACCATGTTTCAGTTCTTTGGAAAGCATTAGAAGACCTTTTTGGCAATTTTGCACATTTTTGCCAAAAATTGTCAACTCAAAGCCTAAAAGGCAAAACTTGATCTCTAGAGACCAAAATGAGATCAAAACCACTAAACATGACACAAAACAACCTAAAACAACATTAAAAACCTAACAAAAGATATTACAAACATTAAAGCATTAAATACTTAAAAATGTGAGTTTTAACTCAACTAGGTGCTCCTGCACCACTAGATCAATTAAAAGGCAAGGACATATCTGACGGTGAAAACCTCTTTAAGGAGTAGGAAGATGGAAATTTTGACATCATCCCTACAAATTTTGAAGAGAGATATTCTATATTGATAGAGCCAAAAGAAGCAATAAATATTGACACCCAAAGGATCCCAAGGTTCTTCATTCTGCTGCATCATTATCAGATAAAGAAAAGAAAGACTACATAGAATTCTTCAAACAAAGGCAACTAAATTTTGCTTGGTCCTATGTAGAAATGCCAAGATTTGATCTAGATCTTATCATGCATCATCTCAATGTGGATCCAAAAGAAAAACCCATTAAATAAAAGCTAAGAAAAATAAATCCACACATCCCTCTCCTTGTGAAAGTAGAACTAAAGAAACTATTGGATATGGGTTTTATAAGGCCTATTGCTTATCTAGGATGGGTCTCAAGGATTGTACCATTATCAAATCCAGATAAAAGCATAAGAGTCTGCATTGATTTCAGAGATCTGAACAAAGCATGTCCTAAAGATGATTTCCCACTACATAACATTGATATAATTGTAGACTTATCAATAGGACATGAGATGTTTCATTAATGGATGGATTCTCAAGGTAAAATCAAATAAGAATCGTCTCGAAAGATCAAGAAAAGACAACATTCACCTATGCATGAGGTACTTATTGCTTGAATGTCATACCATTTGGGCTTAAAAATGCAGAAGCAACTTATCAGAGGGCTATGACAACAATATTCCATGATATGATGCATACAATAATGGAAGATTATGTAGATGACATACTTGCCAAATCCCATACAAGGAGAGAGTATTTGAATATCTTGGGTAAGATATTTGATAGGCTTGAACAATATTAGTTAAGACTGAATCCAAAGAAATGTGCATTTGGAGTTGTTAGGATAACCAACAAACAACTGAGAGGGGGGGGGTGGTGAATCAGTTGTTAACATATTATAACATTTAATCCACAACACAACCTTAAACAAATCAATTACCGGTAAAGAACATACAGATGCGGTAGAAACAAATACAGGTAATCAATAAAACTTAACACTTAACTAGGTAATCAATGCAAAGCAACTGTACCACATAACACCATGATTTGTACGTGGAAAATCCGAAAAGGGAAAAACCATGGTGGGAAGCCTACCCACAGTCAGATGATACTTCTACAGAAAGTATGTGTTACAATGAGGGGCCTGCACTTGTAGGAAGGCACACTACCTAGAGTGTATTGCTCATTACAAAAGAGTCTCATTGACTACAGAGGTTAAACCCACCTCAAGAAGAATGGACAACAATCCAATAAAGTGAACTGCAAGAGATAGCATCTATCATGCCTAATTACAGTCCCGATTAAGCTCAATGTCGGAGGACTAAATCCTCTTCTAAATCCAATTCTATCACCAATGATCAACCAAGTCCTCTGCCTAAATGATATTACAATATTCGCACATTACAGTCCTTGATTATGACCTTTTCCACAACCATGATATTCTACAAAGAGTTTCTACCTTTTATTTATACAAACCCTAAGGCCAAAACCAATTAGGCTGGCCACCTAAAAGATATTACAATATAAATCCATATTACAATGATATGCCATGTTATCTTAAGATCAAAACAATAATAACAAATCCATAGAACATCCCAAAGAATCCTGGTAACATGTAGAGTACATGTTAGCATGATACCAATCCATAACCTAGATAGGTACCAGACCTATTATGAGTCCACCACGCCAAAGTAATGTCTTCAAGCAATTGAAGAATGATAAAAGAACATCTTCAACCTCCTAAAATCCATCTAAAAGCTGCACCAACACCACTTATGCATACTGTCAAGATTCCTCAATGAAAGCTCTGTCAGTAAAGCCTTGAACCAATGCCTGTAAGGGTTTACTAGAGTGTGTAACAACATCCGATTATCAAGTCCATACCAAATAACCAAGACATGCTCGAGGAGCACGTACCACATGAAATCAAACATATCCATAGTTCCAAACATGCCAGAAGTGTCCAACAGATAGTCTCATCTGCTGGTAACACTAGATCTCTTACCGATAACCAAAACCTATCTGTAGGTGCCGGTAACCAACCATATTAGCTAGTGTTGACATCAATGACAAAACATCAATGCAACACATAATCAATTCATCCATAATTCCAACAAGAGTGACCCCTGGAAAATTTCTTGGGTACATTATATCAGCTTGTGGAATTGAAGTAGACCCTGAAAAATTCAAAGCTATCATGAAAATGGAGTCACCTGGAAATATAAGTCAATTGTGTTCTCTACAAGGGAGATTGCAATCAATTAGAAGATTTGTCTCTCAATTAGCAGATAGATGTCATCCATTCACTCATCTATTATGCAAGAATATTCCATTCAAATGGGATCAGAAGTGTGAGGAATCCTTTTTGCAAATCAAATAATATCCGATGAATCCTCCAGTACTTGTATCACCAATCAAAGGAAAGCCACTATTTCTTTACATCTCAACAACAAATGTATCATTGGGATCTCTCTTAGCACAACATGATGAAGAAGGAAAAGAAAGAGTACTGTATTACATCAACAGATCACTTGTAGGTTATGAATTGAACTATACATCAGTTGACAAGATATGCTTAGTAGTTATATTTGCAACTCATAAATTGAGACATTATATGCTGACTCATTCTGTGAAACTGATAGCAAAAATAGATCCACCGAAGTATCTGTTAAGCAAGCCAACTTCGACAGTAGACTGTCTGAATGGGTAATGATACTAAGTGAGTTTGATATAGAATATGTTGATTGAAAATCTATTAAAGGACAAGTCATTGCTGATCAATTAGTTGAAGTGCCTATCTAAGATGACACACCATTGCACATTGAATTTCTTGATGCAAGTATTCTAACAGTAAGCACAAGACTTTGGGAGTTGTACTTTGATGGCTCCTACATGCAATATGTATCAAGTGCCGAAATTTTGTTCATCACACCCCAAGGACACACAATTCCAAAATCATATAGATTGTGATTTCCATGCCCGAACAACATTGCAGAATATGAAGCATTAGTTATTGGGCTCAAAATGGCTATTGAATGGAACATCAAGGAATTGCATGTTTATGGTGATTCACAGCTTATAATCAACCAAATAAATGATGATTATCAAACTAAGGATGACAAGATGATGCCTTACAAATAGTTGGTTGATGATTTTAAAGAACACTTTGAAGAAATATCATTCACTCAGATCCCAAGAAATGAGAACAAAGAAGTAGATGCAATGGCTACAATAGCATTTTTACAGAATCAGGAGAACCAACAATGTTATGAATTCTTGGTGGAAGACATCTTAAATCATACCATTGAAGCCCAGAATACCTACAAGATTTGTCATATATCTGGAATAAATCAATCCCTATATAGCTAAACTTACCTATACTTAAAAGAGAGTATCCTTCCTCCCGACCTATCCCACAATTAAAGAAGAAATTTTATTCATCAGTCATCTCGCTGTACAATCGTTGTTGATACCTTATATAGGCAAGGTCTAGATAGCACTATATTGAGATGTCTTGAACGAGAATAATCTGAGAATGTTCTAAACAAATTCCACACAGGTATTTGTAGTATGCACTCAAGTATTTTAACATTGGCTAAGAAACTCATTCGATTGGGTTATTATTGGCCTTCTATGGAGAGAGATTCATTTACATATGCCAAGAGATGTAAACAGTGTCAGATTCATGGGAATCTCATTCACGCACTAGCACAAGAACTGCATCCTATGGCAGGATCATGACCATTCTCTCAATGGGGTCTTGACTTGGTAGGTAAGATAAATCCTTCATCCTCTCATGAACACAAGTTCATTTTGATTGCTACTAAATATTTTACTAAATGGATTGAGGCAATACCTTTCACAAAAGTGATAGGAAAGAAAACATCATCATTCATCTTGAACTATATAATCTGTCACTATAGAGTCCCTATGACAATTATCACTAATAATGGGAATCAATTTAAAAATCAAGATTTGAAAGAACTATGTGAGCGATTTCATATCAAACATATACTATTTACTCCATATTATCCACGAGGAAATGGTCAAGCTGAGGCGTCAAATAAAACAATCTTGAATATCTTGAAGATAATAGTTAATGAAGCTGGAAAAGACTGGCATATTCAGCTAAATCCTACTCTTTGGGCATATCAAACTAGCATTCACACACTAACAGGGGAAACTCCATATAGCTTAGTTTATGGATAAGAAGCAATATTACTAGTGGAAGTAGAGATACCTTCTCTACGAGTGTCCTTGAAAGGTCTTATTCCAAAAGTAGAACAATGAGTCTCTAGACTTCAAGAACTTGAGTTGATTCAAGAGCGTTGTCAGAATGCTACAGATCATTTGAAGACCTATCAAAAAAGAATGGTGAGAAGTTATAATCACAAAGTCAAGCCAAGGGTCTTTTAGATTGGAGATCTAGTTTTAAGGGAGAATCCAAGAAATCAACAAGATAGAAAAAAGAAGGGAAAGTTTGAACCAAACTGGCTAGGTCCTTTTGTTATAGTAGCAACATATGGTTCAGGAGCATATAAGTTATCTACACTTGAAGGTGATTGGTTTGATGAGCCCATCAAATCTATGCATCTCAATAAATTATATGCTTGAGATATAAAGTCTTGAAAAAATCAGTAAAAAAGCATATAAAGTCCTGAAAAAACAAGTAAAAAGCAAATAAAGTCCTAAAAAAATCGATAAAAAATCAGAAAGGTAGAAAAATCCCTAAAAAGCATAAAACAACAAAAACAGTAAAAAAAAATTAAAAAAAATAAAAAATGGAAAAAATGTAATAAGTTTAGATGGTGAAAACCTGGTAAAGAGGCGCTATCTAAAAAGTGAGTTCTTTCATCTATGAGCTCGCTTTGCATGTCTATTTGTCTTATCCCATTTTATCCATCCTATTTGCATCTATCACTTCCATCTATCCTAGCTTACCCATTTCATCTTTCACGTTCATTTGCTTTGCACCATTAGCAGGGAGTATGCAGCTAATCAACAAGTATCAATCTTTGACATACTTAGCATAGTCATTGTCTTGGTTTTTATCAATCATATCTGCATCGTATCCTATCATAGTTTGGATCATTCTTCGTACATCCATAATAAAGTTTGTTTCTGCTAGGGGAAAAATCCTAAATCCTTTTTCTAAGGTGATCTTTTGAATCTTAGAAAATCCAAAACATTTAGAAAACTTAGGAAAAAAACCGAAAACACCTAGGGTTTTGAAACAAATAACGAGCAACAAGGCAACAAAGATCAAGGATTTTGCAACAACTAAATCGTGAAACTCAGAATATAAGGTATCAACCAACAAGTATTAAAGGATTATCAATGATCATTCATCAAAATGATTATATCAGTTAATGACCATGAAAACATGAGTATGACATATAAGGTTCAATATTTATATCTTGATTTTATGCTATTCATGTACTCTATGCGACTCAAGGATGTCCATGACTAGAGGAGCTATGATGGGGCATGATTATTTTCTTTATGTTGTTGTTTGTGGTTTATCTTTTAGTAAGGTATGTACTCGTCTAAGGAAATGATCAACAAAAGATCAAGGAGGATGTTCCGAGTCATGCATGAAAAGGGATAATCCTTGTCTATTCTGAAATAAATACTCAGGTCAGCGTGATTCATTGTATCAAGTTGCTTGTATAAACTTTCTATATCAAAATCCATGTAAGAAATACTCACATCATCTTGAATCATTATGTCAAGTTGCTTGTATTTTCCTACAACATTTTAATGCTCAATGATGAAAGCAAGCACTGTAAGAAGATAGCATATAAATAATGGAAGTATCATTTTAGTTAGATCATTTCAGATTAGCTCATTATTCATCTGCATTATAAGAATAATTGTCAGTTGCATTATAAGCATTTCATTTCATTAAGAGATCAACGACCAAAATAAAGATTGAGTATACTTGGATTTAAAAAATAAAAATAAAATTGCATTTGATCATTTTAGGTTCATTCATTTTATTAATCATTATTGTTCATTTCATTTAGTTGCATTCAAGAATAATAAACATCATTTGCATTTTATTAGTTGGCATTAAGTGCATTTCATTTATAATTTGCATTATATCATTGTTAGTTGCATTAGGATCATTATCATTTTGCATCTAGTAATCATTAGTCCATTTTATCCATTAAGATCATTTAATTGCATCTTTTTGCACTTAGATTCATTTATTATATCATTATAGGTATCTCATTATGATCATCTCATCACATCTATAAGCATCACAATATCATCTCATTTATATAAAAGCATTTTCATATAGGCATTCATCACATGTATCATCCATAAACATCATATAGCATTTTTAAAAATCATCAAAATTAAAAAATTAAAATACATTTCATGTAGATTATTTCACAAAATCATCATCATATGCATACTCATCAAGAGAATAGAAATTATTCATTCATACGTCATCATTAGAAGCATTTTCATATAGATAATTGCATTTGCATCATTTAAGTAAAAGCATTATAAAATCATTTTAAATTGCATTCATAATCATCAAAATCAAAAATTAAATGCATTCTCATAATCATCGCATCATATGGATCAATATCATCAAGGCATATAGATCATTATGAAAATGAAAGAAAGGGTAGAGCATCATATCATCCATCTAATCACTGAATATATAATCTATGTAATCAATGCATATAAATCATGAATCATCATCATCATATAAAGTCCATGTCTGCATATAGATCATCATAAAACAAAAAAAAGTCCAAGTATACAATGATATCAAATCAATAATAAAATACACTGCTTGATCAATATAATTCAAGTCAAGGTTGTCCTGTGCCACTACCACCTGACTCTGTCTACCTTTGTGGCTATGAGTGAGAAGATCCTCCAGACGTTTGTCCCCCACAATCTCGACTCCTCTAAGAAGGTCCCATGACCCTACCACTGCTGGTAGCCATCCTCACGGTGAACTGATAGCTCCCTTCTCTCTAGATCTCTAAGACTAAATCCTCATATAATCATCCCTAGTGTGTTGTCTCCTTCCAAACCTGAACCAATGCTCTGATAGTGTTGGTTGAGAGTGTACCAGATCCAACCTGCTGAATGTGATCAAGAAGGGCTTGAGTATCTTGTTGTCTCCTAACACCCCTGTCTCTCTTTGTCATCAATGTCTGCACCTATTCTCTAAGTTGATCTATTTGTGCTCTAAGATCATCCAGGGTCTCCTGCTATGGCACATCCTGCTGAGGTGAATCCTATATACCCTCATCTCCACCTCCCTCTCCACCCGTTGTAGTCTCAACTTGGGTAGCCCTCAAGACCCATCATCTAATGAGAGGAACATGATCCTTTGAGTTCTCCTCTCCCTCACCCCCTCCACCCTAAACTGCAATAATCCCAAGATCTGGACAAATATGACCAAAATCAATGCCTCTCCCTCAGCCCTTGTCCAATCCAGTACCCCTGTGCCTCCTGGAGAGGGTAATCCTCTCGCTTCTCTCATCCCTACTTTTCTTGTGTCCCTCCTGACCTTGCCTGCATCTCTCCTTGCCATGGGGAGTGGTCTCCCAATCCTGCCCATCGGTCCAAAAGGTCCTCCACGGACTCTCAATTGACCTCCTCTCTGTCTCGGTCTCCCGTCTCCTCCATCTCCACCCTCGTCTCCTCCATCTCCTCCATCTTGAGAATCTCTAAGATCTTGCCTCCATCTCCGTCTCCTAATAATAGGATCATTTGAATCATTCTCCTCATCCCCTAAGCTAGGAGGAGAGTCTACTGGATCAATGATCTGAGAAAAAGTGTGTGCAAGCATGTACCGAGCGTAATCCACTGTAATTCGAGGATCCAGATGTGTAATCTCAAATCATATGCAACTATGGGAGCAAACAAAAAATCTTCACTCACTATCTCAAAAGACAAAGAAGGTCCCCAATCTCGCCTATACTTGTATCACTGTGCATACATGGCATCACCGGTAGGCATGTGCTGAATAATACAAAACTGTCTCAAAATGCGACCAATCAACTGTTGCTCAACAATGTATGGAGTGCAACCAATCAAATATCTTCTTTGCAAAATATATGGTAATTTTCGCACATCATCCATCCAAGGCTCAAAATCAATGTAAGGTCTCCAAGTAATGTTATCCAATGAATCCAGAACCCAATGCCAATACTCCATCTTACCCAGCTTCAACTGAGTAAGGATACCTACGTATAAATAGACATATGGCTTCCTATCACCACAAACTCTATGATGAATAGGTCAAGTAACAACAATGTGCTCCCAACACCAGATCTGTAAAAGTGTGCATCCTATAGATAGACTAGCATTGTCGTCATAGACAACTTGACGAAGATCATGATACAAATGAGCGAGCATACAAATGCCCCAAGCATATTGAGTCCAATGTTGCATCATGATTTATAATATCCCACCCCAACCAATAGCGAAACCTTGAGATCTCCTATCTAGACAGATAAATCCACCAATCAATCCTGCAAGAATCACTAGGAGAGTCTCATAGTATATAATCATATCCTCCCATCGGATCTCTCCTCTAAAAATTCTCTCATCACCAAACATGGCTCTGCAAGCCTCTATCCCTCCAATATCCTGAAAATCATACTGGACTAACTCACTAGTCACGAGGATGTGTAGAATCATGTAGAAATCGTCGAACATAACACTAATATCACCAGTGGGCAGGTGGAAAGTGTAATGCTCGCTATGCCATCTCTCAGCTAAGGCAGTCAATAAACCCCCATTATGGGTAATATCAGGCATGCATAATAAATGGCGCAATCCATAGACATCTATGTGTCTAATCTCATCCTTTGTAAGCTTTGGAACTAAATGGCACATGGCCAGGAATTTCTCTCGACACTGAAGAATATCGAGTTTCTCTTGTTTAACAAGAGAATTTGATCTCTATCAATCATCTATCTAAAATCTAGGAGATCACTAATCTATCAAACTACCAAATGAAACAATCAATCACATAAAAAATTGGTAAATCTTTTTCTATCAAGCAAATCAGGCTATAAAAACAAACCTAAAACTATCAATTATAGTTTTATATCAATCAATGAGTTCAATCAAACTATGTCATGCTCTTCATCAGAGACTGAATTGGTCTCTTAGAGTTAATCATCAAATCTAATCAATCAATCATTTATCCTATCAATCAAAAAAATTCAAATTCTCTATCAATCAAACATCAATTGAATACCTATCTATCACATTCGTGAATAAAATGCCTAAATCAAATCATCTCACTGAATTTTAACGTGGAAAAAATCAAACAAATTCATCTAAACCAAAAACATTATTATTCAAGGCAAAATCACTATTCTATTAACCACAAGTGCTAAATCTTACAAATGCGAAAACCGACAATGCATTTATGCTAAAACATAGGTCAAAATTGTGAAAAGAGACAATTGTGCTAACCTTTTTAACATATGCGCAAACACTAAAAGTAAAAGTGAAAAACACTGAAATGCGCTAACATTCTACACAAATGTGGTAACAAAACAGATAATTGTGCTAAACTAGCAAAAGCGCTAACCTTTTTAACATATGCACTAAACTACGAGGCAAAAGCGCTAAAACGCAAAGTTGAAAATCGGAAAAAAAACAAAATAGCCCTAACACATGCCGAAAAACATGGAAATTCATACGGAAAATTAAAAATAAGCTTGGGATAAGGTACATATCGGTGGGCCATACTCACGAGGTCACTAATATTGTCGTACATGCTCAAATTGATGGCTCTCAAACAGAATCACCATTTTGACAGCTCAGCAAGAAAACTCTTTTCACTCGAAAAGCTGACAAGGATGGAAATGAGGATATAATTACCATTTGAAAGGGTAATTAATGCTTTTAAGTGGGGCAATTTTACTTATTTTTCAAAAATGAACTTAATAGAGGGTCTTTTTTTTTTTTTAAATTAATTATCGTGAGATTAATCTTTTAAATTTTTTAAATAATTTCACGATCAATCTCCTGAGGGGGCACACAATCAAGATTTTTATCTTTGCCAAGAACATTATCGAGACTTGATTTAATCTTTGAAACAATGTTGTCTCAACATTATTTCAAAGAGGAGCAAAATGTATACACATAAAATTGGCTATGAGCAATTAAATAAATATTTTATATTTATTCTATTAAATAGTTGATTTCAAAATATTAATTTATTTAATTCATTCTATGTCTTTCTATTAATTAATTCGTTATATCCTTTTCTTCTAATCAATTAATTAAATATCTAATATTTAATTATTCCCCTATCTTCTATCCTATAGTCTTATTAATTAAATAATTTCTTAATTATTTAATTCATTTCCAACTCATCTTTCCATTTCCACATCACTTCCTCTTTGCCAACTCATCCATCATGTGGCTAAATTAATTCAATAAAATAAACTAAAAATAAATTATTTATTAGCCACTTATCTCCAACCTCCAAATAAATGAAATATTGTGTATGTACACATATTTCTCCAACTTTATTCTATATTATCTCCAACATCCCTATATCATAGGAGGAAGTTGAGTCCACTTGTCCTCTCATCCCTACATCCTCTCCAACCATCCTATATTCTCTCAATCTTCATCCTCAGTCAAGGTGAGATGAGTGACACTTGTCTTCTCCTTCCCCCCTTCTCTCCATCCTGTAGGTGTAGGAGGAACATCTTCCCCATTTCTCTCTCACATCTCAACTTCTTGCTCATATCCATTTAATTTGCAAGATTCAATCAAGACCGTTGATCTTTGCAACATCAACTTTTGCATCAAAAATCTATAAAAAGAGGTCTCCTAAGCCATTTTGAAATTAATAGTCTAATAGCTAATCTTGTAGTCAATCTAGGAGTCTTTATCTTGCATCCATGAGTTTGAGTCTGAAGTGTATGCATATCTTAGTATCAGTTAACTAGTAGTCCATTCTTCATATGCCATCCTGGAAGCTACATGTGCTTGTCTGAGAACAAATTACCTGCAACCAAGAATAGTGGAGTTAGGACACAATGAGATTTAAATCATGAAGGTAATAATGTCAAGTCGACAAATGTATAATTATTTTAATTTTTTAAATAATAATTACTAAATTCTAACTTTAAAATTATATAATTTTAATTCTATATTAAAATTATAAATATTTGAAATTAATTTTAATCGTAATTTTAAAAATTAAATCAACAAACATTTAACCATTAAAATATTAATCATCAACATTGTTAAAAGTTTGTGCCACGTTCTTGGATTAACTCATAGATAGTGGAAAGCAAATTGAAAAATGTCCTTAAAAAAACGTAATTTTATATTATATTATGTTATTATATCTAATTATATATTAGTATGCCAATAATATAATAATACATTATAATATAATAATAATAAAATATAATATAGATACAACATTATTAAATATAATTATTATAATAATAATATACCCAATATTAGTATGATGTATTAATAATTAAGTTAAGATTCATTTAAAGTTAGGATTAGTGTTAAGTTATGATTAATTTTAAAATTATCATTAGGTTAGGTTTTGTTTAAATCTTAAATTTAGTCTTAGTCTTATGTTAAGGTTGCATTGAAGATAGGGTTAGATTTAAAGTTAGGTTAGGGTTAATGTCAATGTTCTTGGATAAGCATTAAAACTATCATGAGATTTACAATTCAAAACAAATATAAGAAGTTAAAACTCAATTAAAATTACACTTAAATGTTCTATTATTATATTATACATTTTAATTATTATATTATTTTTTTAGTATTATATTATTATTATATATATTTAATTAAATAATTTTCATTATATTTAAGAAAAATGCATTTCTAAATTACATAGGGATTACCCCAATCTAAATTTAATATTTTTAATGTATATTATATATTAATTTTTAAAAAGTTTGATTAAATTTAAATGCTTTAAATTTAATATAATTTTTTAAAGTTTTAGAATTTGTTAAATATTTGTTAGGTGGATGTGCAAAATAAATTTGATAAGAAAATTAGATATGCTAAATTTTATTTTAACTACTATTTTACGTACCTAAAAAATTGCCTAAAAATATTCATTCAGATGTGGATCTCAAAAAAATCGCTAATAAGATGTAAATTTTCCAAGTCAATTAGATTGGAGAAAAATCATTTTCATAATTCAAAAAATTAAAAATCATGCATCTTAACTTTATAAAAATTAAAAAACATAGATCAAAACAAAAAATACATAGTTCTAATTGTTCGATAGATAATTGAATAATAATGAGTTAACAAAAAACAATGCAATGGATTGAAATAGTACTATCCTAACGACAAGTACTAATAAGGATGCTTATTGATTTAAACTTATCAAATTGTACATCTGACTGAAGTCCCATTAATAACTTGTACTTCAGTCGTATAGTCGATATTTACAATCAACGCTATTGCTTCCCTTCATATGAATTTAAAATGTGAATCGAACTAAATTGTGATCATTAGGGGAGAGGAGCCAGAATGTGTGCACCCTTACTTCATGCCTCTCAAAATCATATGTGGACATTTAAAAAAAAAAAATTTATAAAACAACTTACTTGTCAAGTCCCCTACTCAAAAACAAAATTTCAAGTCCATATGGTCAAATATGATGCCACGTCAACATGCATTTTTGTGAAGGTGTCCAAAATGGTCCCAAATTGTCATAAGATCCATAGATGTGCACTAAGTCATGTTTACTTGTGCGTAGATGTGGCATAACATCATTGGTTATTTTTTGAATTTTAGAGGTACTTTTCTGGGGTGACGTGACATTTTTAGAGAACCACTATTGGTCTGATTTTGTCTATGTACTATAGCATGTATTGGTACTTGCACATGTATTGGATCGTCTCCCCTAATGGAGTCTGTGATGAATTCAATTTGGAACCAAATACTGGGCCAATTTTCCTACCATTCACTTTTGTGTTTAGGATGGCAAGTACGAAAAAATTCTTTGTTTTTCTTTATACCTAATCTCTATAGGTAAAACTTATTGTTTGCCACAAATTTGCACTCAATAAAACCAAAAAAATAAAAATAAAAATTTCCTCCCTTATCATGGGAAATCAACTTTTTGTTTGAAGGTTTTAGACCAAATCCAGCATGAGCATGAGTCATATGTTGAATTTATTTGGTTAAGGCAAGTGTCAAGGATTAATGGTCTCCATTCCATCAAAGTTCTTTTAGGCACTATCCTCATATTTTCTCTTATGATGTTTGGATCTTGCACTCAACAAGACTTGATCCCTGTTGGTCATTCAAAACCATTTAACTTCACTCACAGACCAAAGACCTATTGACTTAGTCATAAGTTTTGATTGCATATGAAAGGTTAGGGGAAAGGTACAATAGGTGTGCAAACTAATTTTGCAAGCATGTAGGTGTTCCATAGAATATCATAGGATTTTTGTACTTTCTACAAATGTGAACTTGCCTCTTCTCTCTCTACAATTAAAGTTTGGAGGTGTGATTCATCATGTAACTTGTCACATTGACATGTTTCGTTAGAAGTGTGGTAAAATTAACTTTTAAAATATTCAACTCAAACTTAATCTTAGTATCTCTAGTAATTCAAGCCAAAAATATCATTTGTTGTTATTGTTAGAAAAATGCGATATTCTTATTTAAAATATAATTTATATCTAGCATAAATGATCTCAATAACTTTTGTTAATCATAAATCTTATTATATCTAATCTTTATATCCAATACAAATGAACCAATAGTTGAATTAAAAAATTACTTTTTATAAAAACAACACACAATTATTTAAAATACAACTTATATTCAACTTTAAATGATCATAATTTTTTTTGACAACCTACATGATATTTATTTTACTCATCTTTTATATTTGTTATTGTTAGGAAATTTTCACTCATAAATAACAATTATCCATATAACCCAAAAGAGAAATCTATGTGAAAAAATATTTAGAATTTGTTGAGACACAATGTACCACTGAAAGGGGGAGGGGGTGAATCAGTGGTTCTAAATTTCTTTCCCTTCAACTCTCCTTTGTGAGAATACCGGTTTGTGAATCAAACACAATGCAGACAACTCAAATACCCACACACACAAGGAGACATCACATAACACCAGCATATATGAGCAAAACCCAACATGGGAAAAACCTCGGTGAGCAATGTTGCTAGAGTCTACTGCTCCAATCCAACCTCACAATAAACACATTTACAAAGTTTAGGGAACCAACCCAAGGAGCACCAACGCCTGACTTTAGGGAACCAACCCAAGGAGCTACAACCCCTGCACAAATTTTTTGGCATTGTGTTGTCATTGATGTAAATCGATATGGGATGATCACTGGTAGAAGAGATGTATGTGCAACACTGTTATAAAGGAGTACATGATGTGATATATTGGATATCACCTTGTGTTGTAGAACACCGGTAAAGGTAAGGAAGATCACAAGTTAGTGCCTGACTTGTGTGATAAGATGGAGAAGTGTTGTGAGTAGTTGCTTGTTATGAAGAGGGAGATTATTATTTGAATCACTTCAACACTGGAAGAGAAGAATGCACCAATACGTTGTAAGGTTGCAGAACAACAAGACTCTCACCCTATGAAGAAGTAGTCATCATGCGAAACAATGAATGACAAAGAGGTATGAAGAGATGCCAGAATAGAGGGAGTATGAAGTGTTTGTCATCTTGACAAACTGGTTGAGAAATGGTCAAAGCTAATCAGGGAAAAGGCAAGGCTGAGTAGATGCAAACAGAAGAATCTGACCTGACAGAAAGAAGATGGAGCCTTAAGAAAGAATGATGACATAATGTCATCAAGAGTGGTAACCAGTATGTAAGTCTACCAGTTATATAAGAAAAGTGCAGCTGTAGAAGACCTCCCCATTATGGAAATGAGTATCCTTTAGACTTACCTATCTGGAGACCAGTTTGAGAGTTCCATCAACAGTTCAAGATGAGAGCAGATATGACAAGGTAACTGGTAGAATGGTTGAGACCATAAGGGTTAGCAAACTTGACAAATTAAGGAACCGGTAAGGTGGTTGGTCAGTGATCCTACTTGGACCGACCTAAAGTGCCAAGCTGGAAGATAGTCAACATGGAAGACCCACGATTGGATAAAGATAGAATGTACAACAATGGGGTTGTTGCAGGGGTTGGTCAGCTTTAATGAAAAGTCACTCAAATCACGGGACGTGTTATAGAAGGATTGCAGGGGTTTGAGGCTTGAGGTCTGGGAGACAACTACGAGCCAACTAAGAGACATTGAGAAGATCGAGGCAATGAAGGAAACAACTTGACTGATCTTTTGTGACCAACCAAAGGATTTGGTGTGAAGGTAAAAACCAAATCACCAGGATTAAAGGGCATGATCAAGGAAACACGCTTTTGGTGAAGATATGCATTCAGTTATCAAAAAGATCAGATCTTGCAAGATCTGATTGGATTTGGTTTGCCTCAAGGATGGTGAAGAAACCCTAACTGCTTGAGTTTTGAATTGGCATTTGGTAGGAAATTTGGGCTATAAGTAAAATGGCCTAAGTGATTCTTTGATGTTGCTGAATAGAGAGAATATTGTGTTATTGCAAATTTGTAGACTTCTACAAGTAGAGACAAGATCAGCCGAGTGCTCAACGAGCAAGAGAGGGAAAGTGAACCTGGTTGAAGCTTTCAACCGGTTCGAGAGAAGAACCGGTAGTGTTTACACCAGCAGAGTGTGAAAATCGGTGATGCGTAGAGAGTGAGGTACAAATCTAGCAGAGAAGTAGCAGGTGCAGAGCAGGAAGAAGAGTGAGTCGGTAGAAGAGAAGTACTTCACCAACAGAGTAAGATATTTGATAAGGTTGCATGATTCACTTGTAACATGATAACAACTTATGTACTTGAAGTTTGTTTTTGTGAACACTGAGTTGTAGCTCGGTGCAGGGGTTGGTGCTCCTTTGGGTTGTAGCCCATAAATCTGTTAGGGGTTGTAGCTCCTTGGGTTGGTGTGCTAAAGTTAGGGGTTGTAGCTCCTTGGGTTGGTGCCCTAAACTGTGTAACAATGTTTTACTGTGAGGTTGGATTGGAGCAATAGACTCCAACAACATTGCTCACCGAGGTTTTTTTCACATTGGGTTTTCCTCATATATACTAGTGTTATGTGATGTCTCCTTATGTGTTTGTGTATTTGAGTTAGTTTCAGTACTAACTGGTAAGTCTGCCTTGTGCTTGATTTGCAAACTGGTGTCACCCACAAAGGAAAGCCAAAAGGAAAAGTTTTTAGAACCACTGATTCACCCCCTCCCCCTCTCAGTGGTGCATTGTGTCTAACAATTGGTATCAGAGCTTAAGTTCCCAGTTAGAAGAGTGTTCTCCAACTTGGGTAGATTTTGTCCTAAGGACACAATGGTTTGTTAGGCATCTACTTCTGCTCCAATTTTTTATGGTTCAATTTTTTCTATTTGGAGTTGTAGAATGGAAGTTTTCTTATCCTCTTTAGGGTTCGATGTATGGATGTCATTGTTTGATGGTCTCCCTAGAAAGATCAGTTTTTCTACTAGATATGTAGAAGAAAGAAGAAACATGTGCAATGAAGAAGCCATGCAGGCTAATTTTAGTGCACTCACCAGTGATGTCTCTTCACAGGTTGATAGGTGTAAGACAACAAAGAGCTTATGGGAAAGATTGAAGAAGCTCTATGGAAATGAACCCTCAACAGTAGATCCTACATTTGAAGGAAATATCAGAAATATATCTCATGTTTATCTGGATGATGAAGATAGATCTTCTTGCAGCCACAACATTGAAGAAGAAGGAGCTCAACTTCGTGTGGCCCAAGAATCTGAAAGTGGCTGGGCAATCACCTCTCCTCAACAAGATGTGTTTGGGGACAATGATGAAGATGAAGCCAAAGTAGATCTTGAATATGAACTGGTATGTGCACTAGATGAGCTACAAAGTGTTAGAAAATATTTTAAAAATTACAAAGATTCAGTTCATAATGAATGCATTCGGTTGAGAATATGCCTTGAAGAATCAAATAAAAATATCTACATATTGACATCTCAACTCGAAGAGGCTAAAGGATTGACTGGTGAGTTGAAATCAGTATTTGATGATAAGGAGAGAAGATGTGAGGATCTCCAACTAGTGGTAGAGACAAAGGACAAAAGAGTGTTTGAAGCTAAGGGAAGAGATGAAGAATCTCAAGAAAAATCTTGAGGTGTATCAAAATGAGCTCAAGATAAGGATCTGGTACAATGGCAGCTTTGAGGCCTTGGACCAAATGCTAAGCAAGCAAAAACCTTCCAAGGATACTAAAGAATCAGGATGTGCTACTGGTGAATGCTCCATGAGCAAGAAGACCTCCTATAAAGATGTTCCAAGAAAGATGGTTGACCTAATGTCAACCAGTGAAGACATGAAGAGGAGAACTCATGCTGCATGGAGAAACAATGCAAATTGGAAAGGAAAAGAAAAGATGTGGGAAGACAATATTACCGGCAGCATGAATATGAGAAGACCTCCCACTGATAGAAGACAAAGAAATGATGTTACCACCAAGTTGAGAATTGCATGGTAGAAGAAGAGAACAGATGAAAGATCTGCAGCAAATGAACAACCCCAGATCCTTTCTCAGAGAAAGAAACACACAGAGGCCAAACTAGTAACAATACCTCATGTTTGGCAGAATAAGGTTGTAAGTAATAAGCCTCTTCTCTCCAGTCATTGTTTTGGATGCAAAGGTTATGGCCATCGGGTAGAAGAATGTAAAATGAGGTCTAGGAATAAATAGAATGTTATTCCTAGGAATAACAAATCAGATGACTATAGACCTTATGCATATGAGCGTAATGCATCTAAGAGTAGAAGCATGCATACCCTCTCTCTCAGTATTGCTAGTAATGTATGTTATAACTGCAATAAACCCGGCCATAAAGTCATGATTGTAGGAGGAAGAAATCACGGTCCTATAGCAAGTGGTGGATCAATCATGCTCAACATAAGGGAAACTACAAGGGATATGAGCAGAATAGACCATCTTGGAACAAGAGGACAAATGTCCCTGCACAACCAAAAAATTCAAGGAAACCGGTAACTAGCCAAAATGGTATGATCGGAAAGGTAAGAGAAAACCAGTATGTTAGAAGATTCCCCAAACATGAAGTTGGGATGGATGTTGTGTGCTACTACAGCACCACTTCTAGTCATGGTGAAGGATCAGAAAGAGAAAGGTCCCATCAGCAGAAGAAGGCAAACCTTTCTCCCCAGACTGAAAAGGGGAACAAAAGTGAGACCATGTAGATATGGAGGCAGAGGACCATGGATCGACATTGTGCAATCGATTCACAAGTGATGTCTCCTAAGGCCTAAAGGAGATGCAGGATCTTAAGGGGAGTAACTCATTGAATCTATCATTGATCCCCTCAGTAATGAAGGCAACAAGAAGATCTTGTTGTTGCCGGCATAAAGGAAGAATATGACAAGAGTGTGTAGGTGTCTCCTTGACTACACACCTACAGATCAGTGATGGATCACAACTGCATAATTCAATAAGTAAAGGTTAACAATGGGTATCAAGTGTTAACCAGTATGTGCAGGATGTTACCAACTTGTATGAAAAATAGGTTATGTAAGACAATAAAGTTGAAAATTGTTGCAATAACCCTGGTAGTAGGGAATGTTGAGTTTATGTCTCAGTTGGTATTAGAAAAGGCCTGAATGACATATGTTGGCCCCATGATTGTTCATGCAGGCATGCATGCTTTTGGGCTAACCAGATTGATTTCTGGCATGATGATAACATTGTATGGCATTGTGTAGATCCAAAATCATGTCTTAAGTTGTGATGGATATAATGGAGTTGAAGGATCATCAGATGATCACACATGCACAACTCAACCGATATATAGTGAAGAATGAAGTTCCGGTATTGTACCTGACAGGAGATGAGGACCTGAGATGCATAACTCAGAAGGATTTAAAGTTCTCATCATGAAAAGTCTCGTGATGAAGAGCTGGTTTGCTTGAATTGGTAAGAATGTTGACTGCCCAAACTGAAGGAGATGGAATTTGCAAAGGTGTTGTAGTTTGATCGACAGGATAACAATATTCAGTAACATATCAATAATTGGTATCAGTCCTTCTTGACTTCGGACCCACATACTTAATTGGTGTCAGTTGATGGTTAAGTTCCCCATCTCAAGTATTGTGACTTGACAACTAGTGACTAGATAACAAGTGGTATCAAAGCAAGTGTTACATCCAATGAAGATGAAGGGGGAGAAAGTATTCTATCAGTGACTGATGGATACAAAGAGAAACAATATCTTGATAGTGCCCTTTGTCATTGTGTCAAAAGGGGAGAAGAATTATGTAGTATGTCAGATACTACCAGTGTTGACATCAATGCCAAAGGGGGAGATTGTTTGCATTGTGTTGTCCTTGATGTCAACCGGTATGGGATGATCACCGGTAGAAGAGATCTATGTGCAACATTGTTATGAAGGAGTATAGGATGTGATATCTTGGATATCACCTTGTGTTGCAGAACACCGGTAAAGGTAAGGAAGATCACAAGTTAGTGCCTAACTTGTGTGATAAGATGGAGAAGTGTTGTGAGCAGTTGCTTGTGATAAAGAGGCAAAATGTTATCTGAATCACTTCAACACTGGAAGAGAAGAATGCACCAGTACATTGTAAGGTTGCAAAACAACGGGACTCTCACTGTGTGAAGAATCAGTCATCATTCGAAGCAATGACTGACAAAGAGGTATAAAGAGATGCCAGAACAGAGGGAGTATGAAGTGTTTGCCATCTTGACAAACCGGTTGAGAAATGGTCAAAGCTAATCAGGGAAAAGGCAAGGTTGAGTAGATGCAAACAGAGGAATCTGACCTGACAAAAAGAAGATGGAGCCTTAAGAAAGAATGATGACATGATGTCATCAAGAGTGGTAACCAGTATGTAAGTCTATCAGTTATATAAGCAAAGTGCAGCTGTAGAAGACCTCCCCATTGTGGAAATGAGTATACTTTACACTTACTTGTCTGGAGACCGGTTTGAGAGTTCCATCAAAAGTTCAAGATGAGAGTAGATATGACAAGGTAACTAGTAGAATGGTTAAGATGGAAAAGGTTAGTAAACCAGCTGAAGTAAGGAACCAATAAGGTGGTTGGTCGATGAACCTACTTGGACCGACCTAAAGTGCCAAGTTAGCAGATAGTCAACATGGAAAACCCGTGATTGGATAAAGATAGAATGTACAATGATGGGGTTGTTGTAGGGGTTGGTCAACTTTAATGAAAATTCACTCAAATCATGGGATGTGTTGCAAAAGGATTTGAGGGGTTTGAGGCTCAAGCTCTGGGAGACAACTACGAGCTAGCTAAGAGACATTGAGAATATCAAGGCGATGAAGGAAATAGCCCAACAGATCTTTTGTGACTAACTAAATGATTCACTATGAATGTAAAAAGCAAATCGCCAGGATTAAAGGGTGTGATCAAGGAAACGCGACTATGGTGGAGATATGCATTCAATTGTCAGAAAGATTAGATCTTGCAAGATATGATTGGATTTGGTTTTCCTTGAGGATGGTGAAGAAACCCTAACCGCCTCAGTTTTGAATTGGCGTTTGGCAGGGAAATCTGGGCTATAAGTAAAATGGCCTAAGCGATTGTTTGTTGCTGCTGAATAGAGAGAATATTGTGTTATTGCGAAGTTGTAGACTTCTGCAAGTAGAGACAAGATCAACCGAGTGCTCAACAAGCAAGAGAGGGAAAGTGAACCTGGTTGAAGCTTTCAACCGGTTGGAGAGAAGAACCGGTAGTGTTTACACCAACAGAGTGTGAAACCGGTGATGTGCAGAGAGTGAGGTGCAAATCCAATAGAGAAGCAACAGGTGCAGAGTAGGAAGAAGAGTGAGTCGGTAGAAGAGAGAAGTACTTCACTGACATAGTAAGATATTTGATAAGGTTGCAAGATTCACTTGTAACATGAGAACAACTTATGTATTTGAAGTTTGTTTTTGTGAGCACTGAGTTGTAGCTCGGTGTAGGGATTGGTGCTCCTTTGGGTTGTAGCCCATAAATCTGTTAGGGGTTTTAGTTCCTTGTGTTGGTGCCCTCAAGTCAGAGGTTGTAGCTCCTTGAGTTGGTGCCCTAAACTATGTAACAACATTCTACTGTGAGGTTGGATTGGAGCAGTAGATTCCAGCAACATTGCTCATCGAGGTTTTTCCCACATTGGGTTTTCCTCGTATATATTGGTGTTATGTGATGTCTCCTTGTGTGTGTGTGTGTATTTGAATTAGTTTTAGTACTAACTGGTAAGTTTGCCTTGTGGTTGATTTACAAAATAGTGTCACCCACAAAAGAAAGCCAAAAGGAAAAGTTTTGAGAACCACTGATTCACCCCCTCCCCCTCTTAGTGGTGCATTGTGTCTAACAAGGGCTATAACTCAATGTTCACAATGTAATCATCAAATACATAAGTGGTTATCTTGTTACAAGTGGATCTTTCAACCATTGTTTATCTCTTGGTCTATCGGTGAGATACCTTCTCTACTTCACCGACTCACTTCTCTGATGCTCTTCACTTGTTGCTTCTATGTTGGTAAGCACCACCAAATTATCTCTCTTCAGCCCCTTCACTTCTACTCTACCAATATGAGTACTATCGGTTCTTCTCTCCAACCGGTTGAATGCTTCAACCCTGTTCTCTTTCACTTCCACTCTCTTCATAGATGCTCGTTGAGCACTTGGCTAATTTTTTCTTGCTTTTAGAAGTTTTCAACTTCGCAATCACACCAAATACTTCTATTCAGCAACACTAAACATTCTATTCGGCCACACACTTATAGTCTAGTTTTCCCTCCAAAAACCAATTCAAAATCTAGGCTTTTAGGGTTTCCCCAACATTCTTGAGGCAAACCAGATCAAATCAAATCTTGCACGATCTGATCTTTCTGTCATCCGATTGCACGAATCTATAATAGTCACATCTCCTGGATCATGCCTTCCATCTCTAATGACTTTCTTTTTACCCTAATAGCTGACCCCTTTGTCAATCATGAAAGATCTATCGTGTTGTTTCCTCGATCTTCTCAATCACTTTTTGGCCTACTCGTGGTTGTCATATAGACCTGGAGCCTCAAACCCTTGCAATCGCTTTGCTGCATGGCCCATGATTTGTGTGACCTTTCCTTAAAGTCGACCAACCTTGGAACAACCCTATCAATGTACATTACATATTTATCCAAACACAGGTTTGCCACGTTGACTCCATGTGGCATCCATATTGGCTAATTGCCAGCTTGGCACTTCAAGTCGGTCCAAGTGGGATCATTGACTAACCACCCTACTGGTTCCTTACTTCTGTCGGTTTGATATCCCTTCCGGTCTCAACCATTCTACCAGTTACCTTATCATCTCTGCCCTCATCTTGAACTGTTGAAGAAACTCTCAAACCGGTCTCCAAACTGGTAAATCCAAAGTATGCTCATTCCTACAAGTGGGAAATCTTCTACAAATGCACCTTGCTTATATGACTGGTTGACTCATATACCGGTTACCACTCTTGATGACACCATGTCATCAAGACTCCAACTTCTTTTAGTGAGGTCAGATTCCTCTGTTGGCATCTACTCAGCCTTTCTTCCTGATTCAATGTTGTTCCTTCCTCTACCGGTTTGTCAAGGTGACAAACACTTCACACTTCCTTTGTACTAGTATCCCAATCATGCTTTCTCTTTCGGTTTAGTGCCTAACCCTGATCTCATGCACTTAGGGCATTCCTTCAATTTATCGGTCGATCCAGTGTGATCCTTCAAGTGATTGCCTTTACCTCTTCACTATTATCTCTCCAAACCATAATGCACTTAATGCATAGTAGGAGATAAGCTCCACTTACTTGGTGGAGTAACACCATTTGCTTCCTACCATATGCCTATGTGATTTCCCTGTTGTGCAACATCTCTTCAATCAGGCACATGTGAACTAATGTGAGCACATTCATTGTCAGTCATTGCTTCCCATGATGACTGTATCTTCATCTGGTAGGAGTTCTTCTATTCTGCAACCTCACAACATACTGGTTCATCCTTCTCTTCCAATGTGGATGTGATTCAGGTAATATAATACCTCTTCATCACAAATAACTGCTCAAACACCTTTCTATTTCATCACACAAGTGAGGCACTAAATTGTTGCACTAATGACTCCTGAGGTCATCTTCCTTACCATTACTGGTGTTCTACAACACAAAGGTATATGCAAGACTTCTTTATAGAATTTTTGCATATACATCTCTACTACTGGTGGTCATCCCATACCAGTTGACATCAATGACAACACAATGCCAACAAAATCCATGTGAAAAAGAATAGATAACTTACTATCAAATATATCATAAAAAAAAATTAAAAAAATACTCATTTATTATTCAATAATGAAACATTTACAATACATATTCAAGGTCCTCCATAAACAGTTTTAAAAAACAAGCTCTCTATAAGCACTTCATGTGAACAAGAATATAACCACACATCCCATGGCATTCTTTAGATCCTCACAACTTCTAAACAAGAAATGCTCTCAACCCCTCAACCAATATGGCCAACTAGTCAACCTTAGGCAACTATCCTTGTGTGTGTGTGTGTTTTTTTATATAGAAACCAAAGGATGAAGTGTAGATCAAAGGGAAGGTCGAGCGAAACCAAAGAAAATTGGAATCCATGAACTGGGGCTCCACAAGCTACAAAAAGAGTCCACATGATTGCCCAATAGGAAAAATAGGCCCAAGCAATTCCAGTGTCCAAAGCCAAAAAACTATCTCAGAATCTGGAATCAATAACTAGCCAGAAAATGATCCAACTGCTCCGTGATTTAGGAATAAGGAAGATGATCATGTCCTCACAAAAATTCTAGCTCTACAAGATTCGGTGAGCCAGTGCAAGAAAATATAGAAAGAAATGTTGAAACTACAAAACAGAAAACAAACTGAAAAGGAAATGTTTTTGGTTGATGCAAGATTGCTAAGAACTGGGGATGCTCTTGCATCAAACATCCAGGGTTGTTGAAAAAGTGAGTTTCTCACTTTGTCAGGGCTACAGGAAAACCAAGGTGGTCTACCTCTGCCTAAGAAATCCAAGATGAATATTCAACTAGTTTGTCCTTCCATTTCACAAGATACTCTTTGTACTGACTACTCCGGGTACTACGCCCAATCTTGTTGTCCAAAATATCTTCAATCTTCTCTAGTTCTTTTCGGGGCAACTGTTTCTCCAAGTCTATAATACTATCTTCATTGAATTATGATTCATGATACTAATGTAGATCTCTACTGTTGAATATAGGTGAGATACTCAAACTATCTGGCAACTCCACTTCATATGCATTTCTGGAACTGAACTTCCTCGAGATCATACAAGGTCCAAACTTCCCCATTTGCAACTTGTTATGGGTTTCAACTGAAAATATCTCTTTTCTTAGATACACCATCATTTCATCACCAACTTCAAATTCATTATGTCTTCTCTTCTCATCTGCTTTCTCCTTATACTTGATGTTCATATCCTCCAAATATTGTTTAACCTAAATATGTAAAGCCTTCATGTGATCTGCAAATTCTTTTGCCTCTGCACTCTAGTTGTCTTCGTTAATGATATCTCTTAATTCTGATATACCTCTAGGGTGTACTATGGTAACAATATCAAAAGGTGTTCTTTTCGTACTCCTGTTCACTGAATTATTGTAGGCAAACTCTGCTTGTACAAGAATCAAATCCCAACTTTCGGTTTTCTCTCCAACTAAGCATCTCAACAAATTTCCTAAACTTCGGTTTACTACCTTTGTCTATCCATTTACCTGTGGGTGAAAAATAGAACTGAACTTCAAATTTATCTTCATCTTCTTCCAAAGTGTTCTCCAAAAATAACCAACAAATTAGTGCCTCTGTCTAAAACTATTCTTTTAGCTAATCCATGTAATCTGACCACTTCTTTGAAAAATAGGTCAGATACATGCACTACATCTGATATGTTTTTACAAGGTATGAAATGAGCCATCTTCAAGAATCTATCCACCACCAAATATAGATTCATTCCCTCTCTATGTCTTAGGCAATCCAAGTATGAAATCCATGCTTATATTCCCAAGGTCTCTCTGGTACTATCAAAGGTATATACAATCCCACATTCTGACTATTTCCTTTTGCAACTTGACAAACTCTACAACTCTCCACAAATTTCTTAATATCCTTATGAATTTGAGGCCAAAAGTAATGTTTGCTTACCAATGCTACTATTTTCTCAACACCAAAGTGTTTAGCTAATCCTCCACTATGCTTCTCCTTTATCAAATTATCCCTCATAGAACTCTTAGGTATACACAACTGAACTCCTCTGAGTAGCATCTCATCCTGAATGAAATAATCCAACCATTTGCTTCTGTCTATCATAACCGGTTCTCTACATGCTTTCCACGGTTCTCAAAAATTTGGGTCATCATCATACAAGGTCTTCAACTACTCAAATCCTAATATTGTCACTCTCATCTCTGTCAACAAGTTCCTCCTTCTACTCAATGCATCAACAACTTTGTTTGACTTCCCACTTCAATGGTTCAACACAAAGGTATAACTCAGCAAAATTTTCTACCCATCTCATATGTCTTCAATTCAACTTACTCTAACTGTTCAAAAACTGCAAGGTGTGATGGTCAATATACAACACAAATTCCTTAGGCAACAAGTAATCTCTCTGTTTCTTCAAGGCTTGAACTATGACATAAAATTTGTGATCATGAACTGAATATCTTCTCCTAGCCTCATTCAATTTCTCACTAAAATAAGCTACTTCTCTCCCTTCTTGACTCAATACAACTCAAATTTCATTCGTGTTTGCATCACAGTCCACTTGAAATACTTTGTTGAAATATGGCTAAGATAACACAGGTTGTTCTATCACTTTCTATTTCAATAATTTAAAACTTTTATTTGCTCAGGTTGTCCACTTGAATTCTTTCTTGTCTCCTCTCATTGTTTTAGCCATAGGACTACAAATTGAACTAAAATTCCTGATAAACTTCTAGTAGAAACTAGCCAATCTATAAAATGATCTAACCTCTCTAATTCTTTCTGGTGTAGGCCATTCAACAATGGCTCTTACCTTTTCAGGGTGCATCTTCAATCCATCCACATATATGACAGAGCCCAAATAGGCTAGCTCTTTTTTCATGAAAGTGCACTTCTTTAGGTTTATCAACAAGTTTTCTTCTCTTAACCTTTGCAAAACTTGTCTTAGATGCAACAGATGCTCCTCTGTTGTCTCACTGAAAATCAGAATGGCATCCAAATATACAATAACAAACTTACCCAAGAATTTCTTCAATACCTCATTCACCAATCTCATGAAAGTACTTGGTGAATTAGTCAACCCAAAAGGCATCACCAACCATTCATATAATCCTTCATTTGTCTTGAATGATGTCTTCCACTCATCTATATCTCTACTTCCGATCTAATGATATCCACTCTTCAAGTCTATCTTTGTGTAGTAATTGGCTCCACTCAAGCAATCCATTATGTCATCCATCCTAGGTAAAGGGAACTGATACTTCATTGTGATCTTGTTCATTTCTTTGGAATCAGTAAACATCCTCCATTATCTATTCTTCTTAGGTGCTAATATGGCTGGCATTGCATAAGAACTCAAACTTTGTCTGATCAAAACTTTCTTCAACAATTCCTGCACTTGTCTATTAAATTCCTCAGTCTTTGTTGGTGTCAACCAGTGTGAAACTTTGTTAGGCAAACTAGCTCTGGGAATTAGGTCCATGCAATGGCTGATACTCCTCATAGGTGGTAACTCATCAAGCACATTATGTGAAATGATGTCTTCATAGTCTATCAGCAACTCCTTTATCTCCCAGTTCTTCTTCTTTATGCTCAGGATTCTCAGTCTTTTTAGGAACTAAGGAAAAACACACATTCTCATGTCTCATTCCATCTAGGAATTTCCTCCCATCCACTAAACAGATTCTAGCATTTTCACAGACTTCACTCTTCAAAGGCTCCCCCAAGGGCAACAAGGTTTGTTTCATCCCATTTGCTACAAGAGTATATATGTTCTTTCTCCCATCATGTATTGCTTGTCTATCGAACTGCCAAGGTCTACGCAACAAAAGGTGACAAATATACATAGGTATAATATCACACAAAACTTCATCATGATAATTCCAAATTTTCAATTTCACCAAACATTGTTCACTCACTAACAACTTATGATCATCCTAAATCCACGAAATCTGTTAAGGTTTAGGGTGTTTCAATCTTTCCAACTTCAATTTATTCACCATTTCTTCTGAAACAAGATTATCCAAACTACCACTATCAATAACTACTTTGCAACACTTATCGGATACCTTACATCTGGTCTTGAACAAATTTATCCTCTGCAAGGGCTCTTCATCTTCTCCTGTATGACACAAAGCTCTCCTCATCATTAACAATTCTCCATCTTCTAGTTTGTTAGATGATTTTGTGGGGATTGCTTCTACCAATGTTGTTCTCCTAGTGTTCTTTGTCTTCTTATATTTGAAATAATAATATCCTTCTCCTCCACATTTAAAGCAAGTTCCTCTAAACACTCTCTTGTCTTCTCTTCTATCATCTTTTCCAAAACCTTCATTCTAGTAGCCATTGGGTTCTTTCTAGTAGAAATTTTTGTCATCTTTCTAGTATGAATTACTTTCTTTTCTTACTTCTCTATCCTTGTTCTAATCCATACAAGTTCCTCTTCCTTTGGTATATCCTTTTCCTCCTTGAAATATTCCTCTGAAAAACCTTCCACCTCTACCTCTCTATCTCTACTCATGTATTTTGTTCAACTTCTCTTATGCCTTCAGGACATATTGGTAAGCTTCTTCAACACTCTACAACTTGATCAAACCACTTTCATCTTGTATAGACGTCCGCAATCCATTAAAATATCTCACAATTTGTTCAACCTCATCATCGACCTGTCTAGATCTAATATTCAACTTGTAGAATGCTTCGATATACTCATTTACCCTAGATTCTTTCTGCTTCAAGTTCTGCAACTTTTGGAACATATTTACTTGATAATTAGCTGGCATAAACTTCAACTTTAACTTGGCAACCATCTGCTCCCATGATTTGATCTTCTCTTTAACTCTTCCCTGTCAATCAACTTGTAAATGGTCCCACCAAAGAGATGCATGACCTTTCAACCTCGTACAAGCATATTTCACCTTTCTTTCTTCTACAGTGTTCTCAAAATCAAAATACTTCTCTATTTCTGAGATCCAATCCATCAATTCATCCAAATCCAACTTTCCATCATACTCCGGTGTGGTAAAATGTGGTTTAGTGTTCTCCCTACTTAAAACCCTCAATAAACCTTCTTCTTCTGGTGGATTTGCTACTTATTCCGCTAGTGCTTCTTCTTCTTATTCTTCACTCACATCTTCAATATGTCTATCTCTTCTCTAGGACATTGTCTCAATGACTTCCAACAAGGTTGCAATTCCTCTCAACTATTCCATCACAATAGGGTCTACATTCACATGCACTCCACCATTCATGTTTCCTCTTTGCACCATCTTCACACTAGTCCTCTGCAGCTACAGGTTGGATCCACAATGTCCCACCCTACAACAAGATTCTTAGGACAATGCAATCTCTGAAACAAAATCTCACTCTGATACCACTTGGTGTAGTCACCGGTTAGGAGGGACCTCAAAGAGATCAATCTGATCCAGGCAACAAGAGTAAACACAATAGAAACAAGAGGATATGATGGAGGCAATGTAGAACTGAATGAATTAGATCATGAAAACTGATTACAGATAACCGGTAACATCCAGGTTACAAGATTTGGCTCACTGACCTACCTCATACATGCTCAATTATAGAACTGGTCAACTCTGGACCTATAAACCTTAAGATCTATCTTCTATGTTCTATCTAACTCTCATTGCTAATTCTTAATTAGAATAATCTATATGATCCTAATAGATCCAGTCGGCTCAAGGGGATCAAATGCCAAAGAACAAAATTAAATGTGTAAAACCAATAGATTGGCCTTCGCCAAAGAGATTCCTCCAAAAAACCCAAAGGATGAAGTGTAGATCAAAGGGAAGGTCGGCCACATGCCAAATAACATTGGAATCCATGAACTAGGGCTCCACAAGCTACAAAAAGGGTCCACATGATTCCCCAATAGAAAAAATAGGTCCAAGCAGTTCCTGTGTCTAATGCCAAAAAACTGTCTTAGAATCCAAAATAAACAACTTGCCGAAAAATGATACAAATGCTTCATAGTTTAGGAATAAGAAAGATGATCATGTCCTCAAGAAAAATCTAGCTCTGCAAGATCTGATGAGTGAATGCACGAAAATACAGAAAGAAATGTTGAAACTACAAAACAAAAAGTAAATTGAAAAGGAAATGTTTTTGGTTGATGCAAGATTGCCAAGAATCGGGGGTGCTCCTACATCAATGATAAATAAAAGAAGTAAAAAAATTTGGTCTAGAGAAAGAAGAATGAGAACAAAAGAAGTGAGCCTGAAGTATTGGAATCTGGTGCAAGCACCCCTTCCTTCAGAAATTAAGTTTAGAGCTTCGGGTCAAGGGAAGCTTTGATCTGAAAGAAAAATATTTTAGCCTCCCCATCTAAATGGATCATGTCACTAATCCAACATGATAGTGCTTGAGTGGTATCCGATAATCAGAGGAACTATGATGACATCTACAAAAAGATAGTTATTGGTGGTAAAACCCTAATGAAGTATTTTTAGTAAGATAAGTATTAGTTCTTGAGTTTATTTCTTTCATATTGGTTATATTTGCTTGAGATCATTGAAAATAATTGAGTAGCAACAAAGTGAGCAGTAGGAGCAATCATGGAAAGAAAAATGATAGTCGAAGAACCTAGTAGCGAAGAATTTCAGATTGTGGACAAAGTGCTCCTGGATGAGTTTAGCCCAAAGAAAATCAGAGTTGTTGAAGCAGGTTTGAAGGATGATGAATTACAGAGGGTCAAATGTTTAGAAGGAAAAGGTCTAAATTTGTGCATCGAATTCCCTTGGTTCAACAATGCAGAGGTAATCAAAGTAATTCTTAGTCATGTGTGAGATAACTGCACCATGTTGGTTAAACCCTATCCAATTATGAAGGAAATTATTTCTATGGTCACCGACTTGTGTGACAATGGAGAAGTTCTAAAAAAGAAATCAATTTTGAACAAAGAAGTGGAAGCCCTAACCAATGTAAAGGGTGATCAACGAGCTCTTACCATTAATATGATCATCAACCCTCTAGTAAGGTATGTTGCATATGGCATCTCTTACAAAGTGTATTTTATAAACAGGGAAGGAGCCACCTTGGTAATTGCAGTGTATATGACATATATTCTTGTAATAGAGAATAGATCATTTGACTTGTGTGAATTACTTAAAGAATTGTTGTTATAAAATATCAAGATAACAAAAGAGATAAAATTATGATTTCCGGTATGGACCATTGGTTGTTATTTTAGTCATGTTCTATTTAGAATCTCTTCCAGAAAAAGACAATGTCATTGGGGAATCTGGTGTGCTGATTGCAAGACAAATATTCAAATATTTGAGCAATTTGGATAACAGAGAGGAAACTTACAATAATTATTTTAAATCATTTGTGAATATGTCGAGAGTTGGTCTAATTTTTGTTTCTTTCTTTTCTAGCTATGGAGATTCATCTTTGGGAATGAAGAAAAGGAGATAGTTTATTCCTGTTAGTGTTTGAGAAGAAAGGTAGAAAATGTTGTGATAATTGAGGATCCCAAATCCTCTATAGTTAGAAGAGTTTTAGAAGTGAATGAGCAAGAAGCTATAGACTTAGATGACAAATCTAATCTGTCAAAGTTGGTTGTTAGTGCAGATGGAATTCAGAAGATTGGTGTGAAATGGTTGATCTCGGTCGAGCCAGATATAATTGAAAGCATTTTGATGAAGCATCTAATCCAAAACAACATTAGTTCAAAATACATTTGTAGTGTCATAAAATTGTGACCCTTGCAATTTTTGACCACATTAGGGTCCTCACGCATGTGAATCGAATCCCTAAGCCTGATCGAAGACTAGAGACTTGCTCAACCCTTGCTCGACCCCTAAAAACTGCATCTTTCTTGCCCTCCGCACTGCCTGAACTACATTCTATCCTAGAAAAAAGGGCAGGACAGGGGCATGGCACCCCTATCCCTACCCTATTTTGGGGCAAGACCCTTCAAATTGTGCTTTGGTGGTTGTGCATTGAGCGGGAAAGCTCCCCCAATGTCAGCCTGTGATGAAAATAATATCAGTAATTGACAAGTATATAAGTTACATTCACTTTCCAATTTTGCATAGGTTTTCATAAGCGATAATTTCATGACATCACGTATTCAAGCATTCAAGAGCATTCAAGTTTTCAAGCATCCCTTTCAAGCATTGAGTATCTCAAGTCTCCTTTCAAGGCTAGGTGTTGCATTCAAGTCAAGGATTCAACCATTGAAGAGGAGGTCCATTCCAACATTCAACTTTATACAAGCAATTTTATCAACATTTCTATTACAACCTCCCTTGAGGTGATCTACATTTCAGTCTTTCATTTACATTTACTTGCAAATACTTTCTTTCATCATTTGGTTAATTCCAAAACTAGGGTTTGGTCTGAGGGGAAACCCCCAATCCCAACCACTTTTCCTCTCCTTTTTGTGTGTAGGTTATAGGTGCACAGTTGTATTTTCATATTTGGACTCCATTTGTAGAAGCAGAAAAACCCTTTTCGTTTCACAGATTTTTCGGAGGACCATGTAAACTTTCACCACGGTCTAGACAACTTTTCATCAAATTCGAAGGGCATCTTCATCTCGACATCTTATTGCCAAATCTAGGTGCACAACTACATCCCATGCTTCTATCTCAAGTTATAATCAGATCTTTGTCACTTTTTTAGTTAGTTGTAATACGCAATTCAATTCAATTCAGTCCCATTCAAGAAGAGGGGATTACCTTACTATTCTCATATCCTTTCACTCAAAATTTGAATCTCCTTCTTTGGAGGTTGAATCTAGTGCATTTCCCCCGTTCTTCTAATGTCATGCGTGAAAAGTGTTTGAAGGGAAATCTGAAGTGAAACTTTCATCTCTCTTCGGAGGGAAGAAAAGCTTTCCTCTAGATCTCTCATTCACCATTTTCACCCAACATTACATTTTGATGAACACGACGTCTTGCATGCTTTCCTTTGAATAAAATTGCAAGTTTAATTTGTCTGCAAACTTAGTGGTTAATTCATTAAAAACCCTAGTTTTTCAAATTAGAATTGAACTTGTGGTTTGGAAAAAATTGCTTCTAAAAATTGCTTTGTTTATCAAATTCAATTTCCTCATTGTCTTGTTCAAATTGCAAAATCAAATTTACAAAATTAAGTGGTTAATTGTTCAAACCCTAATTTTCAAAAATTATCTTGAACTTTTACAAAAATTGAATTTCCATTCAATTTTTCAGATTTGTGACTATTTTCAGATTTGTCTTCATTCCTACAATTCAAATTTTCAATTTCCCTCTTATTTTTCAAAATTCAAATTTTAAAAATTAAGTGGTTAGGCCATAAAACCCTAATTTTAAAAATCAATTGAATTTTGTACAAATTTAAATCAATTTTATTCAAATTCAGATTTCTTCACATTTTGCCAAGGTGCCCCTACCCTTTAGGTTTGACCCTTTCCAAATTTGCAATCCAATTCCCCTTTTTCTTCAAAACCCTAATAGGGTCCTATTTTCACATTTGAACCTTAATTTTGCCTATCTAGAAATCATAAAATTCGCTAATTTTTTGGAGATATCTTTAAAATCATTGTAATATTCATCCTTGAAAATTTTGAAAAAAGTTGGTCAGACTGTGTGCACTTCGCCATGGTCCTTGTCTTTTTTCCCAAAATTTTGAGAGACTACTATGACTGTATTTAATAACCTAAATCTAGAAGATTGGCTACTTTTGTTGATTTTTGATACCTCTTAAATAAAAAATATCTCCAAAATTCAACATTTCAAATTTTAAGAAAAATTTTAAAATTAAGAGGCTAATTATAATTTGTCCTGATTTTAAAAATTCCATTTTTATTAATTTTAAAATTAAGTGGTATCCACTCGGCCCTAATTTTAAAATTCCAATTTCTTTTGATTTATTATAAAATATTTTTTTGGAAATTGTGTCATTATCTTCCCCCAACAAAGTTCAAATTGTTTAATCATTATTTTCTTAAATTTTGCATTACTCAATTTTGTAAGCTTTGTTCCTATAATTTGACATTCATAATTGAAGATTCAAATTTTCCCTCTAGTGCATGAGTTTTACCACCATTGGTCCTACCTATACTATCCTCGTTAGACGAAGCATTAGAATTAAGGCCTCCCAAGGTTTAATTACTGAGGAGATGGAGCCTAATTTGGGTTACTTCTTTAATGAGGATAATGCTAATTCTTCTCATCCTAATCATGATCTTATTTATCCCATTGATGAATCCCATGTTGAAGAAGAAGCTTTAACTAGAGTATCCATAGATCAACTTTTAAAATTGGACAATCAATTTGATAACTTTCAACAATGGATGTCCCAAGATTACCCTAATAGTGAAACTCTTCCATTAATTGAAGGCCTTAAACGCATGATTCAAAGTGATAATAATGGAATTGATAATTGCGTGGTATTTCTCATATTGTGGATTCTAATGTCATGCCTATCAAGGGTTGCACTGAAACCCTAGGTTATTCACAACCTCCAACACAAGTCAATCCTTCTATTTCTTTAACTATACCTATTACTAGTGTTCCTACTTTCACCTCGAACATTATGGCTACTTCAACTCCACATGTCATCCCTACAACAATTAGTCATGGGGGAAATCCCTCTTCTTCATACAATCCTCCATCTATACCTATGTCTTCAATAAGAATTCCTATTATCCCTCAGCCAATCAATGTGACACAAGGGGGCAATTCATCCATCAATTGTGTTCCTCCTTTAAGTGTCCTATTTCCTACACAATCATCCCCTATGCCTACTTATCATGATGTCCCACCACCTTAAATTCAATCCATGCCATCCTTCAATAATATCACACCACCTTCTCAATCAACTATGTCTAACATCAATTCTTCTACCGAAGCAATAATTAACAATCTTGCTCAAATCGTGTCTTCCTTACAACAACAAATTGCTTCTATGAGTCAATCAAAGTTTAGTGTGCCCACCTTTGATGTTGTGATTCCACTTTCTCATGATATTGTTCAAGTTGTGCCACCTAAGCATACAGAGGTCCCTCAATTAGAACTCTATAATGAAAAATGTGATCCTCTTACGCATGTCAAAACATTTCAAACATTGTGTACTGATTTTGCTTATGATCAAAGATTGCTTGCAAATTTGTTTACAAGAAAACTAAGAGATAAGGTTTTACAATGGTATTTCTCTTTGCCTTCTTATTCCATCACCTCTTTTCAACAACTAGAAAATGCTTTCATCCAACAATTTCAAAATAACATTGGTCCTAAAATCACTTTGACTTATTTAATGCATTGTAAACAAGGTGTTAAAGAAAAAGTGACTAATTTGATTGGTCAATATAAGCATTCGTGTGCTCAAATTTCTTTTCCTATACTGGATAATGATATTCAAATAATTTTCATTTTTAATTTGCAAAAAGATATTAGGGAAAATCTTCTTTTGTCTAAGTTTACTTCCTTTCCGCAGTTGTGCGCAATACTCCACAATTATGAACTAGTTGTGAGTCAAATGGAGCAATCCACTCCTATGGCTCCGAGTGATAAAGGGGAGAATGTTTAACAACCGTTTGTGAAGTTCAAACCAACAAAAAGTTTTATTAGGTTAAATGATACAATCAACAACAACAATGTGAATGCTACAACAGGTGTGCCTCCTATTTCCAAATTTGTTAAAAGAGAAAGACAATTTACTCCTTTGAATGAATCTTTACATAGTATTATGTCTTAGTTATTACAAAGAAATATTATCAAACTTCCTCTTATTAAACTAATTGATCCTTCTAAACTTGCATCTCCTTATTTTGATAACAATTCTTTTTGTCAATTTCATCGTCAGCCTGGTCATGATATTGAGAAATATTTTGCATTGAAAAGTAAGATTCAAGATTTGATTGATAATAATACTATCTCTGTGGCAGGTGCGAATGATAAGGTAAATAAATGAGTAGTTCCTCCTAATCAAAATCTTAAGATTTTTATTGATCCTATGCCTTCTCATACCTCTAACGTGATTGAGACTGAGCATACTTTTTTCTCTTATGAGGAATTCACTTCTATGGCTTTGAACTTGGTAAATATGGTAGAAAAACAAGATACACCAAAGGATCCTTGTATTACATTTGACCCAAGTGAGACCATTAGAGCACCCGATGGTCCTTTATACATAGTTGTGAAGGTTAAGGATATACCTTGTCGTGGCGCTCTTGTTGATCCCTCTTGCATGGTTAACATCATCATTGAGAAGTATCTTTTCACTTTACAATTGCATAAACCAATATATGTTGACTCTAATGTAGTTGTGAAGTTATTTGATGAATTCTCTTGTCCTACCATTGGCTCTATCACCCTTCCTGTTGAAGTTCATACTAAATCTATGGATGTTGACTTTGTTATCATACCTTATTTTGAGATATTCCATGTGAAGTTGGGTTGTCCTTGGCTATCTTCCATGAAGGCTATTGCTTCACCAATCCATAAGTCTTTGAAATTTCCTCACAATGGCGAAATCATAACTGTGAACCATAGCTTATTTAGACCATTCGAAAGGATCCCTGATGTCACTATTAATTTCTTTTGGCCTAAGCAATTTCAATCTCTTCCATCAAGGAGAAATGCTCTTTTTCAATATTATAAAAACTAGAAGAAAGACATGATCTTATCCTTAAGCGAACCTAGATCCCCAACACTTGACATTCCTATCATTATTGAAGATGAAGTTCTTCCCCTCATGGATAGAACTAATCTTCCTCCTAAGGAAGATCCTCAACCTATTCCTATGGATGTGACTATGCCTTCTCCTAAGAAGAACAATAATATTCCTCCTAAGGTTAGACCTATACCTCCTCCTCATGATGGACCTAGTCTCCTTCCCACACCTAACATTCCTCCTTTATATGGTGTAGTTCTACCTCCTTCCTCTTATAGAGACAAGAGGCCCGCTTCTCCTCTTGTCCAACCTAAAAGAACTCAACCTAAACCTTCAATTATCAAAGAGGAAAACATTTCTACTTCAATAAATGTTCCTCCTCCTTCTCAACCTTCCACTAAGACTCGACAAAATCTTTGTGTGAGAGAATGCTGACGAACACGCTATGCTCAAGACCATGAAGTTGTCCCTCAAACTATTCAATCTCCTAAAACTCCTACAGTTGACTTTATTCCCTTTTCTCCGAAGCAAGATGTTGAACCTAAATCTCCAAATCGCAAGTTGCAAAAAAGCATGTGATGGTTTTACTTCTATTCATGTGCAAGCTCATCTTTCTATAATTCTTAATGAGGAAATAAGTAACGATGCTATTCATGATGGAAATATAACTCCTAATGCTTCTGATAGTGATTATGAATATGTTGATGTTGACAAGCATTTATCAACTAAATTCTCAAAATCCCTAATCCTAGCTCCTGGAGCCGAACAAAGTGACTTACCATATGAACATAGTCCTTGTTTGGATCTTGTTATAGCTCCATCTACTGTGCTCGATGTCGCTCCTTTGGCATGTTTCCCATCTTATTGAAATAGTGATCAAAAAGATCAGGAGGTGGATGTCATGCTAGATTAGTAACATTAGCACTGTATATCTCTTGTCCCTCTCATTTCTTTCTCTTTTGTGACCGTTCTTCTATTTCTGTCCATATTCTTCTATTGTTCCCTTAATGTCTATTTTAAGGACGATGCAAATCATTGAGATCTTTTCTTGGTCTTTTTCATGTTGACTCAAAAGACTCGTCTTTCCTTTTCTTCCAAGGAAGTTTCCTTTCTTTGGGGAATGACGATTATTATATGCATATACATATATGATAAACATGAGTTATCATACAACATACTGACCCCAAGGAAATTGAAACTACCTTATGTTTTGTGTTCATTATCCTTGGGTTTATTCCTCGATTGGGGGCTAAGTCCTTGCGATAATGTGCTCCCTCTCTTCTCTTTCCCTCTTGGGTGTATCCTACCTTAAAGAAATTGCTCCCGATAAGGCGTGCATGATTGCTTTAATGTGGGGGCATACACTCCGCTCATATTCTTCTTGTTGATACTTAGAGTTACTTAGTGAATTTTGTTTTGCTTTGTAATCTTTTGTATCCTTTCTTTGATGACTCATAGTGAGGGGAACCTTGCTACTTGCACTAATGGTTTTCTCCTTCTCGATCTTTCCTTTTACTTTTCCAATCGAAGTCATAAGATCCTAAGTCCACTGGGGGATTGGCGCATCTTTCCTCCTTGATGTGGTAGAAGTATTTCAATCTTGTTTCCTTATACTTTACTGACAGTATTGACGTATGCTCATACTCCCACCAAAGTGGGGGCTAAATGCAGTGTCATAAAATTTCAACCCTTGCAATTTTTGACCACATTAGGGTCCTCATGCATGGGAATCGAAACCCTAAGCCTGATCGAAGACCAGAGACTTGCTTGGCCCCTGAAAATTGCATCCTTCTTTCCTTCCACACTGCTTGAACTACATCCTATCCTAGAAAAAAGGGCAGAACAAGGGCACCATTCCACTATCCCCTTAGGATAGGGGCATGGTGCACCTATCCCTACCCTATTTTTGGGTAGTTTCATTCAAATTATTCTTTGGTGGTTGTGCATTGAGCGGGAAAACTTCTCTAGTACCGGTCTATGACACAAAAATAGATCAGTAACCCTAATTACCAAGTATATAAGTTGCATTCACTTTTCCATTTTGCATAGGTCTTCATAAGCGAGAAGTTCATGAGATCACGCATTCAAGAGCATTCTAACATTCAAGCATCCCTTTCAAGCATTGAGCATCTTAAGTCTCCTTTCAAGGCTAGGCGTTGAATTCAAGTCAAGGATTTAACCATTGAAGAGGAGATCCATTCCAACATTTAACTTCATACAAGCAATTTGATCAACATTTCTATCACAAACTCCCTTGAGATGATCGACATTTCAGTTTTTCATTTACATTTACTTGCAAGTACTTTCTTTCATCATTTGGTTAATTCAAAAACTGGGGTTTGACCTGAGGGCAAACCCTAAATCCCAACCACTTTTCCTCTCTTTTCTATGTATAGGTTGTAGGTGTGCAGCTGTATATTTAGAATTGGACTCCATTTGCAAAGGCGGAAAAACCCTTTTCGTTTTGCAGATTTTTTGGAGGACCGTGTACACTTTTGCCATGGTTCGGGCAACTTTTCCTCAAATTTTCAAGGCAACTTCGTCTTGATATATTTTTGCCAGATCCAGGTGCGCAACTTCATCCCACGCTTCTATCTTGAGTTATAATCAGATTTTTGTCACTTTTTCACTTAGTTGTAATACATAATTCAATTCAATTCAATCCCATTCAAGAAGAGGGGATCAACTTACTATTCTCATATCCTTTCACTTAGAATTCAATATCCTTCTTTGGAGGTTGAATTTATTGCATTTCCCCCCTCTTCTAATGTAATGCGTGAAAAGTGTTTGAAGGGAAATCCGAAGTGAAACTTTCATCTCTCTTTGGACGGAAGAAAAGATTTTCTCTAGATCTCTCATTTACCATTTTTCACCCAACATTACAATATCAATAACCTGCTTTCAAAATCCTTGACTAAGATCCTGAAAGAAAGAATGTTTGAATAGTCAATTGAAGAAAAAGTCCTGGATATGTAGATTATGTTGAATGAATGTATTAATGATAAAAAGAACTTGTCAATATGCATAGAGGAATTAAGAGATTGTATTTGCAGTGATAGAAAAATCTATAGATATTGTATTTCTTAGCTAACAGTAGACGTGAAGTACACAGGTAAAATTGATGCTATTGAAATTGAAGTAACAAGTCTAGGTAAATCTTTTTATTTTTTGAATGATAAGGATGGTGAGAAGAGGAAAAGAGTTAATTCCCTTCAGGATGAGCTTCTTATGTTGCAAAGGTAGAAAGAGGACTTTGTGAGCATGTTTTGGAAAGTTAAGGAAATTGTTGAAGCTAAGCTAGAACACTTTTCAACATTTCTTGAGGATGTACTAGAGTATGAACAAAATCCAACTACTCTAGATAACTTTTCAAATTCAGTTGATTTACTGGTTGAGTGAAAAAACCTTTTCATAAATATCAAATTGGCTATGCATTCTTGGGAAGTTCTTCCAAAACTGAAGGAAAAATAGAAGATTATATTTTCGAAGAAGAGCAGCTGAAAGTTTAATTTCCTTGTGTAAAATTCACATTTTTGGTTCTATGTATATCTATTCTTTTCTTTTTCATCAGAGGCGTCCTTTGTCCTTGATGTCAAAAGGGGGAGAAAGGAATGAGTTCAAGAAATGTCATTTTGAGGAATTGCATGAGTAAAGGGGAGTTGGCGTAGTCATGTTTTCAATATCTTTTACCATCAATGACAAAGGGGGAGATTGTTATACTTGTGTGAATAATATTGTCATTAATGTCAAACTAGTCATCCGGTTCTATACCAGATAATGTATGTGTTAGGATAACCGGTGAACAACTGAGAGGGGGGTGAATCAGTTGTTAATAAATTATAACATTTAATCCACACAATAATCTTTAACTAGATTAAGTACCAGTAAAGCAAAAACAGATACTGGTAAACAATACAACTTAAAAAAATAAACAGATAATCAATGCAAAGCAACCATACCACATAACACCATGATTTTTATGTGGAAAACCTGAAAAGGGATAAACCACAGTGGAAAGCCTACCCACAGTCAGATGATAGTTTTGTAGAAAGTATGTGTTACAATGAGGGGCTTACACATGTAGGAAAGCACACTTCCTAGAGCGTACTGCTCATTACAAAAAGAGTCTCACTAACTATAGAGAGGCTACAACCTTCTCAAGATAAATGGACAACAATCCAATAGAGTAAACTGCTAGAGATAGCATCTACCATGCCTAATTACAGTCTTGGTTAAGCTCAATACCGGAGGACTAAATCCTCTTCCTTAATCCCAATTTGATCACCTATGATCGACCAAATCCTCTGCCTGAATGATATTACAATATTCACACATTACATTCCTTTACCATGACCTTTTCAAATAACCATGATACTCTACAAAGAGTTTCTACCTCTTATTTATACAAACCCTAAGGCTTAAACCAATTAGGTCGGCCAACTAAAGATATTACAATAAGATCAATACATAAATCCATTTACAATGATATGCCATGTCGGATTAAGACCAAAACAACAATAAAAAATCCATAAGACATCCCAAAACATCCCGATAACGTGTAGAGAACATGTTATCATGATACCGGTCCATAACCTAGATAGGTACCGAACCTATTTTGGGTCGACCACGCCAAAGAAATGTCTTTAAGAAGTCAAAGCATGATCAAAGAACTTCTTCAGCATCCTGAAATCCATCTAGAAGCCGCACCAACACCACTTATGCATCCTATCAAGATTCCTCAGTGAAAGCTCTTCCAGTAAAGCCATAAACCAGTGCTGGTAAGGGTTTACTAGAGTGTATGATAGCATCTGATTACCAAGTCCATACCATTTGACCAAGACATGCTCCAGAAGCACGTACCATATGTAACCAAACATATTCCATAGATCCAAACATGCTGGAAGTGTCCAACAGATAGTCTCTTCTGTCGGTAACACTAGATCTTCTACCGATAACCAAAACCTATCTGCCAGTAACCAACCATAATAGCTAGTGTTGACATCAATGACAAAACATCAATGCAACACATAATCAAATCATCCATAATGCCAACAATATCCCTCTTTGGCAATGATGGTAACACTAGATGTGAAAAACATCTAAGTACCAAGAAATGCCAAACAAGTCTCCCCTTGTTGAAGACAACTAACAATCTCCTGAATATCACTAACTCTCCCCTTGTGAATGATATCTTTGAATTTATTTTTCACATCACTATCTCTCCCCTTTTGACATCAATGCTAGAAAACTGACAAAAATATCAAAGCAAGAATATAAAGCTCTATATCTCAAAGCTGACTACTCCCCCTGAGTAGTAGCACCACTCATCAGTACCATAATGAATAATATCTTTGATAATGAATGCCCGATTGATGACACACTATATCAATCAAGTCTCTGCCAGAGGGGTAGAAACCCCTAACTTGTCTATTAAATAATCAAATGATTCCTTAGAAAGTGGTTTAGTGTATATGTCTGCAATCTGTTCTTTAGTGTTCACATAAACCAATTTGAATTCCTTTGCTTCTACCTTGTCCTTTAGAAAGTTATACTTTATTGATATATTTTTAGTCTTAGAGTGAAATATCGGATTCTTAGACATGTCAATAGCTGCAGAGTTATCACAATAGATAACTACTAGTTCACTACAATTTACCCTGATATCCTTCAACATTTGCTTCATCCACAAGACCTGAGTCAAACTACTTGTTGCTGCAACATACTCAGCTACTGCAGTAGATAAAAAAATGCATGGCTATTTTTTGTTGATCCATGAAACCAGTTTCTTTCTAAGAAATTAAGCTCCACCAGAAGTGCTCTTCCTATCATCAATATCTTTAGCCCAATCTGAATCAGTATATGCACATAAAGTGAAATCATCATTTTTAGAATACCATAAACCATACTCTATTGTTCCTTGCAAATATCGGAACATCCTCTTTACTACACATACATAATTTTCTTTAGGATTACTTTGATATCTTGAAACAATACTGCATTCATAATATCTGGTCTAGCCTGAGTCAAATATAACAAACCACCAATCATAGACTTATACCTTGTCAGATTTACCAATGTAGAAGTATCCTTGATAGATAATTTCTCATCACCATAGGAGTAATTACTGGTTTGGAATTATCCATATCAAACTTCTTCAACAATTCCCTCAGATACTTAGTTTGACAAATAAAAATGCTTTTGTTAGTTTGAGTAATCTGCAAACCTAAGAAAAATCACATCTCACCAATCATGGACATTTCAAATTCATTTTTCATATTGTTAGCAAATTCCATGCACAATTTATCTTCTCCTCCAAAAATGATATCATCAACAAATACTTCAATAATCAAAATATTATCATCGGTGATCTTATAATATAAATTACTATTAGCACTTCCTTTAGTAGAACCAAGCTTCAAAAGATATTTATCCAACCTTGCATACCAAGATCTAGGAGCTTGTTTTAATCCATATAAATATTTCTTCAATCTGCAAACCATATCTTTATCACTTGTGAGTGAAAAACCATCAGGTTTCTCAATGTATACTTCTTCCTCAAGTTCACCATTCAAAAATGCACATTTAACATCCATTTGATAAACCTTGAAGTTCTTATAAGCTGCATAGGCAAGATATAGTCTAACAACTTCAATTCTAGCTACAGGTGCAAATGTCTCACCATAATCAATTCCTTCCATTTGAGAATATCCTTTACAAACCAATCTAGCCCTATTTCTTACAACTTGACCATCCACATCTAGTTTATTCCTAAAAACCCATTTAGTTCCAATAACATTCTTATTTTTAGGTCGGGGAACTAAATTCCAAGTTTCATTCTTCTCTATCTGATCTAATTCATCTTCCATAGCCTTTAACCAATGTTTATCCTTAGAAGCTTTAATAACAATTGTCGGTTCAACTTGAGAAATAAGACATACCTCATCATTTGCTAGTCTTCTTCTTGTCATAACTCCCTTGTTCCTATCTCCAATAATTTGATCTTCAGAATGATTTAATCTTACATACCTTGGTGTCTTATGAACTTCAGGTTCACTGCCCTGATCATCAATCACAGTTGAATTTTCTGATTGTGCCAGTGTAACAGTTTTAGATTCCTGTATCGGTTGAGGCATTGCTGATTGAGTTATGATCATTTCCACTGTTGATTCCCTGTCATATGATATAGATTGATTTTTGTACTGCTCATCCACTTTCACATTAGCACTCTCCACAATTTTCTGCAATCTTTTGTTATAACATCTATATGCTTTTATTTGAATTGACTAACCAAGAAATATCCCTTCATCACATCTAGGATCAAACTTTTCAATAGAATCATCTCTTTTGATATAGCATTTACTTTCAAAAATTCTAAAATATTTAACAGTAGGTGTATGTCCAAACCATAATTCATAAGGGGTCTTATCGGTTTCACCTTTGATGTGAACTCTGTTAAATGTGTAGATTGTTGTACTCACTGCTTCTCTCCAGTAGACATGAGGCAATTTGGCTTCCATCATCATAGATCTTGCTACATCCAAAATGGTTCTGTTATTTCTTTCCACTACTCCATTATGTTGAGGAGTTCTAGGTGCAGATAATTGTCTCCTAATGCCATTTGTCTCATAGTAACTATTAAATTCATGAGAAGTGAACTCACTGCCATGATATGATCTTAGACATTTGATTTTCTATCCAGTTTTTGTTTCAACATTTTCTTTAAAGATCTTGAATTTCTGAAAGGCTTCAGACTTCTTCCTAAGAAAAGTCACCCACATCATGCTAGAATAATCATCAATAATCAACATGAAATTCCAATCACCTTGAAAGCTTCCAATCCTTGCTGGACCAGATAAGTAAGTGTGAATTAAATAAAGTACATCATTAGATTATCATGTATGCTCTTAAAAAAACTTCTAACTTGTTTTCCCAATTGAAATTCCTTACATACTAGATTATGAGGCTTCATAATCCTAGGTGTATCTCTAACTGCCTTTGTTGAACTGATCTTATCTATACAATCAAAATTAACATGACACAAGCTCTTATACCATAACCAACTCTCATCAATATGAGCAATCAAACATGTCTTATTACCAGTGTTCAAGTGAAAGATATTACCTCCAATCTGAATACCGACTGCAATAACCAAACCAGTCTTGTTAATCATTTTGCATTTTCTATCTTTAAACTAAAGTTGGAAAACCTTGTCAACCAATTGACCAACACTTAAAAGATTATTCTTTAAAGCTTCTATATAATAGACATTATCATTGTTATGCTCGTCATCCAAAGAAATAATACCTCTACCTCTGATCATACATGCTTTGTCATCTCCAAATCTGACTTGACTGCCATTGTATTCTTGTAGTGACAAAAAAATTCTTTTATCTCCAGTCATATGATGTGAGCATCCACTATCAATTACCCATTCATCCTTATCTTCGCCTTTTGTTGCCAGGGCCTTTTCTTCATTTTTGATAGCCGGTTCTGATTCATCTTCCTTTAAAGCATAGAACACCCATTCCTTTCTATTGTCGGATCCACTAGCAAAGTCTTTTGTCGGTGCATCTCGAGAGTCATCACTTACTCTTTCCTCATCTCCTATCTAGCATTGTTTATATTTCTTGAATCTATATCCGTTCTGGTTAGGATTAAATGATTTCTTAACTCTTGAACGACAAATATTGCATTCCTTTCAAGACGTCTAGATGCAAAATGATTAATCTTATTAAATGAAAATCATTTAAAAGGTGCTTTTCCTTCATACTTCTTGTCGGACCTTTAGGTACTTTTCTATAAAATAAGGCTTCAAGTTGCTCAAATTATTCATCTTCTTTCCTCATGTCTTCCAATTCTTTTGCATAGAGAACTTTCCAATCACTTTTACCGGTAGATGATGATGATGGTGCATGAAAAGAAGGTTCAAACTTTACAGCTCTAGAAGATGCAAATTCTTCAAGCTCAAAAGAAGATAATTTTCCAATCAGAATGTCTATGTTAACTGAAGAGTTTGCCATTATTCTCAACTCACTAATTGCAGTTGACTTCATGTTGTAAGTTGGTGCAAGGGCTCTCAAGACTTTGGAAACTATTTCATCTTCACTCAAAGATCCTCCACAACATTGAATTCCCATAACAATCTCATTTACTCTTTCCATAAACATAGCAATTTTTTCATTATCTTCCATATTCAAGTTTTCATATCTTGCCCGGTAACCATCAAGTTTAGCAATTTTCATAGTAGGGTCACCTTCATTCAGACTTTGCAATTTGTCCCACATAACCTTTGCCAATGATTTATCAGTTAATCCCATAATCTGCTGATCAGTAAGTGCACACAAGAGGGCTTCTCTAGCTCTGCAATCATTTTCAATATTCTTATCCAAGTTTGCAGGAGCAAGATTGCCAAATGCCGGATCATAAGGTGTATATATCCTTTCTCAGTGATCTCCCAAATATCCTTTCCAAGACATTTAAGATGAGTCTCCATCCTAATCTTCCATATTCTAAAGTTTGTTCCATCAAGCTTAGGGATTTCTCTTCTAAAAATAGTTGTCGATGGATTAGAAGTGTTAGCTGCCATAGGATCTACCTCAAGTAGTTAAGCTTCTACAAAAGAGGACCAAAACTCTGATACCAATTATTAGGATAACCAGTGAACAATTGAGAGAGGGGGGTGAATCAATTGTTAACAGATTATAACATTTAATCCACACAATAACATTTAACCAGATTAAGTACCGGTAAAGCAGAAACATATACTGGTAAACAATGCAACTTAATAAATAAACAGATAATCAATGCAAAGCAACCATACCACATAACACCATGATTTATACGTGGAAAATACAAAAAGGGAAAAACCACGGTGAGAAGTCTACCCATAGTCAGATGATAGTTCTGCAAGAAGTATGTGTTACAATGAGGGGCCTGCACATGCAGAAAGGCACACTGCCTAGAGCGTACTACTCATTACAAAAAGAGTCTCACTAACTACAGAGAGGCTACAACCTTCTCAAGATAAATGGATAACAATCCAATAGAGTGAACTGCTAGAGATAGCATCTACCATGCCTGATTACAGTCCCGATTAAGTTCAATATCAGAGGACTAAATCCTCTTCCTTAATCCCAATTCGATCACCTATGATCAACCAAATCCTCTGCCTAAATGATATTACAATATTCACACATTACATTCCTTGACCATGACCTTTTCAAATAACCATGATACTCTAGAAAGAGTTTCTACCTCTTATTTATACAAACCCTAAGGCCTAAACCAATTAGGTCAGCTACCTAAAGATATTACAATATGATCAATATATAAATCCATTTACAATGATATGCAATGTCGGCTTAAGACCAAAATAACAATAACAAATCCATAAGACATCCCAAAACATCCCGGTAACGTGTAGAGAACATGTTATCATGATACCGATCCATAACCTAGATAAGTACCAGACCTATTTTGGGTCCACCATGCCAAAGAAATGTCTTCAACAGTTGAAGCATGATCAAAGAACTTCTTCAACATCCTGAAATCGATCTAGAAGCCGCACCAACACCACTTATGCATGCTGTCAAGATTCCTCAGTGAAAGCTTTGTCGGTAAAGTTATAAACCAGTGCTGGTAAGGGTTTGCCACAGTGTATGATAGCATCCGATTACTAAGTCCATACCATCTGACCAAGACATTCTCCAGAAGCACGTATCACATGTAACCAAACATATTACATAGATCCAAACATGTTGGAAATGTCCAACAGACAGTCTCTTCTTTCGGTAACACTAGATCTTCTACTGGTAACCAAAAACATGTCTGTCGATAACCAATCATAACAGCTAGTGTTGACATCAATAACAAAACATCAACGCAACACATAATCAATTCACCCATAATTCCAATAGTATGAAGCTCTGGATATCAATCTGGACGTCATGGATGTTATGGATGTGAGGATTGTATGTCATCAGTATGTACGTGCAGTCCAAGTGTTGTAATTTTTTGTTAGAATTTATTATGCAACATGGATAGCTTTGGATGATGACCTTTTGAGGTTTCATTGAGTTCTCATTCACCCTAGTATTTCGGTGTTAAGAATTATTGTTGATCCCAGTGTTAGTAGTGTCCTGGTGCTAGGAGTTTCAATGGTAGTTATCATAAGTATCTCTTCAAGTTTTGTGATTGTGGTTTCTTTGGTATGTGTGGAGTCTACCTTTTGGAGATATTGGACTTAATCTTTTGAAGATAGGTCTATTTTATTGGGTTTAGATGACCCTTTCCCCTTTTATAGTAATTTCGGTATATGCACTAGTAATCAGAAGTATGCAAAGGAATTGTGTAGAATTATTGTGGAGGCTAAGATGAGCTTAATTGATAATGTGTTGGGCTTAGGCAACACACTATTCTATAATTGTAGCCTTCGGTATATATATACATTGACATGAGTGGTCAACGAGAAATTGATCAAGAGAGAGAGAGTGTGTGATTTACGAAAGATAGTTGGTAGCAAAAGAAGCAATGTATGTGAGAGTTGTAGACAATGAAGGTAATCAATGTCTCAGCAGTGCAGTAGTCCTTTACCGACCTGCTGCAGAATAGTGGTGTAGAGATCTCTAATCGAATCTTCTATAAAATATGAGATTTTTAATTTGATCTTAAACTTATAACTGATCTCATGCATTTGGAGATGCAAACCTTCCCATTTCAACATTTTCAGTTGCAGTGACCATTCCAACAATTAGCCATTTCTTTTTGTATCTGCAGTGAGCAGTCTGACACTGAGCCACCCGATAGTGAGCCACCTATTTGTAAACACAACTATAACTAGTTATATTTTCCTGATAGTTAACACTCTCTATGGTTTTTCCATTTTGGGTTTTCCACATACCGATTCCGATGTTTATCTTGTGGTTGTGTTCTTCTTGTTTATTCTGCATTAACTGATTTAATTCAGTCAAGTTTGATATTTTTTATGGACAACTTGAATTGGTAAAAAGTTTATTGTTTTAAATAACTGGGAATAATTATTCACCCCCACTCTAATTATTTCAATTCTTTCAACCTGATCAACAATGTTTAGGAAAATAAGACTCAAATTTGAACTTTTCTTCCTCAAATTAGGCATACTGGGGTTTCAGACCTGCACTTACAAAAATGAACATAACTTCTACAAATATTCATGAAATTAAACCAAACCAAAAGAAAATAAAACTAGATTCATTTACCCTTGTTTTTCCATTAGTTTTAAGCTAATACAAGTCCATACAAGGATGTGCAACACACTGCAACAGGACTATTATAGGGAAAATGTGAGAATTGCAGCTACTAAAACATTCATAACTTTCTCAAAACTCAATGAAATTGAATGAAACAAAAAGGAAAAGAAAGAAGATTCGATGGTATTTCATCTTGAATCATTTTTAAATCAATAAAAATTCATAAAAACATATACAATGTAAAGAAGCAACAGGGAAATGTTCAGATTTTCAGAAAACACAAATATTTCATTATCACAACTCAAGATTTTCAGTAATCACCACCTCCAACCATCTCCAACCATGGAATTTGAGTTGGAGGCCATATTTATGCCTTTCCTAGCCAATAATCATTAGTTACAACTAACTTTTGAATTACTAGATCCTTTAACTTCCAAATATGACAAAATTTCAAAGTTGCAAAGCAAGTTTTACAACAAACTACAAAACATGACAAAATATACTCAAACTGATCCCATGAGACTTATTACATTGCAAATGATCTAAATAGACATTATTACACCAAACAAGACTTCTAAACACTTAAAATGTGACCATATTTATGAAATTTGACTAGGTACCCCTGCACTATACTCCTGGAAAAAAATGAACCCAAGTCCACTTGAGAGTAGGTCTTCTTTCTCTTCCTAGTCTTTCAATTCTTCAGCAACTTGTCCTTCATCTCTGTTACTTTCATTGGATCCTTTTTCTTCTTCTTGTACCATCTCTTACTGAGCATATTCTCAACTTCAAGAGACCAAAATTTGAGTTCTTTTTCATGCATCTTATTGCCACTGTCCATGTCTTCATCTTCATCATCATATTGTGCATAAAAACCTACACACATCACTTCTCCTTTTTCTTTATACCCTTTTCCATCTTTATCTTCAACTGCTACACCTATAAACGCATACTCACAAGTATTCTTAGAAATAAAATCTTGATTCTCAATGGACCCATTTTCTTCACATTTTTCCTCTTTCTTAGATGACTTAGGCTCTTCTTTCATTAACAAATATTTTGTGATGTCTGGCTCTATTGTCTCCTCTTATCTTTTCCTTTGAATAATCTCCTTGATAGGCCATGTAACCTTAATTTTTATTGGTAAATGCCAACTTTGGATTTCAAATTCCATTCCTTATTCTATTTCTTCTCGCATTTCTTTTAATTTCTCCAAGTATTTCCTTAAATCTATTATCTATTGTTGAATCTTTATTTGTTCTTCTTTCTCATTTTTCTTATTTACCTCTATTTCCCCTCTTTTTCTCTCTTGTTTCTTATTTTGTAAACCCTCAATCTAAAAGTATCTCTTCACACATCCATTCTTAACACACAAAACTATCCTCTACCCAATAGGATTATGGAAAATTCACTCTCTAATACCTCTTCTACCCACTTCCTCTCAGTGGAAGAAATCTACACACCTTCTAGCTAGCTTCAACAGTATTGGAAAATACAACAAACTCTCTCACAAATCTCTCTAAAGGTCTTCTAGCTCCGATACCAATTTGATGCAAAGAAAGGGTGGAAAACTCCAAAGAATCCTCAAACAATTAAACTTTCAATCTCTAACCATTCAAATGGTAGGTTTTCATTCATTAGGCCTCCATCTCCTAGCATTACTCCCTAACTGGTTTTCTCATCATAACTTATTGTGCAAACATTATAAATAGAATGTAAAAACATTTTTGTTTACCCATTTGGGTCTTATTCAACATATCCCAGACTTAGGTATGGTTGTGTTGGAACAAAATCCTCTAAAAATGATTGGGAATGCTACAACTAGGCCTAATTACATGAACAAACTTGTAGCAGCAAATGAGATTTTTCTAGCATACCTTTCAGTATAGGATTCATATCAAAAACCTAAAGCCACTTTTAGATACCTATTTGGACATTCTATAATATACCTTGAAATGGGTAGGGGGTATTTTGGAACATAGGACTCAAATTTGGACTGTTCTCCCTCAAATTAGGCCTTCTGGGGTTTCAGACCCACACTTACAAAAATGATTATAAATTCTACAAATCTTCATAAAATTGAACCAAACCAAAAGAAAATGAAACTAAATTAATTTATCCTTATTTTTAAATTGGTTTCAAGCCAATACAAGTTTGTACAAGGACGTACAACATGCTACAACAACTCTATTATAGGAAAAATCTAGAAATTGCAACCACTAAAACATTCACAACTTCCTCAAAATTTAATGAAATTGAATGAGAAAAAAAGGAAAATAAATTATATTCGATGGTATTTCATATCCAATTATTTAAAGATCAATATCAATTTATAGAAACATGTACTATGCAAAGCAACAATAGGGAAATGTTCAGATTTTCAAAAAAAAGATATTTCATTATCACAACTTAAAGATTTTCAATAATCACCACCTCCAATCATGGAGTTCAGGTTAGATCCCATATTTAAGCCATTCCCAACCACCAATTATCAGTTACAACTAAATTTTAAATAACTTGATACTTCAACTTCCAAATATGAAAAAACTGCAAAGTTGCAAAGCAACTTTTACAACAAATTACAAAACGTGACAAAATATACTCAAACTGACCCCATGAGACTTATTACATTTAAAATAGTCTAAATAAACCTTATTACACAAAACAAGACTTATAAACACTTAACATCTAACAATATTTATAAAAGTTTACTAGGTGCCCTTGCACCATCACCCCTCCCACCATTGTATGCAATGTATGCCCGATGGTGTACATCACCTCCTAGCTCAGATGCCCTTCCCTTAGATCTAACTTCGATTATCCAAAGACTTTTCACAATGCATCAAAATCTCCCTCTTGGTCAAAGAGCACTAGCTCTCCGGTGATGGCTATCCTCAATATCTTGTAGACATCCTCCAAAGTGACTGACATCTCAGTAGTTGTCAAGTGAAACATACAAGTCTTTTGAATACCATCTCTCAACTAGAGGAATCAACAATCCTTTGTTCGCTTGAATATTAGGCATGAACATGATATGTCTCAAACCCATGGCCTCGATCGTTGTGTGCTCATCGACAGTCACATTTAGTTGTAGCCATCATGTTATTGAGAACCTTTCTTGTGACTCTATCTGAGGTAGATACTCCTACAATCAACCAATCCAATCACGTCAATTCTAGTACTCATGTCTATCACATAGTGCTTCTTATCCTATCCTAGTCTAGTGGTGCTTATTTTTATCACATGGTGTTGCTCATTAGGCTCTATCCTAGTGCTTATGTTTATCACATAGCTTTGTATCCTAGCATATATGTTTATCACATTGCACTTTATCTTATCTTGCTAGAGCACTCACCAGATCAATTCAATGGCTTATCCTATATTCAGGTTATCAACTTTATTTGCTTAGGGGAACTTGATGAGTGAATCCTCTCAACAAATTATCCAATTTACAATGCATGTCTATCACATGGTTGTCGATTCTAGCTTGGTTTTTAAATTTGTCTTACTTAAGGGCATCTATTTGAGTGAATGCTCTTAACAAATTATCCAATTGACAATGTATGTCGATCATACAACTATCAATTTTGGCCTTTTAAGACAAACACAGTTATATTTATCATATATGTACCTTTACTGTACAAACAAAATTTTATGTTGCACAAGCACATTTTAAACACGCAGACGTGACACTGTTTGACACACACGCGTCTCTATCACATAAACATGGTTTTATAACCTAGACATAGTTTTACAACATAGAATTGCACACACATGACACAAACACGATTACATTCATAAACACAAACAAACTGATCCTAAATGAAGTTGCACATCGTAGACACACCCTAAAACAACTTAGATGTATTTCTATCCTAAACACCAATTTCGTGTTTTCCCTAAGCTATTGTTTTAGCCTAATAAATATGCAATAAATACAAAGTACTGAGAAAGATCAAAGTACATATCAGCTCACCCATATCCTCGGGTCGCTCAAACCATCGCACATGATTGAATCAATGTAATCTGATTACCATGGTCTCTCTATTGACTACTCTCCTAAGCTCTAAGCTCTCTACTCTACTCTGGTTTCTCTAAAGGTTCTGGATGCAAATGAGGATGTTTGAACTCATGACCTATATATATAGGTTGTGTAACCCTAGTTCATCATGTTAGTCTCCTGCTACCTGCTAATTCCTTTTCCTTTTGAGTCTAGTTTTTCACTCGTCTAACCCCGTTGTCCTATCATGTCACATTTTTAGCCTCTTTTTCTTTTGGAGAGATTGTTTGTGATACTTTTTTTAAAACATTTCATCTAATCTCTCAAGGGGACTCCCATCCTGGGGCATCTTTGTATCAGTTTATATTATTTTCTTTGAGCCAAAGTGACAAGCTGCATTGTCTCAAAGAGGGGCAAAATGTAAACACCTAAAATTGTCCTAGCCTTATTTAATTATATTATCCTAAGCCTTCCATTAATTAAATAGATTTTTATGTATTTAATTAATTCTTTTATTCTCATCTAGCCTTTCCCTATTTAAATAAATATTGTTATTTATTTAAATTATCCTTTCTCTAAATAAAATAAAATATTTTATTTATTTAATTGGTCCCACTTCATTTATTAATTAAATAGATATTTATTTATTTATTTAATTCATTAGTTTTTTTCCCATCATGACACTTGTCATTTATCTTTTAATTTTCCTCTAACTTCCTCCTTCATATTTTATTATTTTCCCTACCTACCCTTTAATCTTAACCAACCATTTATCCTTTCAGCTCTTAATCATGTCCCTTCATTTCTAAGGTGTTCTCTATATAAGGGGAATCCTTCATCCTTTCACAACCCTAATGACTTCATATGCAATCAAGCCTTCTTGTAATCAAGCTACTTCACAACCTTAATCCATTTTATGTTGAGCTCTTGTGCACAATACAACATCTGAGAACAAATCTATCAAATAAGATTAATAGAGATAGGAAAAAATGCAAATCAAACCCTACTCAGCATGTGAATGGTATAATCTTTCTATTTTGTTGATGATTTGCATGTTTTAGGTTCTTCATTGGTGTATGGTGGATTCTTGATTGTAAAACTAGGGTTTTAAATCTTTCAAATTTCACCATTTACAACCCACACTAAAAACACACTTAAACAAATTAAACTAACCAACACAAATAAACACACTAACTAAACAAAGACTAACACACATAGCACGAACAATCAAATAACTAAAACTAATAGTAGCACTAACACAAGACAAACTAGCTAACATTAACTAAGCATACTATCAAACACACTAAGAACACTAACTAACACAAAGCACACTAACACAAACTGATAATTTAAGCTAACAATACTAACTAACAAACTACTAACACACTAACTATACTAACAAAACAACTAACACAGACAAATACAAACTAACAAGACACGTTGAATTGTTTGAAAGCAAACATTTCCTAGCAAAGACAAGGCACATTTACTATTTGAAAGTGCATAAATTTCCTAGCAAAGACAAGGCACATTTATTGTTTAAAAGTGTAGAATTTAAATGCAAAATAATAACATAGATAAGGTACATGATTTGTTTGAAAGAATGCCAAGATGTGACAACATAAACAAGGGTCTATGAATTGTTTGAAAGAATGTCAAAAAGTGGAAACATAAACAAGGGTCTATGAACTATTTGAAAGAATGCCAAAATGTGGTAGCATAAACAAGGTACATGATTTGTTTGAAAGAATGTTGAAACATGGTTCATAAACACAATAGGTTAAATGTTTAATAGAATGCCATATCGACAATACAAACAAAGGACATTAACTACTTCACAAAATGTGAAAACTGCCAACACACAAATAAACAAACAAATATCAAATAAACACAATTATAGGATATACAATCAAATCATTCAAATACATGGATTCGTCCCACCAGGCATGCCAGATGATGATGTTGAAATTGGGAAAACTAATTCTTGAACCTTAAAAGCCCAACTATAAGCCAAAGATCCAAGAGTTGAAAATCCAACATCATGCCAAGAGAACACTTCCTCTAAAATGCATAAAACTGAAATAAACAAACAAAAATATTAAATTACATTCAAGAGACACTTGATTCCCTTGTTTTCTTATCTACCAAGATCCTGGATGATAAAGCTTTTGCTCTCAGATTTGCACAATACACACGAGGCTATGAAAAAATGGAAATGATTGATTGATCAACTTGATTGCAAAAATAACTATGATTATTTTTTTAATTCATAAAAGATCTCAATATGTAAAAGGATTCCAGAACGACATTACGACCTCTAAGTTTCAAGAAGCGAGAGACTTAAAAGTGAAGAGGAGTATTTTTTTATAGGCATATCCATGGATGCAATCAAGCTTGGGAAGGATGTGGGATTATTGAGTGGAATGGAGGTAAAGCATTATTTGTCCCACATTTGTTGGGTAGATGAGATTGTGATAGTTCTGATACTTAATGTAAGTACAGATCCAATAGCCAACAAGATGAGAGGGGGGGGTGAATCAGACAAACTTAATCTTCCATAAAAACATCAGATTCAACCTCGGTAACATATATTTCAGTAATATAACCAAAACTGCTAAACATGCAAACTCAAAAGCATATAAACATCATAAACCTCATAACACTAGATTTAACGTGGAAACCCAAATAGGGAAAAACCATTGTGGGATTTCGGACCCACTAAGAAATATACTCTTCTAGAGTATGCTCGGTTAAAAGCAAATCCTGTTAAAGATTACAAACACATTGCTAGATGTGATCCGGTTAAGGGATTTCCCTAAGATCTGTTACGATCTTCACTTTGTTAGAAGTGACCTTGTTAAAGGATTTCAAACACTCAATCAGAATGTCACCTTGCTAGAGGGTTTTACAAATAACACTGTTAAGTCCACTCGGTTAAGAGATTTTTTGTCACTTTCACAAAATAAAAGTAATAAAAATCTATCTGCAACTTCACATCTAAAATGCTAAAGCAGATTCTTATTTGTTCAATACAATCTAGACATAGAACTAATCTTGTCCATCTGCTGGGCTTCTATACTCTGTTATTCAAACAGGTCTTCAAGCTTCTGTGCTCGGTAATCACTATGTAGCATCCCTATGCATACACTTGCCCGCATACATTGTTTATCAACAGTTTCCTATTTATAAACAATTAGCTAACCGCTTAATCTCCTTGATCACATTTCCCATGATCAATCATAGCCATCAGATCTTCAATCTTGTCCAGGTTCAATGCATCTTTCGATCTAAAAAGCATTTTACCCCGCCTTGGAACTTGCATACATTTCTTGGAACTTGTGCTAGGGTATTGTGGTTCAATCTGCGCTATAGATCTTCATACCGACTTTCCTTTTCCATAGATTCATTAACAAACTTCATGCACGACGTACGAATCATTTAATCAGTTCCAGCTCATCAGCTTCCTTCATTAAATAACGCATGTAAACATTTAATGCATTCTGTTATAGCTCGGTTACAACTTGGTAACAACTCGGTGAATACTAAACTTCACTCGGTAGACATTCCACCTTTATTAACCGATAGTGATAACCTTAGGGTTTACCGACTAGGTTGTTTGCTTGGTAGCATAGTATAGTATTAACCTTACAATTTACAACATATGTATGATGTCAAAACAATCTAAACATCATGATCTCATCATTGTCTGACTCGGTAATAGTTGCCCATTGAATACCTTATTCATCCCCTTATTCATCATAATCTTTCTGTCTTTTACCGACATCTTTATACTCTTCAAATCATACTTCTCAAGATATGGCAACATCATACTGAATTAGAAAATCAATTTCTTGACATCAATGACAAAATAATAATATCAAGACAGTAAACATCTTTAATCAGTTATATCCATAATCATCAACAACCTTCTCAATATCCTTATTGAAATGCCAACAATCTCCCCCTTTGGCATTGATGGCAAAACCAATTGATTTGACCTTAAAAAGATTCGAATTGCTGTGATTCTAAAATGCTAAAATGCTCTCTTGCTGTCAACAAACTTTCTCCCCCATACATTAGACTTCTCCTGATTTCTTTAGTCTTCTTTCCAATCTTCAGTCTTCTCTCCCTTTATATTAGTCTTCTCTCCCTTTAACAACAATGCCAAAAAAGTAAAGAACTAAAACATAATTTCTTCCTGTATGAAGTGATTTCCTACTGTTGTGTATCAATTCAGTCTCGATCGGAGTATTTTGTCTTCAATTCCTGTGCCCTGTAATATTTTCTGTACACCTTTAGAAAACATCCTAAAGTGTGTAAATCAACATCAACTCCTAAAAGATATTTGATAGATTCATCGGATTGATGCGTTCACCGAACTCAGTCAGTGAGTAGAAGATAGGGGTAGGACCCCTAACTTACTTCTGAGATATTCAAAAGTGTCCCTTAGTAGTGGCTTGGTGAAGATATCTGCTATTTGTTCCTTTATGCTAACATACTCCAACACCACTTTCTTCTCTTGAGCTTCTTCTCTAAGATAATGATATTTGATAGAGATGTGCTTTGTCTTAGAGTGCATAACAAGATTCTTTGAAATGTTAATGGCACTAGTATTGTCACAGAATATAGTTACTGGCTCGATAACTTTCTCATTTATACCTTCCAATAGTTGTTTGATCCATGCAATGTTGGTACAATTCAATGCTGCAACAACGTATTCAGCTTCTGTTGTTGACTGTGAAACACATCCTTGTTTCTTGATAAGCCAACTCACTAGTCTTTCTCCTAAAAATAAAGCTCCTCCACTTGTGCTTTTTCTGTCATCAATGTTGCCTACCCAATTAGCATCAGTATAAACTTTTAAATCAAAATCATCTCCTTTTGATATACTAAGCCATAATCCTCTGTCCCTTTCAAGTATCTAAAAATTCTTTTGATTGCAGTCATGTGTGTTTCCTTAGGATCTGCAGAGAATCATGCAACTATACCTACTACATGTGCTATGTCTGGTCTGCTGTGAACAACATATTGTAGCTTTCCAATCATGGATCGGTAAAGTGTCTCATCAACAGATGCAGATTCATCATTTTTTGATAATTTACAGTTGGTAGTCATAGGAGTACTTACTGGTTTTGAATCCTCCATTCCAAATTTCTTTAAGATTTCCTTTATGTACTTGGATTGAGTAATGAAAATCTCATTTTTCATTTGCAGTATCTGTAAACCTATAAAATACTTTATCTTACTGATTAATGACATCTCAAATTCTTTGTTCATTTCATTTCCAAAGTTCTTACATAGAGAGTCATTTCCACAAAATATAATATCATCAACAAATATGGCTGAGATCAGTATTCCATTTTCATCATTCTTCATGTACATATTGTTGTTCTCACTTGTCCTTATAAAACCAATCTTAATCAAATAAGAGTGCAATCTTTCATACCATGCTCTAGGTGCTTGTTTAAAACCATATAATGTTTTGTTAAATTTACATACTTGATCTTTATTCTTGTCTTTAACAAATCCTTCAGGTTGTTCAATAAAAACTTCTTCTTCTAATAGTCCATTCAGACAAGCAGATTTGACATCCATTTGATATACCTTGAAGTTTTTGAAAGAAGCATATGCCAACAATGTTCTTACTCCTTCAAGTCTAGCAACAGGTGCAAAAGTTTCACCATAATCAATTCCTTCTTCTTGAGCATAACCTTTGCAAACCAGTCTTGCTTTGTTTTGAATGACCTCTCCTTTTTCATTTAGCTTGTTTCTGAAAATCCACTTTGTACCGATTACATTTTTGTCCTTCGGTCTTGGGATTAGTCTCCATGTGTCATTCTTCTTGATTTGATCAATCTCTTCTGTCATAGCATTTATCCAATCTTCACTGTTAAATGCCTCTTTCACTATTCTCGATTCAAATTCAGATATCAAACATGTGTTCTGTCTCAGTTTGTTCCTTGTCATCACTGGATCATCCTTATCTCCTATAATCTAACTTGGTGCATGATGTCTTCTGACATACTTGGCTAATACAAGCTCGATAGGCTCTGTATGATCTTCTCCATCACTCGGTAACTGGATATTTTCTTCCTTTTCTTCAACAGTTTTCTCGGTAGGACTTGTCGGTTGAACATAGATAAATTCATCATAGTCTTCTGGTTCCTTGGAATTTCCTTCATCATTTCTTTCTACAAATTCATCAATTTTCACATTTGCACTTTCTACTATTTTGTTAGATGATTTGATCAGACATTTAAATGCTTTGCTTCTAGAAGAATAACCTAGAAATGTTCCTTCTTCACTTTTCTGATCAAACTTGCCATTTCTATCATCTTTGTGAACATAGCATCTACTTCCAAAGATTTTAAAATAACTTACATTAGGTTTCTTATCATACCAGATTTCATATGGTGTTTTCAAAGTACCTTTCTTCAATTGTACTTGGTTCAGGGTGTAAACTGTTGTGCTTATTGCTTCTCTCCAAAATGTTTGTGGCACTTTCTTTTCAGTCATCAGTGTTCTAGCACAATCCGCAATGGATCTGTTTCTTCTCTCAGCTATTCCATTCTACTGTGGAGTTCTCGGTGCAGAGACTTGTCTTTTAATACCATGATCATTGCAGAATAAGTTGAATTCATTAGATGTGAACTCTCCTCCTCTATCTGATCTAAGACATTTCAGTTATCTTCTTGTTTCATTTTCAACTCTTGCCTTGTACCATTTAAACATTTGAAAAGCTTCTGATTTTTCTTTTAAAAACATTACTAACATCATCCTTGAATAGTCATCCACAAATAATATGAAATATTTATCACCATAATAACTTTGAACTTTCATAGGACCACAAAGATCAGTGTGCACAATATCTAAAATTCCCTTAGAAGTGTAAGACTTACTTGTAAAGCTTGATCTTGTCATCTTACCCATCTGGCATCCTCGGCACATAGCATTCTCAGGTTTTTCAAGACTCGGTAGACCTCTTACTCGGTGCTTCTTACTTTTTTTGATCAAATTATCAAAATTTACATGACAAAACCTTTTATGCCATAACCAGGTATCATCTATCTTTGCATACAAACACTTATTCCGAGATGAGTCAGGATGAAATGTATTACCTTTTGTTTGTGTCCCAGTAGCAGCTAACTTTCCATTCTTGTCATGAACTTTGACGATTCCTTTCTGAAATTTTATTCGGTAACCTGTGTTGTTTAGCTGTGCTACACTCAACAAATTGTATTTCAAACCTTCAACCCAATAAACATCATTACATTTAGCATTGTCAAGAAGTGTTATGGATCCTTTACCTCTTACCGGACATGGTGCATCATTATCAAATCTAACATAGCCTCCATCATAATCTTCTAATATAACAAACTTGTGTTTATCTCCTGTCATATGATGTGAGCATCCACTATCTATGATCCAAGAATCATTAGTGTTTATGTGAGATATTAGGGCTTTTTCTTCATACCTTTCTTCATCTGATCCATCTTTGATAGCCACATAAACTACTTCCTCTGTATCAGTTTCATCTGATTTATCATTATTGGATTCCTCACCAGCTATTAAGCATGTCTTTCTATCTCTTCTTCTGAAATCTCAGTGTCCTCTGTAATGATTATCTTTCTGTCTGTCATCTTGGTAATCTCTCTTTTCAGTAGAATCTTTGTTAGGACAGTTAGAAGCTATATGTCCTATTTTATCACAATTGAAACATTTCAAGGGTAGTTTTCCTTTATACTTACCTTTGCTTCTCGGTAACCTTCTGGCTAATAGTGCTTCAAACTCTTCTTGCTTTCTGATTTCCTCATACAGTTTGTGTACTTCTTCCATGTTCTTATGAAATCTTTCACTTGCTCCACTGTGATCTCCTTCAGAGTACTTATACTTTCTTTCATTGTAATCGTTAGATTCATCAAGATGAAAAGAACTAAATGCAGATTCAACTTTATTTACCGAAGATCCACTGTTATCAAAGTTACTTAACTCAAATGCATGTAGCTTACCAATAGTAGCATCTAAAGAAACTGGCATATTAGGTACAGACCTTAATTCATTGATTGCAGAGACTCAGATTGCATAAGCTGGTAGAAGGATTCTTAACAACTTACTTGTTATATCCTTTTCTTCAATAGTTCCACCTGCTCCTTTGATTTGATTGACAATCTCCTTTAGTCTTGTACTATACTGAGTTATGTTCTCACCTTCATTCATCCTCATAGATTCAAGTTGTCCCCTTAGACTATCTACTTTTTCTCTTTGAACATGTCCATCTCCTCCATACACTGATATGAGCTTATCCCATATTGCCTTTGCATCATTGCAGCCTTCTAGATCATTAAACTCTGAATCGATCAATGCAGATGTTATTTCAATTATTGCTTGGATATGTTCTTGCTTTGCCTTTATCTCTTCCATAGTCAATGGATAGGTGCTTGGTGTAACAAAATCATTCTGCAGATAGTATACAACATATTCTCCAACTCCTGATAGATGTAGCTTCATTCTTTTCTGCCATGTAGAGAAACTTGACTTGTTCAGCTTCGGTGCATCCCTCTTATACATCTTTGGATCTTTAACTCAAGTGCCTTTAAACTTTTCTTCCGGAGTCCACAGCTCGGATACCAATTGATAGTTCTAATACTTAATGTAAGTACAGATCCAATAGCCAACAAGATGAGAGGGGGGGGTGAATCAGACAAACTTAATCTTCCATAAAAACATCAGATTCAACCTCGGTAACATATATTTCAGTAATATAACCAAAACTGCTAAACATGCAAACTCAAAAGCATATAAACATCATAAACCTCATAACACTAGATTTAACGTGGAAACCCAAATAGGGAAAAACCACTGTGGGATTTTGGACCCACTAAGAAATATACTCTTCTAGAGTATGCTCGGTTAAAAGCAAATCCTGTTAAAGATTACAAACACATTGCTAGATGTGATCCGGTTAAGGGATTTCCCTAAGATCTGTTAGGATCTTCACTTTGTTAGAAGTGACCTTGTTAAAGGATTTCAAACACTCAATCAGAATGTCACCTTGCTAGAGGGTTTTACAAATAACACTGTTAAGTCCACTCGGTTAAGAGATTTTCTGTCACTTTCACAAAATAACAGTAGTAAAAATCTATCTGCAACTTCACATCTAAAATGCTAAAGCAGATTCTTATTTGTTCAATACAATCTAGACATAGAACTAATCTTGTCCATCTGCTGGGCTTCTATACTCTGTTATTCAAACAGGTCTTCAAGCTTCTGTGCTCGGTAATCACTATGTAGCATCCCTATGCATACACTTGCCCGCATACATTGTTTATCAACAGTTTCCTATTTATAAACAATTAGCTAACTGCTTAATCTCCTTGATCACATTTTCCATGATCAATCATAGCCATCAGATCTTCAATCTTGTCCAGGTTCAATGCATCTTTCGATCTAAAAAACATTTTACCCCGCCTTGGAACTTGCATACATTTCTTGGAACTTGTGCTAGGGTATTGCGGTTCAATCTGCGCTATAGATCTTCATACTGACTTTCCTTTTCCATAGATTCATTAACAAACTTCATGCACGACGTACGAATCATTTAATCAGTTCCAGCTCATCAGCTTCCTTCATTAAATAACGCATGTAAACATTTAATGCATTCTGTTATAGCTCGGTTACAACTTGGTAACAACTCGGTGAATAGTAAACTTCACTCAGTAGACATTCCACCTTTATTAACCGATAGCGATAACCTTAGGGTTTACCAACTAGGTTCCTTAGCATTTACTGAATAGGTTCTTTGCTTGGTAACATAGTATAGTATTAACCTTACAATTTACAACATATATATGATGTCAAAACAATCTAAACTTCATGATCTCATCATTGTCTGACTCGGTAATAGGTGCCCATTGAATACCTTATTCATCCCCTTATTCATCATAATCTTTCTGTGTCTTTTACCGACATCTTTATACTCTTCAAATCATACTTCTCAAGATATGGCAACATCATACTGAATTAGAAAATCAATTTCTTGACATCAATGACAAAATAATAATATCAAGATAGTAAACATCCTTAATCAGTTATATCCATAATCATCAACAACCTTCTCAATATCCTTATTGAAATGCCAACAATCTCCCATTGTCTGTTATAATGCCAAATGCCAACAGATTGATGTGTGTGGAAGAAGATAAATAGGGTAGTTTATGAGGTGCTAGGGATTAAATGGATTAAGTAAATAATGGAGATTAAAGAAAAATAGATTTATGAAAGAGAATAAAAAGAGTTTAATAAAATGCATTAATTAAATAAACACTAATATCTATTTAATTAATAGAGGAATTAATATTATTTTGAGCAAAATTTATGTGTCAATGGATAGTCTTTTCTTATGCATGATGCAAAATGACTAGAGGTGCTATGGTGATTGTTGGAAATGTCAAATTTGGCACATTGTATAAGATGGATGCATACACTTTGAGTTTAGTAGTATTTATTTGAAAATTAAATCTATGCATGCTTCATTTGAAGAGGTGAGGGTCTCACCTTTCAACAAGTGGTAATGGATTTTGGGTAGTAAAAGGTTTATTTTTTCTTTTGAATCAAAGCTACCCATAGATAAGACTATGTTATGGCACCATAAACTTGGTAACATTGGAGAAAAAGTTGTAAGGATCTTGAAAAATAAAAACTTTTTGTCGAAGGTTTGAATGATTGTAATCTTTATTTTGATTTCTATAAGCATTACATTTATGAAAAATAGAATTGTATTCAATACCACTCAAGTTTTGATGAATCTTGTAGTGTGTTGGATCTTATTCGTTTTGATGTGTTTGGTCCTATAGATATTCCTTCATGCAAAATCCACTTATTATGTTTTATTTATTGATGATTATAGTAGAAAAATATGAGTTAAGTTTTTAAAGAGCTGAAGTTTTTTGTTGATTTAAAGAATTTAAAGCAATGGTTGAGTTGTATACTAGAAAAAAAATGTTTCAAGGCTAATTATGTCAGTGAATTTTAGTCTAATGGTTTTGATATATCCTGTAAAGATTTTAGAATTCATGCACAAAAGACAACTTTGTATTTTGCACAATAGAAGGGAGTTGCAGAAAGAATGAACTTGGCAGCAATGGAGTAGGTTAGGAGTATGTTGACAGGTGCATTCTAGAGCTAAACTTTTAGGATGGAGTTACTAGAACTGCTTGCTACTTGATTAAAATGTCTCCTACATCAACTCTATTCTTGTTAAGAAAACACCTATGGAGATATGGTCTAGTCACAAGCCTTCATTGATAAATCTAATATTTTTGGGGTTTGAGGCACATGCACGTGTCAAAGAAGAAGCAAACAAATTTGGAGAGCAAAGTTGTGAAATGTATCTTGATTGGATACAATTAGGGTGTGAAAGGATAAAAGCTTTGGGACCCTATTGTATAGAAGGTAATACATGGTAGAAGTGTTACGTTTAGAGAAACTAAGCCTTCTTCTACTACTTTGCAACTAATACAAACTAAATAGGAAGATGTGATTCAACTTCCTTCTATGCCTGAAAAAGATGAATATATATTATTTATTTATTGAAAACTGAACAATGTATAGTGTACCTAGTGGTCCAAGCTAAAGTTGAAGGATAAACTCTTGAACCTCACATTATGGAAACCTTCTTGGCCACAGGAAATTCATAGCTATGCAGTGTTAAGAGCACACATTATTGGTGAGGTTTCTTATAGACATTTCCTACTCCCCATAGCCATGAGAATCATAAACACATCTACAACAATGTAAAAGAACAATAATAAATGTGAAGGTGATTATTGCAATGTGAATGGGGTGATTTGACTGCTAAAAACGACTTTTTGCATGGAGGGAAATCAGATCTAGTTGTGAACATGAATTTAGGTGCTAGACCCTTTGAGATTATCACAAAGGAGACCCACCACATGGGACCTATATAGTACTCTATACCTAATCCAATGAAATTAGTGTGATTATGATGCTTACTGATTTGAACTCATTAATAATTAATGATATCAAACTTCAACAATTCATTTTTATCTCCTTGAACTCTCTATTATTATCTTGATGATAGAGTGATCGAAAACGTCGATAGAAAACTCTCTAACATAATGGAACCAGAAACAACTGCAATAACTCATTAATAATATTACCAAAATATATATCTAATATATTCCCACCATTAATTTGTACTTCAGCCATAGTGTCAATATTATTTCTTCCCTTCCTCTGAATTTAAAATATGAATCAGGGTGAGTTGTGACCATTAATAGTCCTTGAATTACTTGCCCGTTATAATATATTTATTTATTAATTAATTCAAAAGTTAAATTATAATTATTTTTTATTTTTAATTAAATTAATAAATACGAAGTACAGCAAAAAGATATGTTGTGAAGCTTGAATAGACAATGGTGCGTTTTTCTGGACTTGCATTCATCTCCAGGTTGGCATGTAAAAGTCCATGCCGTACTTTGTTTTTCTTCTATTCTCAAATGTTTTGCCACAAAATTGGGAACAGTACAGAAAATTATTCCAACCCATACCCCGTAATTTAAAGAAAACTGGATATGAAATATTCTTTGAATTTGAAATCTATAATTTTCAAACCCTTAATATCTCTACTTATTATCAAAATTTTCAATACATTTCCCTCCTAATTCAAAACACATTGCATCGGTTTTCAACCACCCCTGTTTCTAGTGTTTTCAACCGCATTAGTCATGGCCCCCCATTCACTCTAAAAGTAGATTTAAAAAAACAAACATAAAACAGAAGATCCCGTAAGGCGTGGAGGATCCATTATTAATATTCCCTATGCAAACAAAACTTACAGCAAAACAGTGTGTTCTGTTTTAATATTCGTTTTCTGTTAAAATTGTTTAAGGATGAGGCCATAGTTTTGAAGAATATTATGAATTGTTCACTCCAAATCATGAGAAAATTTTAGTTATGGCTAGCTGAGTATCTACTTGGATTACATGAGCTGGTACAAGGCTTTGAATGAGCTGTAACAGAAAAGAAAGTAAAAATCACAAGGATAATGGACATGGGCCACAAAACCCACAAATATGTTTAGACTTAAACCCTCGTAGCTACAGTAACAAAGTTATCTGAATTCCATAATAATCTGCCATTGACAGTTTGACTGCAATTATAGTTGTTTCCCGTGCATATTGGAATGTTATTTTTTCATATTCTCTGAATATGATTTTGGCTGCTGTTGTGACCTACATGGGTGTTTATTTTATTGAAAAGATGATATCTATTTGGTATGCAACAAAGCAAATGTCAGTTTATGTAATGCAAATGCTTTTGCAAAATAAAGAAGAACCACCCCAAAATAGTGCCCATGTTGGTTAAGCTTTAAATTTTAGAGAAATGTAATTAGATTATTTAGTTTTTTGGGGGCAAGGTATTGAATTCCTATTCAAGAAATTCCCATTTAACAAGTAAAGTATAGGACTTGAAAAATGGTATATGGTTTATGTGATCAACACTATCAATTATCATTACAATTTTTTTTTCAAATTTTTGATAGAAAGGAGTTTGTTATAGCATGCAAACGATAATTTAAAGATGAAAATGAGCCTTCCATAACTAATAAGATATTCATCTATACAATTTAGATGACCGTTATGTTATTTTCATTTATATAATTTACTTGTCAAAATACATATATTATGTTGTTTACAAATAAATTCAAAATTTAAAAGTTACAATCAACTAGCTTTAATAAAATTGAAGTATAAAACCATAAAAGTTATAAAAAAAAATGTTTACAAAAGATTAGTCTCGTTGAATCTCTAAAATATAGAAACTAAAGAATACTCTACAGCCAAAAATCTCCAATATTATGCTAGAATCTATACAATAAATGAGAACATAGAAACTATTGTAAGAAATACACACAATAAATTCTTTCCATACAAACCCTTTAGAATACCAAAATATCATAATATAATTAGACTCTAAGAATGTAATCTAAATGCTTATGAAGAAAATTAGTGCAAGGATAGCACAAAAGAACAAATTTACATGAATGTAGAAAACAAACTAAAAATGTGAATGTAAAAACATTAAAACATTAAACTCAACATTAAATATAATTATTGTTTTGAACTTCCACTTTAATCTGAAATATTAGATTTCTACAGTTCATAATGATAGTAGTTGTGTTTTTGAATTCAATTATGAAATCTTTTCTGACATCCTGATGAATGAAATGTGATCCAAAATATTGATGCTAAAAAAACTCACACAATTGAATCCAAAAATACAACCACTATCTCCTTTAATTACATAGAGTATGTACCTCCGTCTTCAAATACTATCCACTTTAATTACATAGATTATGTACTTCCGTCTTCAAATAGACATCATCTAAGATCTGCTATCGTTTGGTAAATAACTTTTCTGCCCTAAGTGCATGTTGTTCTCCAGCAGTGCAGTTGAAATTGAAAAGTTACAGCCATCTCGTACAAACCGAAACGATCATTGAACACAGAATGGCAGTGGTAAGTAATGTAGAAATTAAAAATAAGTTACAGAATTGTATCAAAACAGATTTGAGTTTCCTAAGAGTATTTTAAAATGAACTAAATGTCTAAACATTAGTAGTGTTTGCACTGATTAATTTTTAACAGTGAAGATTGTTTGCACAGCAGCCATGCCAAGCAGAAGTGCTGCTACCACGAGGGAGACAATATACCATGGTTTGGAGCAACGCTCTTGTCTAAACTGACTAATCCACAATTTCAGTCGACTCTTCAAATGTTTTCTGACTTCTTTAACTACTTCCTCGTATGGGGATATGGATTGTCAGTAATTCCCTTGCAGAGATCATTAATCGTAGTAGCTATTTCTTCGTCACTACCCACCAGGCTTTTGATGACTTTCCCTTTCTTAAGAACGCCAACATCTTCAGAGGTGTCAATTAAGTCGTCCATTAAATGAATATAATTTGAAATTATTGTGGGCTCTGGAGACATTCTGCTGCCTTGACACTCTTCCAATGCAATTAAGTTCCTCAGAAATATTTCGGTGTCATCATCAATAGTGATTTCAGGGATACAAAATGTGCTGCTTCGAAAATGTCTGCCTTCAAACTTGACTTCTCCTGCAGTGCCGGGCTTAAATATGATACCAGCCTCATGCAACTTTCTAGCTGAAGGGGTAGACTCACCATCGCTTGAGTTGCTTGATGGGGACTTCAAATTATCAGTAGCAGTTCTTGGAGAAGTAGAATCTGTTAATATATCTTTAATCACCCTTCTAGAGAAATCCAAAAGATGAGAGGCCTCCTTGATATGTTTTTGCAAACTTGACCTAATTTTAGGATCTATGGTTTCTTTCTTCATTTTGTCATCCGATGATGACAAAGAAAAGGGAAAACCTGTAAACTCCTGCAAGTGTAATAGTAATTCAACGAATTCTGACACTGCATCGTCCTCATTTTTATGGTGTAATTCAAGTATTTTTCTGAGAACAAAGAGTGGAATCTGGTTTTCCAACTTGATAATGTCTCTCATTATCTCATACCTAAATATGTTTTGACGACCATTGTACTCAAATAACAGGCTGAAACGCTCTTGCTCTTTTGCATGCTCTTCCTCCTCGGCTACTTTTGTATTGTCTTCCTCCTTGGGCGGTTCGGCAACTGAAGTACGAAAGAATTCCAAAATAAAGCATGCGTCCATTGTGAACATCCACGACAGGGCCTCTTCACTGTATTCATTTGCTGAATCTTCATAGCAATTTCTAATCTTTTCATCTATTTTTCGAACTTCTGCAATTAATTGATAAATGGTATAGTTATCATTTTCATGTCTAATTCTAATTCTTTCCGTTGTTCTCTGCACAGCTTCCAGCTTATAGTTATCAATTGCATAAATTTGCCGATCCTTCTGACGTTGGTGGTAAGACCCAATATTCATATGATGATGGTAGGGCCCAAATTAATGAAGCAACCAGAGGAATATAGGCTTCCGGTTTGGGAGCCCTTATTGTTGCGGGAACCCAATAAATAGACACATCAGAAGAAGGTTGCCCTTTTTTATACCTCTCGCTCTCAAACCTTTCTTTAACTTGAATAAACCATGATTCAATTACTGCATCTTGAGTTGTATGGACCCCTCGACCATTTTCTTCTTTGCTTTTATATACAGTTTTATCTAAATTGTCATCAACAATGACTTCTGTAGAGCTTTTTGGAGGAATGGGTTTGTCTTTGACAGTTCCACCGCTACGATGTGGCCGTTGGACACCCGTACGGTTTGAAGTTTTGAATCCAGGTTTGGGCCGGGACTTCGTTTCTGTATTTGGTTTAGATCAATTCTTCTCATTTGATTTTTCTTTAGACTTCATATCTGTCTTTGCCCTTAAACAGAAATTCTACCTACACGAAATGACGATACACAATACAATGGATTAGTTGCGATGACAATGGTTGCGAATTTACATATCTACGTGTGCACCATGAAACAACGGTAGACGGTGTTCTCTACTGAGTAGAGCAAGACAATAAAAAAACACAGAATACCGAAAATCAACATGCAAAGCTATTTTGATGATCAAATCATTACAAGTGTTTCAACATATAGAGGTCTTTAGACAAATTTAGGAGGCTCTTAAAAATAGTTTTATTTCAATAATAGTTCATGGAAAACAAAACTGTATGTTCGACTCTCAAAAATAACTATTTTTTTTTAACTAATTTATTTTTAGTTTGTGCTGGACTGCACTTATTTATTTTTAGTGTTCTCTTCATGCATGTGATCACTCCCCCTTAATTTCTACCATTTGCTGTTTCTCTATTGACAATTCCCAATTTTTTCCTCAAATAGTCATAGTTCTCCTTTGCTAATGCCTTGGTAAATATGTCACATAATTGATCTTTGGATTTACAAAATTCCAGATTGATATCTCCATCTCCCCCTTAATTTCTACCATTAACTGTTTTTCTATTGATAGTTCCCAATTTTTGCCTCAAATACTCGAAGCTCTCCTTTGCTAATGCCTTGGTAAATATGTCACATAATTGATCTTTGGATTTACAAAATTCTAGATTGATATCTCCATTATTTACGAGCTCTTTGATGAAATGGTACCTTGTATCAATGTGCTTGCTCCTATTGTGAAAGATATGATTTTGATGAAATGGTACCTTGTATCAATGTGCTTGCTCCTATTGTGAAAGATATGATTCCTTGACGATGCAATTGCTGATTTGTTGTCACAAAAAGATTGATGTTAGCTCTTCCTGTGCTTGCAATAGATCTATTAATATCCTCCTCATCCATATTGCTTGACATGCTGCTGATGTCGCTACTACATACTTTGCTTCAGTTGATGGAAGTGTCACAATGGGTTGCTTCTTTGATGCCCATGAAACTACACTTGTACCAAAATGAAAAACATATCCAAAAGTGCTCTTCATATCATCAATGCTACCTACAAAATCACTATCAGTATAACCAGTCAAAACAAAATCATTTGTCGTGGAATATAAAATTCCATATCTAATTGTTCTTGCAATACATTTCAATATCCTCTTTCCAACTTGCCAATGTGAGTCTTTTGGTGACATGGAATCCAATTCCCCTCATTTGACATGATTGTTGTGGGGACCCAAAATGAATTCTGATTAGGAGGATCAGGGCACTGAGCATCCTCATCCTGAGAATCAGGATTTCAAGCATGAGGGAGATAGTGAAAGTGATAAAAAATATGAAATTGTTAGGTGGTGTGAGCAGAATCAGAACAATCATCGAGCATTGGATGTCAAAGCACCTAAGTAAAGTCTAAGTTAGAACAAAATTGTATGCGGATACAATTTACAATGCTACATTTAGTACCTACTTTAGTAGGAGTATGAGACCAAGCATACTCATGATAAAGTACAAAGTCGCATTGCAATACTTTCACCAAAATATCAAAGAGTCAAGATGTACCAAGCCCCCAACGACTTTAGGATCTTATTACTCTAATATCAAGATAAAAGGGACAACACATGAAAATGGAAAAGAGAGAGAGCATGATTCTACTAACCTAGAAAATTTTGTTTACTATGAGTCACAGAAAATAAAAATACCAAATTACGAAGCAGAAGGCTCAATTTGCAAAGTAACTTGAATATTGAAAACATGTCATGATGTGTGCATAATGTGTCACATTGAGTGGACTGTATGCCCCCACATTAAAGCGATTGCATACGCCTTATCAGAAGCAATTTCTTTAAGGTAGCATGCATCCAAAAAGACAAGCATGTTACCACAATGAGATGCCCCTAGGAAAGAACAAATCAAAGCATAATGGTCACAAAACATATAGAAAAAAGCACATAAGGGATCCACTAACTCCGGGGTAAGTATGCTCTTACGATAAATAATGTATATCAAGAATATTTTTATTTAATTGACCTCATCCCCAAAAGGTAGTGGAACTACAAACACAATTAAAGAAGAGTACAAGTGTCTTTTTGAGTCAACACGCAAGAGAATAGAAAGAGATCCCAATGGTTTGCATCATCCCTAAGTAGACAACACAAGGTACAACATATAGAAGAATTGAGATACAAATAGAAGAATGTCACAACGGATTTGGTCTCCTTATTACTTTGTACCAACGAAGTAACAAGGGTCATCAAAGGATAACCTAACATAACAAAAAAAACATATCAAGTAACACATCATGGGGGAAGCACATTACGAACAAGCAAACACACAAAAGAGAATCTACAACACAAATGAAGCTACGCAAGCAAATCATCCACATCCCAATTTTGCTAAACATCATTTAGAGATGGTGAAAAAGATGCAAGAGGAGCTAATTCGAGCATAGCAGATGGAGCTACTGCAAGTTCCAAATAAGGACTATGCTCTAATGATAAGTCACTTTATTTGTCACTGGGAGCTAGGGTCAATGATTTTGAAAAATGTTAAGATAACTCATAATGAATCTCAAAAAGCTCTTACATATCATCAGAATTATTAGAATCAACATTTATAGTATCGTAAATTACATGCCCCATGTAATTCTACGTTACATTTAAGCACATCCACTTTACACTGTTTGGGATCTCGTTGATTGCCTTGCCCTTTTTTCCATCTCACTTGCCCATTAACCTCTACTTTGTCCTTTTATTACCATGTTGACTATTTGAGTCATAGACACTATCACGTCACGGAGACGTTTGCGCCCTATGCTAGCATCCCACAAATCTGATAGTCTGAAGGTGGTAATTTGAGTGTTACGCCTACATCTGGAGGATGCTTGTAATTCCCTTGTGTGCATCCAGTGACATCCACTTTCGTCCCAACATTCTTATCTTCCCTCTTGGAGTTCATTTGGTCTATATCTGGTTACTCATTTGCTCTCTCTAGCTGCCTCTCGAAATCTCTTCTTGGATTTACGCTTGTTCATGCTCATTTTGGAAGATCTCCTTCACTGTATACTTAGTTCTCACATGTTTTTGCCATCGTCATGCTTTGAGGAAGACCGATTTCTTCTTCTCCATCTTGCAAACATCTTGCTTTGGATGTGGAAGGGCAGTCTTCTTCCTCCTCTTTCTTTGTTATTTCCAAAGCATATTATCTAAGATTATTGTTGTATCTTTTATCTACTATTTTCCATTATTATCCCATCTATTTATCTTGGTTGTCCATGAATGTGGAAACACCAAAATGAAGGTCTGACTGTGGCAAACCCTCTAAAACATAGCCACAACCTTTCATCTGTGTCCACATTGTGTGTAGGTTGCTAAGTAGATTCGAGGAGCTAGCTGGATACTTCAAGCATGGACCGGTTGCAAGATTTCATATCTTTCCTTTTTCCTTTCACCATTTCGTAGATAATTGCATTTACTTTTTCAGATCAATTTTGTTTAATTTCTATTATTTAGGCACATTTCCATTAGAGTTTGTTCTTTGTACAGACTTTGTTTTGTATGGGACGCCAGTGTGTCATGTTGTCATATTCGACCTGCATGTGCATCCTCAGACAAAGCGTTATTGAGTCGTGTCAGAGGACCTCTATGATACGTTTACTGTCATCTAAGGGGTACTTGATAGTCTTATACTTTATACTATATCCCTAGTGGAGAGGCTGAATAGTGACTCCTTGACTGGTGTTCACCCGCCTGTTGGAGTGGTTCATTTATTTCCCCTCTACAAAATTGTTAGCATGAACAACATCATCATCATCTATACCATCATCTAGATTAATAACAATAGGATCTTTAACACAAAATAAGTTGAACCATCATTTTTCTTAAGTATTTTTAATTTAGATGATTTGATGTGAACTTCTTCCCTAGGCTTTGGCGAAGGATGGCCAAAAGGGAGAAAGTCAACATTTGGCCTCTTTGTGGAGGAAATGGTTTGGAAAGCAAGATCATGAGCCTTAGCACGACGCCTTCGTCAGCATTCTGTTTGTTGGGTGAATATTTTATCACGAGCGTAGTAACGACAAAATATATAATTCACACACAACTATGTTGAGAAATTAATCTCTCCTCTCAGCAAGGAGAGGTTCCCCGGTAGAATTTGGGTATTTCAACAACTTAAAAACAAATTTTAGGGTTAAGTTAAGGGTGTATAATTCTCTTTTTTCAGAATTAACGAGTATCCTTTCACTTGTTGAAATTTTTCTTACAAAATAACTAACCAAGAAAACTTACAAATATTTACTAAAAGTATCTCTAAATCACATAAGCACAAAGTCTTAAGTGAGTACAATCTAATTTCCAACTTAAAAGCAATTATATCTTTTAGCTCAAAGTCTCCAAGATATAACCATGATTATCTAAACCTAAGAGCAATTATTAGTAATACAAAGCTCACTACTCAATCACTTAAATATTAAAAGATTTCCCAAATATGCAAGGAGCACAAAGTCTAGTTATCACAATTAGGAATTTCTCTTATCAACACTAAGAATTCTAGTTACTAACAAGATTCAAGTACATAAGGAATAATTGTGAGAACTAGATATAGGAATAAATCCAATCACAATCACAATCTTGGGCCCAACACAAAGTTTGAAGACTAGCGGATTGGTTTCTTTATTTTCTTTGAATCAATTTTATATCAAAAGCTCAATGTCTTAGTTGAGGCAAAAATTCAGCAGTCTTGCTTAGCATAATAAAAGATAAATATTTACAAATGAGGGTCCTCCTTATATAGGAAAATAGTGGAGAAAAATGTGGGCACAATTGACTAATTCAACTGCATAGTCCCAGTTGACTACAACTTATGCATACAGAAAATGTGCAACGTCTAAAGATGTAGCTACATGAAAAAATAGTGTCAACGAGACACTTTATTCTTCTATCTCCTCCTCATTATTTTTTGGAAATCTTCAAACCAAGCCAAAGCAGCTTGCATCTCAACTTTGTCTGGCACCATATCAGCAATCTCATCAGCACATCTTCTTTTCTCTGTTGATTTGCTGGGAAAGGACTCAGACATTTCAACATTGATCATTAGTATTTTGAAAATGATCACCATCTGACAAGCAAATTTCATTGATCAGAACAAGATACATGAGTTAGAAATGACTTAGGGAAAAACTAGGAAAAACTCACAGGTCAGACTTTGAAGTCCGATCTGCAAGTTCAAACAAACATCATACACAAGTCAAACTTTAAATTCTAAACTACAAGGGAAAATCTTGACAAAATATTGCAGGTTGGGTTTTAAAACCCAATTTTCAAGTAAGAAAACCAATATTCGCACACCGAACTAAAATTAATCAAAGATTGCATATCAAAATTTAAAGTCCAATATGCAAGAAGGGCATAACAACTTTGCAAGTTGGAGAAAAAAACTCCGACCTGCACTCAAAGCATCAAACAAAATGCACGTCAAACTTTAAAGTTTGACTTGCATCAAATAAAAACTGCAATACTATGCACATCGGACTTTAAAGTCCGCTGTGTAATAACACAAACTCTCCTTCCTGCAAGTTGGAATTTAAAGTCTGACCTATAAGTTACAAAAGCAACCCAACTGCAGGTCTGACTTTAAAGTCCAACCTGTCAGTCACTTATCACAAGGGAATCTGGCACATCGGACTTTAAAGACTAACTTCTAAATGGCCAAACATAAAGACAAAAAATGAAAAGCGACTAATTGACGAGGTTGATTAATCTTTCTAGGACGACATGAGGTACGAAACGAACCAGTTTCGTAGGGATGCCTCACAATCTTGACCATGCTAAAATCGATGATAACAGCTGGCTTTGATTGGGGAACAAACTTCACCACTTGAAAATTGTAGAATCCAGAACTCCAAGTGCCTATATCCATTGGGCTATAGAGTCAAGAGAAAAATACATAGATGAAAAGAAGTATGATATGATTGAAAACAAGACTTAATCTTGTGCAACTCCACTTATTGAAAAGAAAACTAACCCAACCTAAACTAACTGACAATTGAAACCTTCCCAAATGAAACCATTCACGGGCTTTCCAAAATAGTTGCCTTTCTTTAGCAGCTTGCAATGCCTTGCATGATCATAAGAAACTTTGTATAGATGGAGCATGAACAAGGGTACTAGAACTTCATGCAACACTACTTGGAAAAGATGAACAAATCCACCTTCCTCTTAGGATGAATCATATGTGTTGCTGCCCCAAAGTGGATTTTTGAAACTGGACCGCTCTTGCTTAGCTGAATATATTTTTTTGGATTCTTTCTCAAGTATATCCTCAAGCTCATGTACAAGTGGGACCTCTGGCTTTCCATTAGCTTCCAACCAAGCAAGATGTCTGATTGGACATCCTCTTGATTGTAAAAAGACTGAATTCTTCTTACTAGCTGCAACTTGAACAACTGGTTTTGGAACTGTGACAACCTCATGCTGAATGAAATGATCTTCTTCACATGATTTAGATGAAAACATGAATGTATTTTATTCCTTAATAGGTTGTTCACAAACTTTTGATTAGAGAGAATCGTCAACAAGACTTGAACAAAACTCTTCTATGGTGCTCATGAAAAGATCTTCATCAAGTTTTGGGGTAGGTGTCTTATGCAAGATACGTCTAGGTTCATGACCTTGGAGAATGAAAGCATTCATTTCAACTTGACTAAGATCTTCATGCATCTTCACCTTTTCATATCTCATGATGTGATTGTCCTCCTCCATGGTACCTGGCATGATCTTTTCTTTTTGTTCATTAGCTTTCTGGAACTACATAAACCAAATTTGAGTCGCCAGTTATGTCTTCTTCCTCCTCTTGGATAGACCATCAAGATCACTTTGTTCAAATTCAGAGTCCTCCACTGTTGCATTTGTTGTTGGTGCCTCAAATGCAAGCCCTTCTGGTAGCGAAGGAAGCTTGTCTTGATTTGTAGCTACATAACTAGGAGTAGTGTTTGGATATGGCCTTCTTGGAATGTCTTCATAAGGGGAAGAAAATACACCTTGAGCTAGTTTCTTTTTGAAGGCAAGCAACTCATTATCCAACCTTTGCACCATGGTATTTTCTCTCTTGGTAGACCATGATCCCAAAGAAGAGTTTTCTTTGGACCCATTTGGCTCTATCTTTATCTTACCCGCAAGGATAAGATCATCTTCAACTTCAACTGATAAGGTTTGTGCAGCTGCAAGGTCTCTTGGAACTACTCTTCTCAACAAGAAACTCACCTCAGGTGACTGGGCATTGATGAAGAAGCACTACAAATTTGCAGTGGTAGGATGAGAAGCAACCAAGATGCAGTTATACAGCGTGTTGAATTTAGCAAAAAATCCCAACATGGGCTCTTGCAGTTCCTTCTTCATTTGAGTCAATTGTGCCAAGAGCGCATGCTCATCTTTTGCAGGTTTGAATCTTTCCTCAAACCTTGGCTTGAGAGTAGCCCAATTGGTGATATAATTATTTGGCATATGGTAAAACCAATCAACAACTACACCTTGTAAGGTTTCAATAAATAACCTTATAGATACATCTTCGTGTTCAACTCCTAAAACACCACACACAATATAAAATTGCATCAGGATGCTGAGCAACATCACTCAAAAAACTTGGGAAAGTTCTTCCCGCAAACCATTAGGAAGAACATGCAAGGGTAGAGTTAGGTTCAACGAACCAAAAGCACTCCCCCAAGGACCTTGAGCAACCATTTTACATATCCTTGGTGAAAGTTTGATAAATTATAAAGAAAGGAATTACAATGAATATGATATTGGTATACTTCAACCAAAAGAATGAGGCTTTTGGATGTGTATCGTATCCCTAAAAATACCATTGGTTACCACAACCTTAATACCAGCAATTCCATCTACGATTACAGCATCTTCAAGTCAGAATGTTCCTTAGATTCCAACTGATATTCAGAAGGAGGTCACAAATCCATCTACTAACCAAGAATTACCACCATGGATGAATATAGTAGCACCTAAATGGAAGAAATAGTTAATTTCACCAGATGAATTTTATTTTGAACAATTGGCTCCTCCCAAATCCAAAAGTACTAAAAAGCCAAAGACTATTTCTCGAGTGCTAGTGGATCCTATTACCAAAAGGAAATATGTTGAGGTTATGGTGCCATCTTCAGACAAGAATAAAGATAATATTCAACCAAGAGATTGCACTATGCAAACTGTAGAGGCACATTAGAGTGTCAAGTTAGACTTTCAAACTGTTTTCAATTCTCTTATGCGAAGGTTTGATCAAGAAAGAGATGAAAAGAATGAATTGAAGCAAAAATGTGAGCAGTTGACCAATGTGCTTCTCAAGGTCACACAATCTTCTCAGGAAGTTGAGCCAATTATTTCTTCAATTGATATTGAGGCTCTCAAGAAGGTGGAACAGGTGGGCGTCAAGGGTTGAGTAGTGGATGAGTGGATTGCTCGTTTGAAATCAGAAGGTTTTCATCTTCTAGATTCAACAATTAAGTTGTTGATTGACTTTGAAGTTGTTCAAATTCAAATTCAAGGTGTCAAAACTTCCTTATCTTAGGAGGCGGAAGATATTGAAAAGAGCGTAACTCTTTGGGGTAAAATGGAGGATTTCAGAATTGATGTCCTTGTGGAGAGTAAAGTAATTCCAACAAGAGGGAAATACATCTAGATTCTGTCATTGTTGTCTCATAAGAAAGAAACAATAAGGTCAATGATTATGGAGTTGGATCGGGAAAAGAAAGAAGGTGATTATGGGATTGATCATATCTCAGCAAGGATAGCTGAAATTCCTTGTTATTTGTATGATAATAATCAAAATCTTGTGACCAATGATGCCATCATACAATAATTTATGATCCCTAATAGATCACTGTACAAAATGAGGTTTCACATTGAATGCATTTGATAAGTTGCTAGAGATAGAAGTCAATTTTGAAGTTCTTGCATCAATGTTGAAAGATAGAAGAAAGAAATACATGAAAGCTGAAGATGCAGTTTCTCGTGTTTGCACCCTCACCAGTTCTACCATAATGCCGAACAAAGCTGAGATGGAAGCTGTTTTGGTTAAGTTCATGGAACTCCAAATATCTAATGAGGAGGAGAAAGATGAATAAAATGTCCCCTTTTGACACTTAGTTTTTCATGTAGATGCATTATTAATGTAGTTGCATTTTTAGATGTTGTAAGTTTTCTCACAGTTGCATATTTCCTTTATGTTGTAGTTGTAGTCAAGTGGGATTGTGCAGTTGAATTAGTCAACGATGCCCATCTTTTTCTCTACTCCTCTCTATATATAGAGGAGCCTCATTTGTAAATATTTATCTTTGATATGCTTAGCAAAACTTTGTCAAAATTTTGTGCCAACTAAGACTTTGAGCTTTTTTGGAGGTAAATTTGGATTCAAAGTAATATAAGAAAGCAATCCATTAGACCTCAACTTTGAGTAAGCAAAAAATTGTGGTTGTGATTGGAATTACTCCTATGTTTAGTTCTCACAATTATTCTTATATACATTAGAGTTTTGTTGGTAAATTTGTTTATGTTATTGAAAGAGATTTCCAAATGTGTTGAGTAGACTTTGAGCTAACAATATATTTGGAAAATTTTTTGACGTTAAGGGATTAGTGGTAGGCTTTGTATTGCTGCTATTACTTGTAGTTTTAAGGATTGGGAAATTATACCTGAAGACTTTGAGCTACAAGTTTAGTTTCTTAGCATTTGTGATCATTAGTTTAGTTAGAATTACATTTAAGAAAGACTTTGTGCTTCTTGATTGTAAGTTTTGGTGTAATTGATAAAATCAGTTTGTTCATTTTTTTTAGTATCATAAGTGATAAAGAATTGTAACAAATGGAGGGAAAATACATAAACTCTGAAAAAAAAGAGTTATATGCCCAAAAATTACCCACAGATTTTAGTTTCTTGTTAATTAGAGAAGAAATTTCGAAGGGAACCTTCCCTTGCTGAGAGGAGAGACTAATTTTTCAGCATAGCTGTGTGTGAAATACATATTTTGTCATTGGTATGCTGGTGACAAAATACTCACCCAGTAGTTTTTTGGTGACTCTGTTGGGGATTGAACGTGCAACCAATATTTTCTTTTTTGGGTTGCAATGCGCTCTTCATTTTAATATATGTATTGCTGATTTTCTCAAAGTTTTAATCTGGCTGATCGAAGTTACACTCGTGGACAACGAGCAGCAAGAATTATTGATCCTACCTTTGAGTTTTTTCAGTAACATAATTTCCCTTTTGTGACTCCTCCACGGACACGATCTCCTTTGTAGAGGACATGAAGTTTTCCTCCTACTGCACAACGATCTCCTATACCAAGTGAGGTGTCAAGTTTGCAAGTTTCCATTGTTCCACTTGCAAATCGTTTCGTAATACCACCATATAATCTATTGAGGATGGCTGCTCCGGGTCCTTGGGGTACTATGTTTGGCCCTTTGAGCCTAACGACACCTTAACATGAACTTCCAAAAGGCACAAGAAATAATTTGCCTAAATTTTTGGGAGATGGTGCTCAACATCCTGATGAGCACATCACTTCTTTTTTATATTGTATGTGGTGTTCTTGGTGTTGAACATGAAGATGTTTCTATGAGATTGTTAATTGAAACTTTACAAGGTGCAACTGCTGATTGGTTTTATCATCTTCCAAATAATTGTATTACAAATTGGGTCAGCCTCAAAACAAGGTTTAATGCAAGGTTTAAGCCTGTTGAAGATGATCATGCACTTTTAGCGCAATTGACTCAAATAAAAAAAAAAATACAAGAGCCCATGAGATAATTTATGGCAAAGTTCAATAAGTTGCATAATCACATTCCAATGACATCTCAACCTACTGCTGGAAATTTGAAATGTTTCTTTATTAATGCTCAATTGCCAGAAGTAAGTTTTCTCTTGCGTAGGGATAATCCTGCAGATTTGGCTACTGCACAATAGATGGCCATATCAATTGAAGATGATCTTATCCTTGCTGGTAAGATAAGAAAGGATCCTGACAAGGTTAGGAATAATCAAATTATTGATTCATCACCTTCTTCAACAAATTCTTCTGATCCTATGATTCAAAAGCTAGAGAATGAGTTATTAGCACTTAAGAAGCAAATTTCCTCACAAGGAAATACTTCTTATTACGATAACAGATAGTTTCTATTTCCTGTTAATGGTTATCTATTGTAATCTACTATAAATACTTAGTTAGCTGTTAGTTTTCTGTTAGCCAGAATATAATGTTTCTATTCTTCACGATCGCTTCCTAAGGAAACATCGTCTCTCATCTTGTATATAATGATCTCTTGATCTCTGTTAATATTATGCAAATATTTTACCAATTACTTCGTAATATGGTATAAGAGCGGTACTGATCTTGGGTGGATTTTTTTTCCTGTAATACACGTTTGTGTGTGAGGATCTATAATTCACGTTTTTGTGTAGGGGCTATCGCAAAGTTTTCTTTTCTGTACGTTCATGCCCACGTTTGTGCCCGCATTCAGCATGGAGGATCTCTGTTTTGTAACTCCTATGTGACATCTGCTTCAGTGTTTCGTCTGTCCGCGACCTCTGTGTGTCCCCAACAACATTTTGTTTCAAGCTCGCGCGACATTATTTTTTCCGATTGCGGCATCCCTTATGTCTCATGCGATGAATTTTTTTGACCTTTCTCTGCACGTAAAGACTCTTCTACTGCCGTGACGACCTTCTTTAGCCTGCGTTGCCTTGTCTGCAGTGTGCGAAGCCTTTTTGCTAGGGTTTCGGCATTTTCTTTTGGTGTCTCTGCACTTAAAAAAAAAAAAAACCCACATTTTTGTAACTCAGCTAGGGTTTTTAACCCTTCAAATTTAGCCGAATTTTTTTCTGCTTGCAAATTCGTGATGGGGTTTTCGAGAACTCACCTGGGTTGTCGTCCGATTTTTTCGGGTGCCTCGATTTTTGGGCCAGTGGATCCAGATTTTGACAACATTCTTTCTGGGTTTTTCAAGCTCTCTTTTGGGTACCTCTTCACTTTTCTTGGGTCCTCCAACATTTTTCCTTGAAGTATGTGCCTTCTCAGTTTTCACTAAAATTCGTGCAATGGCATCTCTAACAAATATTTTGCTCGATCAAATTCAAAAGTTCAATGGTCAAAATTATAGCACGTGGAAGTAGCGGATGCTCACCATCTTCGAATATGGCGACAATGATCAAGTGGTTTTGGGTACTACTTCATGTCCGACAATAGCTGGTCCTGATCAGGTTACTTATGACCAGCATAATCAGGAGTCAATGATGCTTCTCAAATTATCTGTAGCTGATGATCAGCTCCCTCAGATTGCATCCGGCAAAACAGCTACCGAGATATGGGTGCATCTCAAAACCATACATAAGACTTCTGATAAAAGCAGGGCTTTCTTTCTCAAGAACACTCTGTTTTCTATTGTCATGGATGAGCGGAAATCTCTCTAGGATCACCTGAATAGGATTCAGGAAATTCGTGATTAGTTTCCTACCATTGGACGCAAGATGGAGGAAGAGGACATTGTGGTAATCACCCTCAAAAGTTTACCCAAGCCCTACGAACATTTTATTGAAACTCTCAACATCACTTCTACTGGTGTTGATCTGAAGTTCACAGATCTTTGCACACTTCTGCTTCAACAAGATAGGTGGACACAACAGTTCGGTAGCAGTTCCACCTCCACCTCCACCGAACAAGCCTTTGCTGCTAAATCTTTTCACAAGGATAAGGGCAAGTCTCATTCTCAGCAGTCTTCTCACAAGAAACCCTCTGCTCTTGTCTCAGAAGGCTCCAAGAAAAAGAACATTCAATGCAACTACTGCCACAAGTATGGTCACATGAAGGTTGAATGTTGAAATTTCTTAGCTTCCCAATCTAAGCAATCTAGTTCGTAGCCCAAAGCGAACAGTGTAAAGCACACTGAGGAGACAAAATCTGCCTTTTACGCCTTCATGGCTAAAAGACCCACAGATCATGTCAAATCGTCTGCCTGGTACATTGATTCAGGTGCCTCTCGTTATTTCAACCACCGTCGAGATTGGTTCACTAACTACCATCCTTATTTAGATTCTGTTATTTTTGGTGGTGGGGAAGAATACATAGTTGTCGATAAAGGCAACATTCAGATTCAATCTATTGGGAGGAATCTCATTTTCCTCGATGTCTTCCACGTTCCAGGGATGGAACTAAATCTACTCTTAGTCAGTCAGATGCTCCAACACTCTCCATGGTTGGATGTCACCTTCAGTTCACATTAGTGCACTATCACTGATAGGGAGACTCATTCAATTGTTGCAGTTGGGCTTGAGGATCATGGTCTTTTCAGACTTGCAGATTCTCGTGTTTCTCAGGACCTAGCTATGGCTACTCAGCAGTCTTTTGTCAGTATTCTTTGGCATCAACGGTATGGGCACTTAAATGTGCATTATATCTCTAAGATTTCTAGGGAATAGCTTGTCCTTGGATTGCCAGAGATTCAGACTCAACAAATTGGAGTTTGTGATGCATGCCAGGCTGGGAAGCAACATCGCACACCCTTCAAAAGTGGTGATTCATGGCGGGCTTCTCAGGTACTTCAGCTTGTTCATGTTGATATCTGCGGCCCTATGGGTGCTCCTTCTGTTCTTGGGTCCCAGTATTTTCTATTGTTTGTTGATGATTTCGGTAGAAAAATGTGGGTCTATTTTCTTGCAAAGAAATCAAAAGTGTTTACTGTATTTCAGAAGTTTAAACCTCTAGTTGAAAAATAGTCTGGGAAATCTATTATTGTTCTTAGATCAGATAATGGGGGGAATTTTGTTCTAATGAATTCTCTAAATTCTGTGATATTCATGACATCGAGCGCTAGTTAGCCACACCCCACACACCACAACAGAATAGTGTAGTTGAACATCGAAACAGAAAAATCACTGAGATGGATAGATCCATGCTCGACCACAAATATGTTCTGAAGCAGTTTTGGGCAGAAGCAATTAACACTGCAGTCTACCTTTTGAACCGGTCACCCACTGTGGCGGTTAAAGGCAAGACTCCGGAAGAGGCTTGGTCAGGTCGCAAGCCCAAAATCTGTCATATGAAGGTTTTTAGCTCTCTTGCTTATGTTTGGATCCCTGATGCTTCACGCACCAAGTTGGATGCCAAGAGCTAGAAACTTATGCTTACTAGATACAATAGTCTTCACAAAGCCCACCATTTGATCGACATTGAGACATCTCATCTCTTGTATAGTCGTGATGTAGTCTTTGATGAGCAACGAGGACCATTCATGCCAGTCTCTCCTTTCCTAATTCAGTAGACTAGCCTATGAAGGCTCATGATTTGGGAGTTAAACTTCCATCAGGTCCACCTGATGGGAGGGCTCCAACAACTCCAGTAGAGCTCCAAAAAATCCTGTACAGACACGTCCAGCTTCTCCTGTAGGATCACCCAAATTTGCAGATGCTTCACCTAATTTTGATCCAGATTCTTCTGATGAGGAACCTGATCATAGAACATCTCCTAATGCTAATGTTGGTCCTTCTCCTCTTCGGCCTAAATGGAGGGCCAAGACACTTGCTTATTTTCGGGATGATGAACTCATCGATGGGAGAACTGCTCGAAAAAAGAGCAAACCTACAAGGATAGTTAATTTTACTCTCATGGCCAACATTCACAGTGTGTTTGAACCTCAGACATACCAAAGGTATTCCAGAGAGGAAACAGGCTATGCAATCTAAACACCAGAGCCTGTTGAAGAATCACACCTTAGACCTTTTTGATCTTCCACCAAGGAAGAAACCCATTGGCTGCAAATGGGTCTACAAAATCAAATACAAGTCTAATGGTACTTTGGATAAGTACAAAGCTCGTTTAGTTGTAAAGGGTTTTTCTTAGCGTCAAGGCATTGATTATGAGGAGACCTTTGACCCTACAACAAAGATGAGCACTATCAGATTAGTCCTAGCCATGGCAGCACAGTTTGCCTGGAAGGTCCATCACATGGACGTCAAGAGTGCTTTCCTGAATGGTGACCTACAAGAAGAGGTCTACATGACACAACCTTCAGGTTTCAAGGTTGCAAGTAAAGAGCACCAGGTTCTCAGATTGGTGAAAGCTCTCTATGGTTTGAAGCAGGCCCCTAGGGCATGGTACATGAAAATTGATAAGTACCTCAGTGATCAAGGCTTTAAAAGGAGTTCTTCAGACTCAAACTTGTACATCAAGACTACTAACAGTGATATCATCCTTCTGGTCATTTATGTGGATGATTTGATCATCACCGATAGTTTGACATCTTTGATTCAAGGAATCAAATAGAGTTTATACCAGTCTTTTGACATGATTGACCCTGGGCTCATGCATTATTGCCTCGGTCTTGAGGTTTGGTAGCAGCCTTTTGGTATATTCATTTCTCAGTTTAAATATGCTAGGGCTCTATTAGACAAGTTTCGTATGTAGGATTGCAATACTGCATCTACACCTATGGAGAAAGGTTTGAAGTTATCAGCCAAGTCTAATTCTCCTCCCGTTGATGATACTACATACAGGCAACTAGTAGGCAGTCTCATCTACCTCTTTGCTACTAGACTTGATATTAGCTTCATAGTCAGCTACATTTCACGCTTTATGACAACTCCCAAGACTGATCATTGGATGGCCGCAAAGCGTGTGCTTCGTTATGTGAAGAGAACTACTGATTATGGAATTATTAACTCTTGGAGTTCTAATCTGAGACTTAGTGGATTCACAGATTCAGATTGGGCAGGCTCTGTTGACGATAAAAAGTCAACTTCTGGATATGTGTTTAGTTTGGGATCTGGTGTCATCACATGGACTAGTAAGAAGCAACGGGTTGTTTCTCTCTCCTCTACAGAGGCCAAATACAGAGGGGCAATTAAGGCAGGTTGTGAATTTTTCTGGCTTCATTGGATGCTTGGGGATATGCAGATGTCACCAGCAAGCCCGACCACTTTGTTTGTTGATAATGATGGCGTTATCAAGTTATCCCGGAATCCAGTCTTACACGAACAAACCAAGCATGTAGATGTTCATTGTCATTACATATGGCAGCTGGTTGAAAACAGGATCATAGACTTGCAGTAAGTTCCTACAGCGCATCAGACTGCAGACATTCTCACCAAGCCACTTGGTCCAGATAAGTTTGTCAAATTCAGAGGACAGCTTGGTGTAGTGGATAGGTTAACCATTAAGGGAGGGTCTTACGATAATAGATAGTTTCTATTTCCTATTAATGGTTATCTATTGTAATCTACTGTAAATACTTACTTAGTTGTTAGTTTTCTGTTAGCCAGAATAGAATGTTTCTATTCTTCTCAATCGTTTCCTAAGGAAACATCGTCTCTCATCTTGTATATAATGATCTCTTGATCTCTGTTAATATTATGCAAATATTTTACCAATTACTTCGTAATACTTCTTACCGTGATGTTCCAAGAAGGACTTATCCAAATAACGCTTCCAATTATGCTGCACGTAATTAGAACAAGTTACCTCCTGCTCCAGAGAGACTTGCATTGGAAGCACCACTTCAGAATTCAGCTATAGGTTATTATGAAGCTGAACAAATTGATCTTTCTTCATTTGGTGATGAAGATACCAATTTTCTTCAAGGAGATGATGCGGAATTGGCTAGTGACTCTAACATCAGATATATGCAGTATGAAGAAGATGATGTGTCAGATATGCATGATGGAGATGTCTTTGTAGTTTTCACCCATTCGCAAGCACAAGTAGCACAACCGCCTATCAATGCGAAGAGTGATGATTCTACACAAGTCAAGGATTCTCAATGCTTGCTAGATACTATTGCTAAGCGTGGAACTCCTTTACCAAATCCTCCAAAGGACAACTCCATTCCAAAGGACAATGCAAAGTATAAAAATGTAAGTGCTCATTCGGTTGCTGCAAATTTTTACGCACCTATTAATTCTTCTGCACCTGCATCAAAGACCAGTGTACCTAATGTTTCAAGTTCTCAAAATGAGAACCTTAACCAATTTTTGATGATTTCTTTTTAGTCATTTGATATTATAGATCATGATAGGAAAACCAAAGTACAAATGTCTGAGGTAGACTATTGGAGATCCAATCCGAATCAATTTGATCGTTTGGTCAAATTTGTAAAAAGAGAAAGACACTTCCCCAAGTAATCCTCCCAAGTCTAACACATCTTAAAATAAATTAGTGAGTTCTCCTTCTCCTATAGAAAAGATAGAAGCATTCTATATCTCCGTGTTGATAAATGGTCATAAGCTAAGTAATTGTGTAATTGATTCTAGAACATCTGGCAATGTAATGCCGGCAAAAGTTACAAATGCTCTTGGTTGAACCTTGACTAAGATGTTTGGTAGATGATTTTCCATGGATAACAAGCAAGTCCCCTTAATAGGTCAGATTAAGGATGCACAATTTTCTTTTGCCGCATTCCCAAATAAAAAGATCAAAATGACAGTATTGGTAGCTGATGTACCTGACTATTGGTTGAACTTTAAAGTTTGACCTGTCAGTCACTTAACACAAGGGAATCTGGCACATCAGACTTTAAATTCTGATATGCTGACATGACTCATTGAAGGTTGGACTTTAAAGTTCAACTTGTCAGTCAAACATAAAAACTTTCTAACTTCTAAACGACCAAACATAAAGAAAAAAATAAAAAGTGACTAATCGACGAGGTTGATTAATCTTTCTTGAAGGATGCGAGGTGTGAAATGGACCCGTTTTATAGGGCTGCCTCACGATTTTGACAATGCTGAAATCGATGACAACACTCTTGCACAACAATTCATTTTAGTTTTTAGCCGAATCTTGTGAAAGTTGAGGATCAATGGACATAAGATTTTTTTCCTCTCTTAAAAGAGGAGGAATGGAAGACACTCGAATAGGTTGAGAGCGACTTGATGCCAAGTGCTTCCATTTATATGAAGTAGGAGACAAAATTGAGGCATATATTGGAATGATGTAGAAGGTGTAGGAAGAATACTAGATCCATTATGAGGAGGAATATCATGGGTGTATGGTCTCTAGGCTTACTCAAGGATATGATCATCTCATTTTTCCATTTTTTATAAGATAAGGATAGGATTTCATTATGAGGTTAAGAGGCTCAAGTTGTTTAGGTCAAAAGTAATCAAGAGTGAAATTTACATGCTTCGCCATGGGTTGGTAGCATTGGGATGGCTGACCTATCGTGAAAGCCAAACGCTTTACCTCTGTAAGCATCACCTAGACACAATGAGTTGTTATTTTACCATTCATTCTCATGAGAGATGGGTTCTTATGAACCTCTACTCATGAAACATGGGTCACTGAGTTTGACTCAAAAATACAATTTTATAATTTGACTTGTGAAAAATATCTCATACTTATCACATTTGAAGTCCTAAAGTAGTCAAATATATTATATCTAAAGAAGTACAATTATACCTCTAAATGTTACTAGTATATTTCAAAATATATCTAGCACCATCAAAGTAAGGATATGAAAATAGAAAAATAAAATCATTATGAACCAAAAATAACATATATGGATCTCTTCATATTTTACCTTTATCAAACTCCTTTTAAATATATTTTATTTAAAATAATAAGCACTATCAAAAGATCAAATAGAACAAAATTATATAACCATTCTTTATGGGTTGAATAATTGCAAGTAGTGATAGTTAATATGGTAATTTAACTAGTCACAATATAACTTACTCGAGTCTCTATAATGATAAAATAAAAACAGTTTTAAAAAAATAACGAATGAAAAGAAGAAAGAGATAGAGTTTAAATTAATGATATAGTCTCTCAATTACAATTGTAAAACCACTACACATCTTACTAATTATTATTGAGTTAAGAGTGAACTCATCTTGATTTCTTAAAACTATGTGATTTATCTATTAAATTTGTAGAATATTGGTCAATAATGGGCACACAAAAAGAATATTCTACAATGTCCCACCACTAACATCAATAGACAATCTCCTACACACGTCAATTGAGTGTCACACGCAACAAAATAGTCATGATATAAAAAAAATTACAAAGATTTTGAAGACAAATCTAGATGAATAAATGTGGTGTGAAGCACTTAAATAGATGCACCAAGTGGATGGCAGATAGTGTTGTTATCAGATCCTGATATTTTAATATGATTGTTGAAAGTCGGCCTAAAATAGGAAATAATTTGAGATCCCTATATAAAGGCATCATTTCTAATTGTTTTGCATCCATCACAATCCTATCACTTCATTGAGCAAGCACTGTGGAGAAAGTACCATTAGATTTGAGTATTATGGAGCAATAAGCTAAAACAATGTGCATGCAGGTGTATTTTTATAAATTTTAATATTGTTATGTCTTGTCAATTCATGTTATTGCATCAACTATCATGTAAGAAAAATAGAGGAATATAACTATCATGGGGATGGCCAAAAACTTGTGTAAGGACAAACATTTACCAATTGAATATTGGGTACAAGAAGTAGCATGCGCAATGTACAATTTAAACAAAAGCGCAACAAAAAGTGTAAATGACAAAGTAAGGAACATAGTGTACATCATTTCAAATTTTTTTATTATGTTGCATATTCTCTTGTGCCATTTGAAATAAGAAGGAAACTTGATGATGGAGGTGAGAAATGTATTTTTATTGCATATAGTAAAGAATCAAAAGATTATAAACTATTTAATCCCATTACAATGAAGGTAAGTTAGCAAAGATGTAGAGTGTAAAGAAGAAGAAGCATGAGGTGGAAAAATTCATAAAAAGAACTTATGATTGGAGCATCAATACTCCTGAATGATGAAGCTGAAGATCACAATGTGCAAACTAATAAACCAATTCCACTAAGCAATCCAACAAGAATTCCATGAAATGTTGAACAAGGTAAAAAAATATTCTCCCATATACAAAGTAATGATTCTAAACCTATAAGGAGCTTAAGGAAAACACAAATCTTGAAGGAGATTTATGAGAGAAGAGAAGAAAGAGAAGGTAAATTAGTTTTATATTCAATTTTTTCTTTCTTTACTTGTGATCTTGCATATTTTGAAGAATCAATTAAAGAGGGCCATTAGATGAAAGCTATGAATATGAAAGCTATGAATGAAGAGATGGAGTCTTTTGAGAGAAATCAAATATCTGAGCTAGTTGATTTACTTTAAGGTAAGGATTGCATAGGATTTGAATGGGTTTATAAAACCATATTTAATGCTCAAAAAAAATTGAAAAACATAAAGAAAGGTTAGTAGTAAAATATTATGCACAACAACAAGGAATTAATTATAGTGAAACATCTGCTCCAGTTTGTCAACTTATACTGTTCAAATGGTTTTTGCATACAAAATTATTCGAAAGTTTATCAAAATGGATTTTAATTAGATATATTTTAAAATAGTTTTCTAGTTGACGAAGTTTATATAAAACAACCAGCAGGCAATGAAATTCATGGATATGAAAACAAGTTTTAAAGATTTAAGAAGGCTCGTTATGGTCTCAAACAAGCAACAAGAGAGCGTGGTATAAAAGATTGGTTCATACATGATGAAGAATGGATTTGGCAAAAGAAGTAATGGGTCTAAATTATACACAAAAATCAAAAAGAAGGTCAAGTTTTGATTGTATGTTTATATGTTGATTATTTGATTTTCATTAGAAATTTGTTTGTAGATACATTTAAATTAGCAATGAAGAGAGAATTTGAGATTAAAATTTAGGATTGATGAGGTATTTTTTGGGCATTTAAATGGTTCAAACAAATAAGTAAATTTTCATTTATTAGTCTAAATATGCAAAAGATGTGAACATTATAGAGGTTTAAAATGTTGAATTGTAATCCAACACCTACATGAGTTACTACAGGAATTAAAACTGACACATAAGACAAAAGATCTAATGTTGATTCTATAATATTCAAAATATTAGTTGGATGTTTCCTCTAATCTCACTATTCATGGAGTCACCTAAGGCTCACATTGGTCAATTAAAAAGAGAAAATTGAGATATGTGGTAGGAACACTAGGATATAGAATTAACTTATAATTTTTGTTGGATTGGATATATTGATAATGATTTTGTAGGTAGCATTGATAATAGAAAGAGTACTTTCAGATATGTTTTCCATTATGAAAAAGTGTAATCTCGTGGTCATCAAATAAACAACTTAAAAAACAACTAGAAGTTACGCTTTCATTGGTTGAAACAGAGTATATTGTAACCACATCAACATGTCAAGTTGTTTGAATGAGGAAAGTGAAAGTATTGATAGATTTACTTCAAATGTATGAGTCAACGCCAATCTTTGTGAGAATAAATCAACAATTGCATTGTCATAAAAAGCAAAAGAAGCAAGCAAATAGATACTGAAAATCATTTTGTTGGCGAACAATGGTGAAAGTTGTTTAGACTTCTGCAAGTATGAAGATCAATTAGCAGATGTATATTCACCAAGGCATACTTTAAGCATTATAAATGTTGACAAAATTAACGATAGAAACTTCTTAATTTCTCCACTATCGCAACTATTATAACTATTATAGACTAAATCTAGATTGGAAAATCCTATTCATTTCTCCCACTATTCCATTTTTTATTTCCCTAACTATTCTATTTTCATTTATTTGTCAGTTTTTTTTAACTAAATATAGGTTCCACTCTTTCTTAGAAATTGAATCCCCAAATAAACTCATGGACTCTTCCTCTTTCCTAATCAGCTAAGAATACAAAATGCAAACAATAACAAAATAACTTTTACAAAATGATTTAGAACTGATTACGAACTACTGCAATAATCTAGAGCTACAACTAATCATCCACTCATAGATCACAATTTAGAGCTACTCAGAATTCCTTCCTTCGCTTTCTGGAACTATCTGCTGCTCCCTGCAAACACGCAGCTGCTATTGCTATCGTAAAACATTCTCTGCACTTCTCAGAACTTCTGTTCTTTTCTGTTCAAAAGACATCCTTCTCCTTACTGTACTTATTTACTGGTCTCTTATAATCCTTTTATTTTGTTGTTTACAACGTCTTTTTACGTTGCTGTTACTTTTTCTTAATCCAGTAAAAATAAAATAAATTAGCAGTTACATTGAAAGGAGGTACAAAATGGTTACGCTTAGTTGTTTATATACAATTTTCTATAATTTTGAAAAAAATCTATAATTGCTAAAACCTAATGCTCATTTGGTTTTCTGGTCCCCTTATCCTCAGGATCTAGCTTGCTATGTATGTCTTCGCTACTGATTACAGATATATCTTAGTCTTGCCTGAAAATTGTGCTTGTGGAGCCTTGAAAAAAATATGCATTTGTGACTTTGTTCTTCCTCATACAGCTTGTGGATTTGAATTCTGATTTATTTGAAATGCTTCTTCAACACTGCTTTTATGTCTTATATCACTTGCATCTATGATGTCAATAATATTGTATCAAGAGAGTACTGAAATAGATTTTTTGTTCATTTAAACCCACTTTCCAAAATCATGAAGGATCCTGTCTATCCATTTTAGAATTATACAGCTAGCATGTTTCCAGCATGTCAGAGGAAACTACTTGAGTGACATGTCAACAAGGTCCAACATTGACGGGTAGAGAAAGATGGTTTCTTCCCTTTCGCAAGGGAATTGACGCTCCTGTCATCTCCCCTGCTAGTGGGTACTTTATATTTTGGACAGGATTATGATATTATATACAATCCTGTTCTTATTTGAAGGAGATTTTCTTGTTTGAGAGTACTTGGCTCCACATTTGAAACTTCTTTATTTTCTTACAAACCAAAAGATTCTACAAATTGCTTGCACACTATTTCAAAAAAAACAGAAAAGAAAAGAGTTAAACAAAGTGCCTATTCCATTCAAAGGATTCACTATATCATAACTGAGACTTGGAGTGTGATTTGGCTGTTTAGAAACTTATATTATCATTTACTTGTCTCCAAAAGTAAATTCATTCATTCGGCATTAATGTTTTCTGCCCTCCCTCATGTTTCTCATGCCCGTTCACTCCAGAATGCAACCAAGCATCAACAGAGATAGATACAGAAATTCTTGGATCTCTCTCCTCAGAATTAAGGCTTCAGTTATAAATGCTAGAAAAGACATTAGTTTAAAATATTTATATTTCTTGTGTATTTTCTGATACTTATATTTTATGAAAGTTTCTGGGGATGCCACCTGTAAGCTATAGAAACAAATACTCGAGGAATGGATAAAATTTATTGTGCAGAAGTTCCAATCAAAAAATATGACAATGCTTCTTTCAAGAGTCACCAAACATATCACACAGCTGAATGAATAATATTTTTTTGAGAAATTCCAATTTTTTTTCCTGCTCTATAATATATCAGAATTTCTTGAAATTATTATTCCAAAAACAATAAATATTTCATCTGAAACAGAAAATGTTTCCACTATTGTGCACTGAAATTCGTCTCTGACTTTGAAAATGCGTTATAGAGATAAGCCCACTTGGGGTAAACATTGTTCTGTAATGAGGTGTTAGTAGAGACCCTGTTGAAAATTCAAAACAGAGAAACCTTGAAGCCATGACAACTGTTCATCTTGGTGAGGTGAATTGGATTCACCTGACAACTGAAATCAGAGAAGAACAATTGCCGGATGCTAATCAACTCATTACATTGCTACTCTTTAGTTAGAATTGGAATTGATGTTCTCTGGTAATGTAGAAACTATAATTCTATAAAACATCACCATGAAAATGAGTTCGATTGGAGAGTCCAATACCAATATATTTTTTTAACTGTTTTGGTGAATCGAGCTGCAAATGGCCATGTACTCGATTGACATGTTTCTAAAGATTCTAAAGCCCGTTCAACATGACCATTGCGTGTTCTACCATAAGACATTATGTCAAACAGTAGACATACTTTTTCTGTGCTTCTACATTTTGGCACATATTTTCCTATCAGGGCGGTCGCCAATATAAAAAACAAATATTTCTCTATCCTTTAATACTGTGAGATACCTTTAATTTGTTTTTAACCATCCATTTGGCACAATAAAATTCATTTTGTGCCTATCATGCAAAAATTGCATGCCATATGATCAAATTTCTTTGAGACATTTTGTCAAACAGTTTATGTGCCTTGTCTATGATTTCGTATTTTGGATACATGTCAAACATTATGTGTCAATTATAACACTTTCGCTGTCATGATTCATGCATACTTCACAACCATGAACCACATGCCATCCACCAAAATTAGTAATTTTGAATAAAAGCTCTGATGAGAAATTTATATAGACAATCTTAACCTAAACGAACCATATGCCATCTAAATGTTGTTTACTATAATGTTGTGTTTTTGCGCCTTTCATTCGGACATATCGTTCGAGATTTTTCCATCCTTATAACATTGATTGCAAGTCAAAAAAAATTCAGGCGCGAGCGAGCACCGTTTCAACCAAAAACTATCAGGCGTGATACATTTTGAACGCTTTTCTTCAGGCGTTAGCGAACACCGTTTCAACCAAAAACTATCAGGCGTGACACATTTTCAGTAGGCACTTCCCCAAAAAAATATTAGGCGTGAGCCATTTCCAGTGGCCACTTTCCCACCATATATAGGGTGTTTATTTGGTAAATTTTAAAACAGTCTATTCCAACCCCATATTTGTTAATTCAAACGAGCATAGGAAAAACATAAATAAACTGAAAACAGCAGAAAGTAATAAAAATACGAGAAACAAGAATTTATGTTGGACCATATAGGCTATGTTCACTCTCAAATAGGAAGTTATCTTATTCATCAATATCAATATTACATTTTGCACATAGACTGCATACATATATTTATACATGAGATGAAAAGTTTGGAGAGTTTGGAGAAGGTAAACAACCATGTGATCTTTGAGCTTTATATACCCAACACTCTCCCCGGAAGGCCAACAGACACAACCATACATTGATTTTGATTTCACATTAGAACCAGCCAGCAAGATTTTAGCTTGGCAAACTTTTGCTCACACACACTTTGGATTACTTTGGATTAATCTTCTCCAAATTAAATCGGAGTAAAAAATGTCTTCATCAGGAAGGTTGAGTTTAGTTTGGTCCTTCCACAAATTCAAAATTGCTCTTCCTTAATCGTGCAACAAAACTGACAACACCTCCATGATGTCCACCAGGTTTGTCACCGCAAAATTTGTTATGGACTTTGCCACACTTGAAAGCACCTCGTCCATCTGCATGCGGGTGTCATCCTAGTCATGCGGGTGTCATCCTAGTCTTGCTTGACTACATCCAAAACACTCTCATATCGATCTATAGTAGCACACATGCAACCACCATTAGAGGTCATATGTGCATCAAAACCCTCTTCGCGTAACTCCTGATCCGGCCACATCATTGGTTTCACCCACCTTTCTAGCTTGAGAAAATCACAAATCAAATGGTAGTTCCCGACCTGTGACTTCATCATTTTCTACCTTCGGCATCCAAATTCGTCGAACATAACATTCCGCCTTCGAGACCCAAATGTAACATCTACAACATTGGTCGGTTTATCAATACCAACCTGCAAAGCTGCACCCGAATCCTGGTCGAACATGATGTCCTTCACCGACGCTCTGACCAACACTCTCTTCTTTCTTCTCTTCGTTGTTCTTTTCATTGCAAAACTGCCAGAGCCACCTATCAATCTCCCACCACGTCCTGTAAACCTCCAAGGCATGAAGAACCAACGCACATCACTCCCAATTCTCACGGCTGCCTCATTGTCCACTTTTGGAACACATTGACTCTGGCTTATAATGTTCATATTATTATCTTCCTCGTCTGCAGAAAATACCGTGCCAACATTCGTAGGTTTCCCTCCTTCCATGGCCGCCACAGCTGAACACGAGGTCCCCAGATCGACTCCCACCACTTTCTCTTTAACGACCCTACGACCTGCCTCCGCCACAACTGCTTGCTTCGTAGGGTAATTATACCGCCATTGGAAGCACCCTTTTGCATGCCAAAAAAGGCACCATTCCATGCACTCTGGAAATTCGGCCCTCCACCTTCATTGGCAAATTTTTAGGTGGAAGACAGCACCTGCCCCTTCAATCGCTTCTCTCCATACTGGTAATAGGTCACCTTCTTCTGCAGATCACTATCGCTAGACAAATCTTAACTGTCCCTCGTTTCCCTTTCCTTTCTTGAATCAGACACACAAACAACTTTGCTATCATTTTCAGCTTCAATCAAATTAACTTGCCGCTTGGCCTCCTCGTCTCCAAGACGGGCAACAGATTGGACCTCCAGATGATCTTTCCTATCTGTGTTGTTTGTCATCCCTTGAAGAAGAATACCTGAGTCTGTTATCGTCATCATCGTCATGGGAGTGCCTCTTCATCTTCACTAAGGCCATGTCATTTGCAGAGCTCTCCGAAGCCACAATTATTCCCATGCTTCCTTGCTCTGTTATCTCTCTTCAATCTGCACCCTCCTCATCTTGGGAGTCAATAGCAGATTCAACTAGGTTCTCCGATGGCATACACTCTTCCTCCCGCAATTTCCTAAGTTTCTTCTCTTCAACTGAGTTCTCCTCTTTCGTCCAACCATCCCACCAATGTACACGACGCTTCGTTTTAGCCTTCACTTGCACAATTTTACTTTCCACTAAATCTAAATTTGCAAAAAACTCTTTGATGCAACTAGTTTTTCTAACTTCGAACTCCTGCATCTTCTTGAGAATTTTCAATCCTCTATCTATCTACCTTTCCATCTCTGCTAACCTAACCTTGTTCTGATACCAATTGTTAATTCAAATGGGCAGAGGAAAAACATAAATAAACAACTCAAAACAGCAGAAAGTAAAAATACGTCAAGGACACGAGAAACAAGAATTTATAGTGGTTCACCATATAGGCTACACCCACTCTCAAGCAGGGAATTATCTTATTCACCAATATCAATATTACGTCCAACACACAGACTGCACACATATATTTATACATATAGTCAGGCATGAGACGAAGAGTTTGGATAAGGCAAATAATCATATGACCGTTGGGCTTCATATACCCAACAATATTCTCCTAATTCTTTCTTCACTTCTTTGAATGCAACCGTAAAACAGAACTTACGAGCACCATTTTCTGTTTTATAAATCTCAATTGAAAGCAATAAATAGATCTGCTACCACCATGAAGATCTTCTGTTCGAGCTTGAGTTATTGTTGCTCGAGATAACAATGGGTATTTTGCTAGTATTTCAAAAAAAAAAAAAAATGTGGCAACTCTATTTTGTCAGTTTTGGCTACCTAGAGGAAAGCATCTGTTTTCCATGACCTGCTATACATGTCAAAAGGCCTGTTCAGGGTGTGCAATTCCAGCTATAGGGAAACAGTGAACAAAATAGACTCGTTTGGAAAAATGGTTTTGAGTGTTGATGCATCTTCTCTTCATGGATTCTCTACAGTTGGGTTCTTCTTCCTCCAACTCTGCCTCGTTAGATGATAGACGGTTTTAAGTTCCAGCTATATTGTTCTTTCTTGACCCTAACTGCTATGGTCTACGAATGCTCTGCTTGGTATGACTGTCAACAGCTGGGTTTATAGGTGTTTGACCCTGTACTGTCACGGTGACATATAAATTTGTTATCAAGATTCTATTGTGTAGTTTTCAAGTCAAATTTATTGATTCAAAAGTTTCATGAATAGTGATTCACAAGAATCGATTTTTTATGAGAATGAATGGTCCACTTAGAACTCATTGCATCCATGAGGTGAAACATTGGTCCTTTTGGGAGTTCCCCATCCCAGTACTACAACTCCAGTGGGTTTAACAGCAGAATTTTCTCCAAAGTTAAATCCACTTAGCATGCAATCTCATTTGCAAAACTTTGAGCAAATATTGTGCCTTTGAAACATTTATTACAGAACCATAAGTGACATATATTTTCCACAACAAGTGAAAGTATGATATTATTATCAGAATTCACTTAATTTGTAAAATTTCTTTTTTCTTTAATTGAATTATTTTCTTATTTCTTAACTTTTCAAAAATAGGTAGCCATTAGATTCAGTAGCCTGAAGAATACCTTATAAAAAACAAAATCTCAATCTTATCATACGTTCACATTTTAAAATTGAAAAACAAAAAAACCTGCGAACAAAATTTCGTTTCGCTGTCTGAGTTTCCCATCATTTCATAGCATTAGATCAGTTTTTCATTAGGCTTTAATACTTAGGTTACAATGATTCGAAAACTTTTTCCTTGTGTGATTTTCTAATTTTATTTACAGTTTGGGTTTCTAGTAAACATAGTGGAAACAAAACTAGATCTACCACAAGCAACCAGTAAAATAAAATAAAAGAAAAAACTTTAAATTATCTTGATGATTTATCATAAAATTTGATCTTATTCTTAATACAAGTATATATACAGTCTAATTGAAAAAAAACAAACTATTATTTATTATAAAAAACAACTTATCCTTAAATCTAAAACCTATAAGAATTCTATATTTATAATTTAACTCTGAAAAAATAAATATATGCTGTACCTGGTGTTCCAAGCTGAAGCTGCAGGATAAACTCTCAGAACCTCACGTTTTGGAAACCTTCTACAGATAGCATACGAATTTCAGAGCTGCGCATTGTTAATGGCTCTGGTTATTGGTGAGGTTGTTCATAGCCCTTTCCTACTCCCGAAACCCACGAGAAGCATATGTATGTCTTCCAACAATATGAAAGAATGGTAATAATTGTAAAGTTATTATTATAACCGTACTCTTTGTCTCAGAGCACTTGCGCGGTCCATCGAATAGCAGAATTTTACTGTTGAAAGCTGTTTTGAACACGACCGCATCGGCCGTGGAAAATGGCAGTGGCTAATTTCCACTAGAAAATGGTACTGTAAAAAAAAAAAATTAAATTTATAAAATATAGTATTTTTATGGTTTAACAATAATAGAAATACAAATAATGAAAATTTAATTATTAAAATTTTTAGAAAAATTCATTATGTTTTACAGATTTTAGAAACTATACAGAATGTTGTTTTTCTTAATTAAAAAATCAATTCATATCTTTAACTACTATCAATAAAGAGTCCCACATCTTCATTATTATGACAATTATAACATAGGTCCCAGATTTATTTTTTAATTTGAAAATGCCAAAATAAATACAAAGAAGACAGCAAGAGACTGTCAAAATAGCTGACTGAAAATACAAAACTACATACAGACATAAACAGGCTGAAGGTATTCTGGTTTCAAAACAGATTTTCCGTAGTCTAATAGCCACGTGTTAGTCAATCACAGCCGTTTATTACAAAATCGATAGTTTAAAACACTCAGCTAACACACTTGTTAGTTAATCGATACTGCCATTTTGAAACTAGAATAGACACATCGTCATAAACATATAGTCCTATATAAAAACTGACATCTCCGGATACTGCCGTTTTCACGCATCCTGATAAACATATAGTCCCATATAAAAACTGACATCTCCCGATACTGCCGTTTTCACGCATCCTGATAAACATATAGTCCCATATAAAAACTGACATCTCCCATACAAATACTGACAACTTATGACAGCCATGGCTTTACCGCCACCAAAAGTAGCATGATACAAAATAATTGGAATAAGGATGCTCATTGATTTAAACTTATCAAATTGTACATCAGAGTAAACTCCCATCAGTAACTTGAACCGGACTGAATCGTGATCATTAATGGAGTCCGTGATGAAGTCGACAACTAATTCGGAACCAAATACGGGGCCCATTTTCTTGCCGTTCGCTTTCGTCTCCAGGCTGGCAAGTACGAAAAATTCAATGTTTTTCTTCTTGCCGCAGATTTGCACTCAATAAAACCCAAAAAGAAATTTCATATCCCGGAAAATATCTTATCTTGGGAAATGTCTTATCACGGGAAATGGCAATGCAGGGACCTAATTAATACAAGAGGAAAAAGTTGGTGTCCACACTGTTTTGTTTGAAAGTTTAAAAAGTTTTTTAATTATCGGGGAGCATGAGTCTGTCTTAGGAGCATTGAATTTCGCACACTTTGAATTTCTTTGGTTAAGGTTTAGTGTCAAGGATTAATGCTCTCCATTCCATCAAAGTTTGTTTGGGCACTACCTCACGTCTTTTTTTATGATGTTCGGAGCATGCACTCATCAGGATTTAATTTCTTTTGGTCATTCAAAACCATTTAACTTCACTAGCAGACCAAAGACCCATGAACATAGTCATAAGTTTTGATTGTATATGAAAGATTAGGGGAAAGGTACAATAGGTGTGCAAGCTAATTTTGCAAGCAACTAGGGGTTCCGTAGAATATCATAAGATTTTTGTAATTTTTACAAATATGAACTTGCCTCTTCTCTGTCTATAATTAAAATTTGAAGGTGTGATTCATCATGCAACTTGTCACATTTACATGTTCCACTAGGAAGTGTGGTAAAATTAACTTTTAAAATATTGAACCAAAACTTAATCTTAGTATCTCTAGTAATTGAAACCAAAAGTATCATTTGTTGTTATTGTTAGAACAATGTCATATTCTTCTTTAAAATATAGTTTATATCTAACCTAAATGATCTCAATACCTTTTGTAATCATAAATCTTGTTATATCTAATCTTTATATCCAATACAAATGGACCACTAGTTGAATTAAAAAACTACTTGTTATAAAAACAACACACAATTATTTAAAATACAACTTATATTCAAATTTAAATGATCATTAAAAAAAATTGACAACCCACATGATATTTATTTTACTCACCTTTTATATTTGTATTTATTAGGAAATTTCCACTCATAAATAACAAATCTGATATAACCCAAAAAAGAAATCTATGCAAGAAAGTATTTAGTATCCATATGCAAAAGAATAGACAACTTACCATACAAGATGTCACAAAATATATCCTTGGGAAACCCTCAAGAGATAACAAAATAGCCTTAAAAATAATTCATTATTCATTTATTATTCAATAATGAAACCATTACAATACATATCCAAAGTTTTCCATGAACACTTCTAAAAAATAAGCTCTCTATAAGCACTTTGTTTAAACAAGCATGTAATCACACATCCCATGACATGCTTCAGAGCCTCACAACTTCTAAACAAGAAATGCTCTCAACCTCTCAACCAATATGGCCAAATAGCCAATCTTAGGCAACTATCCTTGTGTTTTCTTCTATAGAAACAAGCTCACAAAAACCACTAAGTGGTATTACATAAAATCATGTGACTAAAACCATGAGATTGCAGAATCATTGACACCACATTTAATATCGGGTGCTTTATTAAATATTTTTCTCAATATTAAATAAATACAATTACAACTTACATTCAACACATAAGGTGGCCTCAAGAATGTTAGCTCCTAATGATGTGCATACCTTTAGGCCCTCTAGGTGCACCACACACATAATAATGACTTAAACATTATAAACATTATGCAAGGTGTACACCACCTAATTCCTAACATTCTCTCACTTGTTGCATACACTACATAAGGGGTACCAAATAACCTTAATCGTGATCAAGAAAGCATTCCCTATAGCCGCATATACCATTAAGAAATCGAAGTACTCCATGTGATCCATCTAGATACCTATAACAAGAAACAAAATGACCAACATCTAAAACATGAATGATCTCATCATCCATCATCCCAATGCACAAAGATAAGAAGCCATCCAAAGACAAAGCACAATATGTGTCACAATGAAGCATAAGTCTTGTCTCAACTAATATAACAAACACAAACACTCAATCCAAAGGTATCAAAATGTAGATCAATAACTGCCAAAAACTCATATCCATAGCTAAAGTATCACCCAAAACAATTGCTAACCCATCCAACTACCCATACCTCAAAGGTATACAAATCATAACAAGTGAATCTCAACCTAGGAACTCCCATTGCATAGGTGGGTATGTGCGAGATCATGGTGGGCCAAATAGGCTCTTAAGTGGAAATGAAAACCAAAAAAACAGAGCTAGGCAACTTGATGTAAAAATTTGAATAAGTTACCAACATTATTTCAAAAATATGTAAGAATAGAATTTGTAGCAAATTGAATGTAGTTTCTAAGCTACTAGCTATTTTACTTTTTAATCTATTTGACAAAAAATTGAAATTTCAATGCAATAGTACTAAAATTTCAGGAAAAAGATAAGAAACATGTGTGTATCTGACCACCGTAACCACAATCAAATCATAATATTTTTTTATAAGATTTTAGATATAAGTAGAAGACTCATGTCTAGATGTGACACATTTTTTTGTATTTTTTTGAAATAATTAATTAATTATGTTTTTTTACTACAACTTTTTAAAATATAAAAACTTGTATGTCTGATCAGCATAACTTGGTCAAAACTTTATGAAATTCATTTTTTTTTGGTTGGTAATAGGTTATGATTTTATTAAACGTAACCAAGGAGAGACTTGGACCTGACCAAGGGTGGTAACAACCTGGGATACCACCATTCCGAAGATAAAAAAGAGCAAAAGGATTCATAAGCATAACAAAGAACAGAAAGGACCCAAAACCATAGGAAAAGTAGAATTTAAAATTTGACCTTAGCACCTCCCTTTGAATGTGAACGAAGGACCATATCAAAGGGGTTATTCTTCACAAATCTCTCTTTCCTCCTTTTCATAGTGTGCCAACCATCTTCAAGCCTGACAGCCTCAATCTGCCAATCCAAAGATTTATCCTTGGAAAATATCCCTTGATCTATCATGGAGAGATCTTCATGGTGAGCCTTACCGTGTTCTATCAATGAGGCCTCCTCCATATCTTGAGACCTCAAAAACTTGCATTTTTCTTTTCCCTCCGAGGTAAAAACACCCTTTCCCAGTAGGAACTCCCCATCACATCCACGTGAACCAGAATCAACCCTATCTTGTAACTCTTGTTCATCCTGAAGCTTAGGATCTGTAGAGTTTTGAATTTTTTCCCCAAAAACAACCTAAGAGAAGCTTTTTTGCAACCCATCCTTCTTCCCAACCTTCTTCTGCACAGTATAAAGTTGTTGCATGACATCTTTCCACCAAAGCATTCTATCTTTGGCACACTGTGCAACCATATGCCCTATTTGGAAGCATCTCCTACATGTAAAGGGGATCCCTTCATAATCTAAAGGCTGCACCCAACAACCTTTTGGAGATTTAATCAATATTTTCGGAGGAAGTCCATTCGAGACATCCATTTCCACCAAAATATGTGCAGATGTTAAGTGAAAAAGATTAGATTTTCCTTCATCAACCAACAGGAAACTGCCCAACGATTTTCCTACCGCCTCTAAACAGAAATCAAACCAAAGATGCAAAGGGACATTAGGAAGCCTCACCCATATCGGGATCTTGTCGAAAACCTTGGTAGTTGGACAAAAGGTTGGATGCCATGGCTTCAACATTAGGGGGAACTTGTCCTCCCAACTCCAGAAATCATCACACAGAACCTTGTTTCTGTCTTGAGTCTTTTCAAAAATCACAGTAAAAAAACCCTTTTCTGTAGTATAAATTTGCACGCACCTGTCAATAATAGGCTCCTAGTTATCAGAGATCCAAGCATGCAAGTCATGAAGGCTTGGCCACAGGCCCCTGAAGCATCCAATCAACCCTAACTTAGAAAAAACTAAAATATTATGAGCAACTTCCTCATTGGTCTCCACATATAAGGACACAGAAAAAGCCTTGGATGAAAGCATTAAAGAGGTTCTTGAAACACCATTACGTTGTTGATGGGAACTTGGTGTCCACTTGATCGTATGCAAGGGAATTTTTTTGCCACATCCACGAACGTTGGGCTTAAACCCCCGTGCATGTCCATTCCCAATAGTGGCATCCTTGGCACGAATGTGCCCACAGTATGGCGGATCCACAACACTATGTGAGGACTCATCATTTTCAAACCCGTAGAAATCACCTCACTGCAACCATGACACCAGACCGTCATCACTCGAGGATAGGCCAACCCCATTTTTCGCTGCACATTTGGAGCCCTGCTTCCCAGCCAGGCTAGAGCAATTTCAGTGAGAGGGGGTTTTGTCTTTGCAGTTCGGCAGGGATAAAGAAACCCTAGCTCCATCTCGTGGAGATTTCAAATAGCTCCGGAGTGCCATTACCATTTCACCCAGTGCAAGTTTGTTGATGAAATTCATTTTTTTTAATCCTATAGTGTATGAAGCATAGAATTTGACGCATGTTTCGGATTTAAAAAATGTGATACCATGTGAAAGTTATTGACATTTTCCAATCAGCCTCTTAATAAGGACTTTAATCAGGATATTGCCACTTTTTGGCCCCTCATGATCCTACACATACCTAGGTAATGTAAAATTTAAAAATGATTAAGACATCAATAGATAAACTAGTAGCATCATATAAAAAGTGTAAATAAGATCATGTGGTGTCAAGGACCGTCCAAAATAATATGCACAATTAGCAAGTATAACTCTTACCAAAAGTCTCCATAGCTCACCCAAGTCCTTCACACTCAATAATGAAAAAATAAAGGAACCTCCATGTCGTAACCCAAAGTACAAAGGACAATACATGACCACAAACTAGTTATCATCATAGCTCCATACAAGATCTCAAATGAGTTTCATGTGAAATCAAACATCCATGAAGCAAGACTAAAGAGAAAACTTGGAAATTAAAGCATGTAGTATGTCCTACTACATACGCCTCTTAATTCTAAGCTATGATATTCTTCATAAAACCCCAAAGAGAAATACATAAATAACATTGACCCATTCAATCACATACATCAAATAGAGCATATATTATGTAATATACCTATATACAATCCTCTCAAACCAAAGTAGATCAAACCAATTATAATATTCTCAATCCAAGAGAATAAGCCTAATATCAACTCATTAAATTAATATTAATTCATTCATTCATTAATGAACCATACTACATAAGTATATAAACATGTAATGCACTCCTCAAATGAACCCTGTAGAACCAAAATACTATAGCTCAAGATCCATATGCACAAAGAGATAAAGCATAAATCATATTTCACCTAAAAGTAACAATGGGCCAATACAGGTATTTTAAGTGATAAACCTCTAAGTAGACCATGAGTGGGGAATGAGAATTCTCTTTCAAAATATCCAACTCATAATGACTTATCCAAGAACAATATAGGTCCATGTTGAACTCACATCCATCGATGGTTTGGGATACTCAAATTTTCTTCCTGAAAACCACATCAAGAGTATTCATCTCAACACATGTCTTTAATTATAAGATAACTCCAAGCTTCACCTATGTCTCTTAGTATTTATGAGCACCTATAACTAATCAATTCATGTCAAATTCCAAAATGCAACTAAACATCATTAGAAAGAAATGAAGAAAATAATTAGGCACTCAATGCAAAGAGAACCAAGCAAGATAAATGTCAAAGTTCAACTATGGAATTAAGAATTCATAAACATGACATGATGATCTCACATCTCCTATAAAGGAAAATGTATGATCAAATGACTTATGAAACATTTGTGTCATGGAAAAACATTAAATGCTTAATCAAAAGTAAACTAATATGACATAGTAGAAAACATCCTATCAAACAAGGATAACATGTCAAATGACAAAGCATGAACAATACCTCAACCAAATCACCAAATCACTTGATTTTTACCGTCTCCTGTCAATGAAACCCAAGATGCCAAAGAATCCTTTCTATATATGAAATAGAATCCAAGAGTCCATCCATAACACCAAAAAGCACTGAAGAAGATCACCCACCATCCAATGATGAATCTAACATCATTGCTAGAAGCTTCCACTGAACTGTGATACTAATCTCTTTGGGGCATCATGATAAACTATTATCTAATTGAATATCATCAATGGGCCCAACACAATCAAATAAATCAGCACAAAGAGCTCCAAAAGGAAAGAATCAAACCATGATCTCCAAACCAAGAAGATACCACACTACCAAACATCATTGTCACAAGATCTTACTAAAGTGTGTAATCAAACTAGCCATGATATTGTGATAACAATATCCTAACTAAGAATCAACCAAGGCCCTCACACAATCAAATAATGCAACTACAACATGAGATCTCAAAACACAAATTAAAACCACGATCATCAAACAAGAAGATACCTTGCACAACCAATTAGGAATCAATCTAACACCAATACAAAGCACCTACATAAAAAATTAAGTCATTCCAAAGTATTAAAGAAAAAGGAACATCCATGACACAATAATCACCACCAATTGAACAAGAATCTAAGTTCCATTATGTCACACATGTCTGCATCACATAGTAAACTACATAGGTCTCACATCATGTCTGTAACTGGTAATACAATCTCTCCTCCTAAATAGACAACCAAATTAGAAAACCAAGTGACTAAACCAATCTACCAAACTAAATATACTTCAAAATTAAAATCCCTATGAGTATAAACAACCTACATCAAAGCCATCTATGCAACCGGTACAAATTCTAGATCCAACAATGTAACTATAAATCAAATCAAATAGTACTAATATTTATATTATAATGAGAGTAATCTAAGATATAAAACTGAGTATATAATAGCACAACCAACAAATCACGAAGATTTGACTTTCAATTAACTCGTAGAACTACCATACTCACAAGAACCCATTGGAAACTCGGATTAAAATTTAAAATCCAACAGACATTTGCAAAAGTTATGACCTCTAAAATTTGAAAAGGAACATCTAACTTCCAACAAGCATTTCAACTTTCAAAATGTGAATATTTTGAAAAATCAATCATATAACTGTATAGTGCTCAAAACCATATTTCCAATGACTATAAGAAGTTGAAAAGCTGTCACTTCTAGCCCAAGTTATGCCATGTTTAAAACATCAACACATTACCTCATATGGAAGATGAAAGAAGGTTATACAACCTATTGATGTATTGAAGATATAAAAAAAAAAGTAGGTCTATATTGTAAGTCTCAACTTGAAAGCATATAAACTCTAGATTAAAAAATATATAGGAATAACTTTTATTTAAAAAATGACAAAATAAAATGTTTTTTTTTTTATGAGCTAAGAGGCATGGTGATAGGATCCCCACCCAACCTGGGGCCAAGTCAAATGGAGGTTTAACCTTACCAATGGCAATACCATCTATTTGGATCAATGATGATGAAGGATAGCTATCTACTACCTTGGGAATTGCCTACATAGTGGACATAGTATTTGTGAGTAGGGGGGTAAGTGCACGAAGTTGTGCAAAAAAGTGGACACCCTCTCAAAAAAACTTCTAAAAACTACTAACGTGAATTGGTAATTTTTTATTTTAAATAACATGTTTGTGTCAAGGCTTGTATTATCAAGCCTAAATCCAATCCAAACTACGTACATGTTTAGAAAAAATAAAAACGGATCTTGTTTTTAAGAATAAAGCCATGTATGGGTTATGTTTAGCAAGAAAAACATGCATTCATTATTCTTACATTAAGTTAGACAAGGAACATGAACTTAGATGACACTTCCTTTACCAGTCCCTTAGTTTTTTCATTAGGACATATACATAAAATATTACATTTAAGTATCTTTAAGCTATATTTTATGTATATATTGTTAGGATATTTGAGAGTGGTTTCAGATCTCTAGGGGTCATAATTCAGATTCTATATTTTAAGAGGTCTTATAATTTTTCAGACTTAGTCAAAATTTCAGTACTCAATGGGCTTATATCATGGGTAAGTGCAAGGTAATGGGTCACAAATTGGCGGAAGTCTGTGAGTTGGAAAACGTGCTCTTAAAAATGAGGGCCCATTTTCAAAAAACGGGGGCCTATTTTTGCTTCGGGTCCCCGAGGCAAAAAGTAATGGGGGCTTGAGGTGAAACTAAATGGGCCCCCATTTTGTTCTTAAACGGGGGCCTGCTTGAAAACAAAACGAGCCCCCGTTTCTAAAACCATTTTTACCCCTTTTCTCGGGGCACATTTTTTCATTTTCATCTGCAACTGAAGTGAGAAAAGGATATCAAAACGAGCCCTCGTGTTGTGGACTCCATTTCAAGCCTCCACCACTATCCCAGGTACACATTCGATCATCCATTTTAACATTTTGTAATTTTCTTGTATATTTCTCCTATTTTTTGAGTATTATTTAAGTTTTTTTTTTAAAGTAGCCTATAAGTAATTTTTTTTTTACATTTTTAAATTCTTAATTTTGATCTGAAATATTCTTCAACAGTTAACCCTAAACTAAAATCAACAAATTTACAAATCAAAACCAAATCTAGATAGTTAGCAAAACAAAATATCAAATTTACAAGATACAAGATATCTCACAAACATCAAAACTAAAAAAAACCGAAACTAAATGGAAATCAAAACAAAATCGAAATTACTAAAAACTACTGAGACATCAAGAGACTTTACTTGTAGTAAGATTTGATTCACTATTGTAAATTTCAATTCATCCTTGAATATTGAATTTGTGAGACTTGGGTTAAATGTTTTTAGGAATTACTTTTTAGGTATTGGGCCTTTCAACCAATAAACGAAAAAATTTAACCACATCTAGCAAGCCACCATTCCAATTCTTTAAATTGAACATATGTACCAAAATTATTCTTAATCCTCATTAGGCAATACCAAAGTTACCACTATTAGTTATTGGCACCTTTCTAGTACCTTGGATCATTTTTAGGTGACCATGTGGCCTTTTGGGCTATTCTAGTGGGTTATGGGAAGTCAAAAAAATAGGAAGGAGAGATACATTTTAAATTTCATGGATTAGACAAAATCCATAATTAAAACCACAATTTGAGCTACTGGATAGTGGGGTAACTAAAAATTCATTTTAGAAGAGGGAAATCCAAATGTATAACCTTAAGTAATTAAAATTATGAGCTTCAAATTTAAGATATCAAAGTTTAGGCTTAGGTTTATGCCATGAGATGGCATAAAGGTCCTATTATGGTCCTATTATGCCATGTCATGGTATGATAGGACCAATTAATGGCATAATAGGATACATTATGTCATGATGGCATAATATGTCCTATTATGCCATGACATTGCATAATAGGTCCATAGTTGGTCCTATTATATCATTTAATGGCATAATAGGACCTATTATGCCATGATGACATAATAAGTCCTATTATTCCATGACATTGCATAATAGTCCATCATGGCATAATAGGTCCATAATAGGACCTATTAAGCCATGACATGACATGATTTTCTCAAATTGCCAACTTCATCATCTAATTCATCTCCAACACTGAAGTACTAATTCAACATGTTTACTTAGTATGATAGGACCAATTATGAACCTATTATGCCATCTCATGGCATAATAGGACCTATTATATCATGTCATGGCATAATATGACCTATTATGCCATGACTGCATAATAAGTCCTTTTATGCCATGACATTCCATAATAGTCCATGGCATAATAGGTCCATAATAGGACCTATTAAGCCTTGACATGACATGATTTTCTTGAATTACCAACTTCATCATGTAATTCATCTCCAACACTAAAGTTCTAGTTCAACATGTTTACTTAGTATGATAGGACCAATTATGGACCTATTATGCCATGCCATGGCATAATAGGACCTATTATATCATGTCATGGCATAATAAGAAATATTATGCCATAATGGCATAATAAGTCCCATTATGCCATGACATTGCATAATAGTCCACCTATTATGCCATGATTGGCATAATAGGTCCATATTAGGACCTATTAAGCCATGACATGACATGATTTTCTCAAATTGCCAACTTCATCATCTAATTCATCTCCAACATTGAAGTACTAATTCAACATGTTTATTTAGTATGATAGGACCAATTATGGACCTATATGCCATCTCATGGCATAATAGGACCTATTATATCATGTCATGGCATAATAGGACCTATTATATCATGTCATGGCATGTAATAGGACCTATTATGCCATGACAACATAATAAGTCCCGTTATGCCATGACATTGCATACTCGTCCACCTATTATGCCATCGTTGCATAATAGGTCCATAATAGGACCTATTAAGCCATGACATGACATGATTTTCTCAAATTGCCAACTTCATCATCTAATTCATCTCCAACACTGAAGTACTAATTCAACATGTTTACTTAGTATGATAGGACCAATTATGGACCTATTATGCTATGTCATGGCATAATAGGACCTATTAGATCATGTCATGGCATAATAGGACCTATCTAATAGGTCCTATTATTCTATGATAGTATAATAAGTCCTATTATGCCATGATATTGCATAATAGTCCACCTATTATGCCATTATGGCATAATAGGTCCATAATATGACCTATTAAGCCATGACATGACATGATTTTCTCGAATTGCCAACTTCACCATGTAATTCATCTCCAACATTGAAGTGCTAATTCAACATGTTTACTTAGTAAATGACCACTTAGAGAGGTTACCATCTAATATATGAGTACTATTCCAAACACAAAGTACTAATTCAACATGTTTACCATAATTGTGACTAATTATTTATTATATAAATTACTTTATATATGTTGACCTTATTTTAATTTTTTTACAATTTCATGTACGGATTACTTTATATTGATTTTAATAGTTGATGCATTTTACAAGAAATGAATGCATTAAATTGAATATATAATAGATTTATGAAGTTTCAATGAAACCTTGTATTAAGTTTTGTGTGCAAATTTAATATTTAAAGATTCAATAGCATGTACATGTATATTTTTTAAGTTCAATATTATCTTATACTTCATGTGTATCTCATTCAATAACATAGAAATGTTACTATTTATAAATGGTTTTTTTAAAACTAAAATAGATTCTTCTTTGACATAGAGTTGTATATAATTCATGTGTATCTTTATATATGCAGGAGCTCTTTGTTATGATGGATGTTTTTGACATAGACGAATTGTTACGTGAGAATCCCCCACCGCAACCCCCTCCTCCTCCACCTCCATCTCCACCTCCTCCTCCTCCTCCACCACCACCACCACCACCACCACCACCCCCTAGATCACATGAAATCCGTTTAAGAGAAAAAATTAATGAAAACCTACTAGTTATTGAACAAAATATCACTTCAATCCAAAATGAGCCAATCACCTCCCCCCCCATCTTCTAGAGTTTTCCAAATCAATGCAAACTATTGTCGAGTTAGTTAGATCAGTTGATTCTCAACTAGATCAATTTCATAGATGACGATAAGAGTTGCGTGATTTTATGTTGATGGATTAACTTATAGCCAAATCATTTATCTTAGAATAACCAAAGCTCATTTTTGTCCATATTTTACTAACCCCAAAACAAGAGAACCAATGCAACCTAGCCATAAAAGAATTTCAACTAGGTGGTGTGATCATCCAGAAATGGCTAGACACTTTTGGGATAGATGGTGGATAGTTTCTGATTATCCACCACATCGTAATTATGAGGTCCCTTTATATTTTTTGAAGTAAGTATACTGTGAGTTTGTAATGCACCAAAAATACAATTATTTTGATATTAAGTCATTCTAGGGTGTTGGTCGTGGAATGCCACAACATAGATTAGGGGCATGCAGTAATAATCCCCTACCAGATCCACCCATGGTTCCACTTGTTGCTCTATCAATTCCTGTAGATGTGCAAAATACATCATTCATTTCAACATTAGATGCTTTGACTTCCCTCACTGGTAACCTGATGAGCAAGTTGCACACATGGCATCCGCTCCTTGATCGATGCCACATATGTGTATGAGCTGTCATCATATGTGTGACACCATCTATTGTATGTATCTTAGAATTAATAAATTAAATATGTTCTTACAACATTGTAACTTAACTTAAAATTATTTAATACACATATATATGCTCAATAAATATGATTTCATTAAATGCATGTTTGTAGGTGGACCCTACTATCAGGATAGGTTATCCTCATCATTTTTATCACAGCCAATTTGAATGCACATCGACATCCTTTGAGGTCTTAATAGGGTAAGTGCACAAAGATGGTGGTAAAAAAAGGGGGTATAAGTGGACATTTTTTTTCTGAAATCGGGTGAACCTGAACTTGGAAGCAAAATTTGAAAGTCATCCACTCAAAATATGAAGATAATCAAAGAACAAATATTGTAGTACTCTAAATCTAGTTTCCAAACTACTAAACTTTTTCAAAATTGTATAAGATTAAGGAGGTCAAATTATTTGCGCACGAAAAACAGACCCTGATTTTTTCAGAAAAAACATAACATAACGTCTAATGTGCGCATCAAAAAAGTCATAGTTAGATTTAGTATTTTGACAAATCCTTTGGCAAAAAGATAGTTAAGAGTGAGCATTAGAAGATGTGTATTTGTTTGTGATTTTTTGTTGAGTATTTTTTTTTTATGATTTTTCCAATCGAGCACATCCTGAAAATTAGGTACTTGTTCGTGCGTGAAGCATAAGTTGCACTAAAAAAATCAAAAATACAATTTTTTTTTTAAATTGTAAAGAATCAAGTGCACTATAGTAATATATATATTCTTTTAAATTTGGATAAGTATATCAAAAGTTATTAAAAAAATGGTACATGTGTGTCTGTGAGAACTATGGAGACACTGGTAAAAGAAATTTATTAATAATATGTTGTTGTTGTTCAAATTTTTTAAAAATTATATGGTTAGAAAGCTGAGAAGATGGGTGAAAATATGGTGGCAATTTTTAAAATACCCACTTGATGAAGTGTAAACCTGATGATGACAAAGTCAAGAAACCAAGTTGATAAAATAAAACACCTCAAAAGGAGGGAAATGGAGGGAAATCAAACTTCCAAACCATAGCTTTGTCATCCAGGCCTATTTCCAAGCCTAAACAATCAAAAGTGAGTACAGGGTACCTATGGTATAAAAAGTGCGTACGGGGGTACTTATGGTGTAAGAAGCGCGTATGGTCTATGTTAACTATAAAAAGGGCGTACGCGCTATTTTTACTATAAATAGTGCGTACGTGCTTTTAATGTTTAAATTTTGGGAGTGTGTATAGTATGATATTGTATATATAATATGTGCATATACATATAATATATAATTTATATATAATATAAAATATATAATATATAATATTTATATATGTATGTAATAATATATAATATTTATATATATATGTATATAATAATATACAATATATATTCAGTATATATATACACACATATGTGTGTATCTATGTGTATTGTCTCCCTCTCTCCCCCTCTCAAGCACGTACAAGGTGCTTCTCTCTCTCTCTCTCTCTCTCTCTCTCTCTCTCTCCCTCCAATATATCTTCTTTTTGTTTGCATATATATAAGGTGATAAGAAGATTGACAAGGTGGTCAGTTTTCTCTTTTTTTTAAAGAAGATAGGATATAAAGTAGAACATTTGAATAAAATGAACGTATTGGTTTCTTTGGATCATGTGGACGTATTGGTTGGATAATATTTATAGGTCGTATGGTGTACTAAGGGGTCATATGGTGTATTATGACCCCTTAGGTGTCGTTATGGGTCATATGGTGTTCTATGATCCCTTTGGACACCATATGACCCCTTAGGACTCCATATGGTGTCGTTATGGGTCATATGGTGTCCTAAAGGGTCATATGGTATTTTATGACCCCTTAGGATACCATATGATCCCTTACATGTAATTATAGGTCCTATGGTGTGCTAAGGGACCATATAGTGTCCTATGACCCCTTAGGATATCATATGACCCCTTAGATGTTGTTAGGGGTCGTATTGTGCTCTAAGGGTCATATGGTGTCCTATGACCCATTAGGACACCATATAGTAACGTTATGTGTCTTATGTTGTTGTATGACCCCTAGGACACCTTATGACCACTTAGGACACCATATGGTGTCATTAGGGGTCATATGGTGTCCTAAGGGGTCATATGGTGTCCTAAGGGGTCATATGGTCTCCTACGACCCCTTAGGACACTATTTGACCCCTTAGGACTCCATATGGTGTCCTAAGAGGTCATATAGTGTTTTAGGACCCCTTAGGACACCATATGGTGTCATTATGGGTTGTATGGTGTGCTAAGGGGTCATATGGTGTCTTATGACCCCTTAGGACTCCATATGACCTCTTGTGTGTCGTTATGAGTCATATGGTGTCGTAACGAGTCATATGGTGTTCTATGATCCCTTAGGACACCATATGATCCCTTAGGACTCCATATGGTGTCGTTATGAGTCGTATGGTGTCCTAAAGGGTCATATGGTATTCTATGACCTCTTAGGACACCATATGATCCCTTAGGTATCATTAGAGGTTATATTGTTTCCTAAGAGGTCATATGGTATCCTATGACCCCTTAGGACACCATATGACCCCTTAAGACACCATACGACCCATAATGACATCATATGGTGTTCTAAGGGGTCATAGGATACCATATGACCCCTCAAGATACCATACGACCCATAACAAAACCATATGGTGCCCTAAAGGGTCATATGGTGTTCTATGACCCCTTAGGATACTGTTTGGCATCATTATAGGTCCTATGGTGTTGTAATGGATCATATAGTGTCATATGACCCCTTAGGATACCATATGACCCCTTAGATGTTGTTAGGGGTCGTATTATGTTCTAAGGGTCATATGGTGTCCCATGAGCCATTAGGATACCATATGGTATCGTTATGTGTCTTATGTTGTTGTATGACCCCTAAGACACCTTATGACCACTTAGGACACCATATGTTGTCATTAGGGCTCATATGGTGTCCTAAGGGGTCATATGGTCTCCTACGACCCCTTAGGACACTATTCGACCCCTTAGGACTCCATATGGTGTCATTATGGGTTGTATGTTGTCCTAAGAGGTCATATATTGTTTTATGACCCCTTAGGATACCATTTGGTGTAATTATGGGTTGTATGGTGTGCTAAGGGGTCATATGGTGTCTTATAACCCCTTAAGACTCCATATGACCTCTTGTGTGTTGTTATGGGTCATATGGTGTTCTAACGGGTCATATGGTGTTCTATGATCCCTTAGGACACCATATGATCCCTTAGGACTCCATATGGTGTCATTATGGGTCGTATGGTGTCCTAAAGGGTCATATGGTATTATATGAGCTCCTAGGACACCATATGATGCCTTAGGTGTTATTAGAGGTCATATTGTTTCCTAAGAGGTCATATGGTGTCCTATGACCCCTTCGGATACCATATGACCCCTTAAGACACCATACGACCCATAACAATATCATATGGTGTCCTAAGGGGTCATAGGATGCCATATGACCCCTTAGGATACCATATGACCCATAACACCACCATATGGTGCCCAAAAGGGTCATATGGTGTTCTATGACCCCTTAGGACACTATTTGGCATCTTTATAGGTCCTATGGTATTCTAAGGGATCATATAGTGTCCTATGACCCCTTAGATGTTGTTAGGGGTCGTATTGTGTTCTAAGGGTCATATGGTGTCCAATGACCCATTGGACACCATATGGTATCGTTATGTGTCTTATGGTGTTGTATGACCCCTAGGACACCTTATGACCACTTAGGATACCATATGGTGTCATTAGGGGTCATATGGTGTCCTAAGGGGTCATAAGGTCTCCTACAACACCTTAGGACACTATTTGACCCCTTAGGACTCCATATGGTGTCGTTATCGGTCGTATGGTGTCCTAAGAGGTCATATAGTGTTTTATGACCCCTTAGGATACCAGTTGGTGTCATTATGGGTTGTATGGTGTGCTAAGGGGTCATATGGTGTCTTATGACCCCTTAGGACTCCATATGACCTCTTATGTGTCGTTATGGGTCATATGGTGTCCTAAGGAGTTATATGGTGTCCTATGACCCGTTAGGACACATGCATGGATCCCTAGGATACCATATGACCCTAGAGATGGAGAGAGGGGGAGGAGAGGGAGGCAATGGGAGATAGAGGGATTGAGAGAGAAAGAGAGACCTAAGAGGTGAAGGGAGGAAAGGTGAGAGAAAGAAAGAGAGGGTGAGAGATAGAGAGAGTCTAAGTGAGAGGGAGGAAGGGGTGGAAGGATATTACAAGAGAATAGAGAGAGAGGTGCGAAGAGAGGGAGAGAGGGAGAGAGTGAGAAAGAGAGGTAATGAGAAAGGGAGAGATGGAAGGAGAGGGGAGAGGGACAGAATGAGAGAGACACACCTGAGAGAAGGAGAGAGTGAGATAGAGAGAACGAGTATGATAGAGAGAGACTTTAGAGATAAATAATGGGAGAGAGAGAGAGAGAGAGAGAGAGAGAGAGAGATAGATAGAGAGAGAGAGAGAGAGAGAGAGAGAGAGAGAGAGAGAGAGAGAGAGAGAGAGAGAGAGAGAGAGAGAGAGAGAGAGAGAGGTTGATAGCCAGAGATGTGATAGAGAGAAGGAGAGAGACTTGAGAGAAAGAGAAATGGAGCAAGAGGGGGAGAGAGAAAGAGAGTTAGAGGGAAAGAAATACTTGACAAAGGAAGAGAATGGGAGGGGGAGGGAGAGGGAGAGAATGAGAGAGAGAGAGACTTAAGAGAGGGGGAGAGAGTGAGAGATAGATATATTTGAGAGAGGGAGAAAAAGAGAGGGGTATATGAAAGAGAGAAAGAGGGTGAGGGAGATGAGAAAGAGACAGAGAGATACCTGAGAGAGGGAGATGCCTAAGAGACAAAAAGGTAGGTGTTAAGGAAGAGAGAGGGGGAATGTAGGGAAGAGATGAGAGACATAATGCTGATATGAGCATTCTAATTACGAAAATTTGACTAATTCTGAAATTTATGAGAATACTCAAAAAACTAGAATCTGCATTATAACTCTTAGAGATCTGGAACCGCTCTCAAACATCCTGACAATATATACATAAAATATAACTTAAAGTATAAGTGACATTTCACTTTATTATACTTAAATGTTATATTTTATGTATATATCCTATTGAAAAACCTAATGGAATGTAAGTGAATTGCTTTTTATTGAAACAGAACTGCGTATGCGGTTTTAATTTTTAAACCATGTACGCGGTTAGTATGTTTTAAACCGTGCACGCGGTTTAGCTTTGGTTAGGCTCGGAAAAACGAGCCTAAACGCGTACGGGGTTCTTTAAATTTGAAATACCCCATGCGCGTTTTGGTGTTTTTCATGTTTTTTTTTGGGTGTGTCCACTTTTCTGACCACCATCTTTGTGCACTTACCCAATATGTAATTAATATTTAATTTGGTCTTATTTTGACTCTTAAATTGACATTTAATTGGACACTTTGAATTTGACCTTGTACAGGACTTAGCTAGCACTACATTTAGCATTGATGTCAATGTACATACACGTCAAGGTGCACAAGATACTGCTAGAGGAGATGAGCAACCTTATGTACGTGATATTTAATTATATGATTATTTAATAAAATTATAAATGTTCATTTTTATTTAATAAAAAAATAAACATGTGTATGTGCTAATGTTTGTTATATCATGTTTCTTATCTTGTATACAGGATGACACAACTCCTGAGCATATAGTACATGCAGAACAAGTTACTGGAGTTGATGTGCACATGCATACCGTGGTAAGTTATTAACTTAATTTATGAATTCCAACTGTATTTGATAAATGATTATCTTTTAATGCAAACTTTTGTCAAGTTAGTTAGATCAGTTGATTATCAACTAGATCAATTTCATAGATGATAATGAGATTTGTGTGATTTTATGTTGATGGATTAACCTATAGGCAAATCACTGATCTTAGAATAACCAAATCTTATTTATGTCCATATTTTACTAACCCCAAAACAAGAGAACCAATGCAACCTAGCCATAAAAGAATTTCAGTTAGGTGGTGTGATCATCCAGAAATGGGTAGACACTTTTAGGATAGATGGTGGATGGTTTTTGATTATCCACCACATCGTAATTATGAGGTCCCCTTATATTTTTTGAAGAAAGTATACTGTGAGTTTGTAATGCACCAATAATACAATTATTTTGATATTAAGTCATTCCAGGGTGTTGATCGTCGAATGCCACAACATAGATTAAGGGCACGCAGTAATAATCCCCTACCAGATCCACCCATGGTTCCACTTGCTGCTCCATTGATTCCTGTAGATGTGTAGAATACATCATTCATTTCAACATTAGATGCTTTGACTTCCCTCATAGGTAACCTGAGTGAGCAAGTTGCACACATGGCATTTGCTCCTCGATCGATGCCACATATGTGTATGAGTTGTCATCATATGTGTGTAGGTCCTACTGCTGATCCAGGATCACCTTCAGTTGTAGCTAGGCATGATGCAACAAATGATACTATGATGACATCATATATGTATTTTATTTTCTCTGATGATCATCTTGAGAAGGTACAGATATATGTACATGTACATGTCACTCTAATACTTTATTAAATATAGGTATAAATTAAGTGCATGTATTTTTTTTAATACAGTCTAATACTTCATTAAATAAATTTGGTTTATGTAGATAAGGACTACACCAAATGTCCGAGTCAATAGTGCATCTACTCCTACACAACTTGGCACACCTTTTCCGGTATATTATCAATTTCTATCTAGACATTGTACTATCTTTTTAAGTTAATATGTTATCATCATATACTATATAAATTTTTATGTTGATACATTGAATTCTTCTTTCTGTAGGCTTTAGGTCATAAGGAACCCTCTACATCACATCAAGAAGAGGATGTGACAACTGTGACACCATCTATTGTATGTATCTTAGAATTAATAAATTAAATATGTCTACTATCAGGATAGGTTATCCTCGTCATTTTTATCAGAGCCAATTTGAATGCACATCGACATCCTTTGAGGTCTTAATATGTAATTAATGCTTAATTTGACCTTATTTTGACTCTTAAATTGACATATAATTGGACACTTTGAATTTGACCTTGTACAGGACTTAGCTAGCACTACATTTGGCATTGATTTCAATGTACATACACGTCAAGGTGCAAAATATACTGGTAGAGGAGATGAGCAACCTTATGTACGTGATATTTTATAATATGATTATTTAATCAAATTATAAATGTTCATTTTTATTTAATAAAAAAATAAACACGTGTATGTGCTAATGTTTGTTATATCATGTTTCTTATCTTGTATACATGATGACAAATGTCCTGAGCATAGAGTACATGTAGAACAAGTTACCGGAGTTGATGTGCACATGCATACCGTGGTAAGTTATTAACTTAATTTATGAATATCAACTGTATTTGATAAATGATTATCTTTTAATGCAAACTGTTGTCGACTCAGTTAGATCAGTTGATTATCAACTAGATCAATTTCATAGATGAGGATAAGAGTTGTGTGATTTTATGCTGATGGATTAAGTTATAGGCAAATCACTGATCTTAGAATAACCAAATCTCATTTATGTCCATATTTTACTAACCCCAAAACAAGAGAGCCAATGCAACCTAGCCATAAAAGAATTTCAATTAGGTGGTGTGATCATCCAGAAATGGGTAGACACTTTTGGGATAGATGGTGGATGGTTTTTGATTATCCACCACATCGTAATTATGAGGTCCCTTTATATTTTTTGAAGAAAGTATACTGTGAGTTTGTAATGGACCAAAAATACAATTATTTTGATATTAAGTCATTCCAGGGTGTTGGTCGTGGAATGCCACAACATAGATTAGGGGCACGTAGTAATAATCCCCTACCAGATCCACCCATGGTTCCACTTGTTGCTCCATCGATTCCTGTAGATGTGCAAAATACATCATTCATTTCAACATTAGATGCTTTGACTTCCCTCACAGGTAACCTGAGTGAGAAAGTTGCACACATGGCATCCGCTCCTCGATCAATGCCACATATGTGTACGAGCTGTCATCATATGTGTGTAGGTCCTACTGCTGATCCAGGATCCACTTCAGTTGTAGCTAAGCATGATGCAACAAATGATACTATGATGACATCATATATGTATTTTCTTTTCTCTGATGATCATCTTGAGAAGGTATAGATATATATACATGTACATGTCACTCTAATACTTTATTAAATATAGGTAAAGATTAAGTGCATGTCTTTTTTTTAATATAGTCTAATACTTCATTAAATATGTTTGGTTAATGTAGATAAGGACTACACCAAATGTTCGAGTCAATATTGCATCTACTCCTACACAACTTGGCAAACCTTTTCGAGTATATTATCAATTTCTATCTAGAATTGTACTATCTTTTTAAGTTAATATGTTATCATCATATACTATATAAATTTTCATGTTGACACATTGAATTCTTCTTTCTCTAGGCTTCAGGTCATAAGGGACCCTCTACATCACATCGAGAAGCTACACAACTTGGCACACCTTCTGGGGTATAGTATCAATTTCTATCTAGACATTGTACTAGCTTTTTAAGTTAATATGTTATCATCATATACTATATAAATTTTTATGTCGATACATTGAATGCTTCTTTCTCCAGGCTTCAGGTCATGAGGAACCCTCTACATCACATCGAGAAGAGGGTGTGACAACTGTGACACCTTCTATTGTATGTATCTTAGAATTCATTAATTAAATATGTTCTTACAACAATGTAACTTAACTTAAAATAATTTAATACACATATATATGTTCAATAAATATGATTTCATTAAATGCATGTTTGTAGGTGGACACTACTATCAGGATAGGTTATCCTCATCATTTTTATTAGAGCCAATTAGAATGCACATCGACATCCTTTGAGGTCTTAATATGTAATTAATACTTAATTTGACCTTATTTTGACTCTTAAATTGACATTTAATTGGACACTTTGAATATGACCTTGTACAGGACTTAGCTAGCACTACATTTGGCATTGATTTCAATGTACAAACATGTCAAGGTGCACAAGATACTGCTAGAGGAGATGAGCAACCTTATGTACGTGATATTTTATAATATGATTATTTAATAAAATTATAAATGTTCATTTTTATTTAATAAAAAAATAAACACGTGTATGTGCTCATGTTTGTTATATCATGTTTCTTATCTTGTATACAAGATGACACAACTCCTGAGCATATAGTACATGCAGAACAAGTTACCGAAGTTGATGTGCACATGCATACCATGGTAAGTTTGTAACTTAATTTATGAATTCAAACTGTATTTGATAAATGATTATCTTTTAATGCAAACTGTTGTTGAGTCAGTTAGATCAGTTGATTCTCAACTAGATCAATTTCATAGGTGCTGATAACAGTTGTGTGATTTTATGCTGATGGATTAATTTATAGGCAAATCACTGATCTTCGAATAACCAAAGCTGATTTATGTCCATATTTTACTAATCCCAAAACAAGAGAACCAATACAACCTAGCCATAAAAGAATTTCAATTATGTAGTGTGATCATCTAGAAATGGCTAGACACTTTTGGGATAGATGGTGGATGGTTTTTTATTATCCACCACATCGTAATTATGAGGTACCTTTATATTTTTTGAAGAAAGTATACTGTGAGTTTGTAATGCACCAAAAGTACAATTATTTTGATATTAAGTCATTCCAGGGTGTTGGTCGTGGAATGCCACAACATAGATTAGGGGGACGTAGTAATAATCCAATACTAGAGCCACCCATGGTTCCACTTGTTGCTCCATCGATTCCTGTAGATGTGCAGAATACATCATTCATTTCAACATTAGATGCTTTGACTTCCCTCATAGGTAACCTGAGTGAGCAAGTTGCACACATGGCATCCACTCCTCGATCGATGCCACATATGTGTACGAGTTGTCATCATATGTGTGTAGGTCCTACTGTTGATCTATGATCTGCTTCAGTTGTAGCTAGGAATGATGCAACAAATGATACTATGATGACATCATATATGTATTTTCTTTTCTCTGATGATCTTCTTGAGAAGGTATAAATATATATACATGTACATGTCACTCTAATACTTCATTAAGTATAGGTATAAATTAAGTGCATGTCTTTTTTTAATACAGTCTAATACTTCATTAAATAAATTTGGTTTATGTAGATAAGGACTACACCAAATGTTCGAGTCAATATTGCATCTGCTCCTACACAACTTGGCACACCTTTTTGGGTATATTATCAATTTCTATCTAGACATTTTACTAGCTTTTTAAGTTAATATATTATCATCATATACTATATAAATTTTCATGTTGATACATTGAATGCTTCTTTCTCCATGCTTCAGGTTATAAGGGACCCTCTACATCACATCAAGAAGCTACACAACTTGGCACACCTTTTGGAGTATAGTAGATCAATTTCTATCTAGACATTGTACTAGCTTTTTAAGTTAATATATTTTCATCATATACTATATAAATTTTAATGTCGATACATTAAATGCTTCTTTCTCCAGGCTTCAGGTCATGAGGGACCCTCTACATCACATCGAGAAGAGGGTGTGACAACTGTGAGACCATCTATTTTATGTATCTTAGAATTCATAAATTAAATATGTTCTTAAAACATTGTAACTTAACTTAAAATTATTTAATACACATCTATATGTTCAATAAATATAATTTCATTAAATGCATGTTTGCAGGTGGACACTACTATCAGGATAGGTTATCCTCATCATTTTTATCAGAGCCAATTTGAACGCACATTGACATCCTTTGAGGTCTTAATATGTAATTAATGCTTAATTTGTCCTTATTTTGACTCTTAAATTGACAGTTAATTGGACACTTTGAATTTGACCTTGTACAAGACTTAGCTAGCACTACATTTGGCATTGATTTCAATGTACATACACGTCAAGGTGCACAAGATACTGCTTGAGGATATGAGCAACCTTATGTACGTGATATTTTATAATATGATTATTTAATCAAATTATAAATGTTTATTTTTATTTAATAAAAAAATAAACACATGTATGTGCTCATGTTTGTTATATCATGTTTCTTATTTTGTATACAGGATGACACAACTCATAAGCATATCGTACATGCAGAACAAGTTAATGGAGTTGATGTGCACATGCATACCGTGGTAAGTTTGTAACTTAATTTATGAATTCCAATTGTATTTGATAAATGATTATCTTTTAATAGTTAATCAAGTATTTTAATAATATTTTTTCCTTGTACAGCATGAGATGGGTGGATCTGGTCCACATCTCAGGGAGAAGAGACCACGAGATGTTATTGATGATAGCACTCAGATTTTACTATTTATTTAGCTTTGATATGATGTACATGTACTATTTTATATTATATGTACTTTTTTATGGACTTTACACATTTGTTTACACGTTTACTTATTTTTTAACATTTTATATATTGTCTTGGACGTGCACATACTTTATATATATGGATAGTTGCATAATAGGATTAGATCATATATATTTTTTGGACTACATACATATATGCATATTATATACTATGTTGAGCTCATCATGTTACCATCTAGATATATATGGATTATGTGGACTTGAAATTTTATTTATGGAACTTGTGCTTAAATAACTTTATATGGATTATGTGGACTTGAAATTTTATTTATGGAATTCTATTTAAAATAACTTGTGATTAGATAAAATAAAGGTGTACATCATGAACTAACAATGATGATAAGACCAAAGTATCAAAACATATTTTATAATTATAACATATTTTAAACTAAATTAAAAAGTATTAATCTTCATATAGATACACAAAATATATAATCAAATATATAATTACCATTACAATAATAATGATGATTTAAGTGAAAAGTATCAAAACATAGGTTTAAATATATAATTACCATTTCAATAATAATGATGATCAGAGCAAAGTGTAAGGAACAAAGTAGGTGGTATGGTGGGGTCCAACAAGTAGAACCAATGTGCTATATATGAAATTAAGTTTACCCCATAGAATATATAATATATTGAATAGGACTTTATTAAAACATAATTATCTCATTCATAAATTTGACCAATAGTCTCTCATTTATGTATATTACACAAAGTGTAATCAAGCAGACCTATCTAAAATCTTTGACTTCATCTCCTAAGGGACCTACAAAAAAAAACATATCGTATTAAATACACAATCATAATTCAACACTCAAGTGCAAGAATATTACTTTACTCAAATAAATTTTAAAAATTTAACCTTGAACATATTTGTAAAAGCACAAATAGTACTATTCATTGATGACATGTACATGTGGAAGACCTGAAATAAAATAAAAATAAGTCTATTTAAATTATAATAATAAGGATATATCTCTCAAAATAGAGCATGAAGTATGCACAAATAGTAGTAGTCATTGAGGCCAAGTCTACTCTGAGAGACCTGGAAAAACATATATACATATGATTAGTTTTTATAATGAGGATGCATTCAATTTAAAATACAACATAAAGAATACATCACGACTCTTCAAAGGGAGTTTCCTTAAGGGTACAAAACTAAATAACTTACTTGTATTTATTCAAAATGAAACATAAAGTATACACAAATAACTTGGTTTTTATTGATGCCTTCTACTTGTGGTAGACCTGAAATAAAATGACTAGATTAGATTTTATAATTAGGATGCATGATTTAAAATGTTATATAAAATATACATCATGACCTTTAAAAGGGAGGTGGATTAAGGGTTTGAATTTTAACTTGTATATATTCATTTTGTTATACCATCTGCATCCTCTCTCTTTTGCAAATCATATATAATTGTCTCGTGTTCTTCCTTAGAGAGAGTCCATAATTGTTTATTAGCAGGTCTGCCACGATATCTATCTAGTTTTATATTAGTTGCCACTACCAAATGCAAGTAATGTATAATCTTGTTCTTTAATTCATAATCTTCAAACACGGGCAATCCATTCTTTCTTGTTAGATATTTGCATAGCTAGGTACCAACAACAACCACACATCCTATTGGATAGTCATAACCATCATCATCTACTCGAGGAGTGGTTAGCTTATGTTTTGGCTCTTCACATCGAGCCAACCAATACTCTGTCCCCTCTTCATTGTCATTTGGTGCAACAACAACATAGACATGTCATGTGCACACAACAATTTTATTTTAATATTTGATGAGATATATAAAAAAAATATACATTATAAGATTTCATATATGTACTATTTAATAAATCAAAGCAAATTTCAAAAAAAACTTTACCTTGTTGTATAAGATCTGAATTGCGATCATAGTCATTTGATGCAAACATCTGATCGATATCTCCATCGGTTCTTTCATGCATATTATTTGCATCTATGGGTGTCAATGATCTTTGTTGCCATTCTTCAACCCATTCTTTATTCTCACAAAATTCCCAATCTCTGGAAACACAAAAATGATAAAAGCAAGCAAGCTCCCTTGTGAATATAGTCCATGTGTTTGAATTAGAACCCTTAAACGAATTCCATTTAGATGATTCAATGATGGTATTAAAATCATGTCGAATAGGAATACTATCTTCCTCTACCAACCAGAAGAAACGTCAAATTGCAGAGTTCTCAGTTGATCCTTTTGACAACTTTGAATTGCACCAATCTACAACTGCATGACCATCTCTGAATTTCACTACATCCTCAAATTTCAATTGTTCTCTAGAAAGAGATCTTTTTACACAGGCACCAGCTCCATTGTGTTCCCCCTTACCATGTCTTGCTTAAAAAAAACTCCATAAATATTGGAAATTGGTGTTCTTGTGAACTTTGCATAGCCAATAAAACATTCTTGCATTTTTGAATTGTCCAGTGCAGTTATCTGACCATATCATATGTTGTTTCATTTCAATTTCTCTTTCCTTAAGATTATCATGAAATACCTCGAAGTAATGTTGAACAAACTCTGACGAGTGTAATCGATTATCACAAACATAGAAATGATACTCCCTCAAAAAGATTTGGTTATCTTCTGTACTGTCATGGTCATGTCTATATATAATGTGCACAAATATGGCCACTTGCACTGAGTTGTAGTATTGTGATTGAGTTTCCTCTTGTGGTTTTAGAGTATAATTTTCTGCAAAATCCACAAGTGATACTATTGTTCCAACTGGAAATGTGTTCTTGCATATGCGAAACTGTCCATCAAGCCATCGGGCATGTTGGGAATGTTTCACATATTTTGGAACAATATGACTTTCAAGCTCACTGATAAATGCATTCACACTATTCTATTCTGTAATCAATTCTAAACGTTTCCCCATCTTTCCTTCCTTTAAAGGGTATTCTATATTTTTAAATCTCCTAACAACAACCATTTTTTGTCCAAACTCAGATGAAACATGTTCATGCAAACATTCACCTATCAAAGAATAGTTCCCACATAAATTACAAAGGCCATAAATGCATGAACTGGAAATAAATAATTGCTCATTAGGTGGTTTACAAAATAAACTAGCAATAAAATATTTTATAGTTTCAGGTGGAACATGAACACCACAATCCTCCACAAGCTCATTACCATGCAACATACAACGTATATATCAGCAAACATCATAATAGTAACAAAACTGAACATGAGTTTTACAACAACAAGATATTCTTTGTTTATTGATTTTAACATACGAGGGTTTGCATTTTTCAAATGATCTTTGATCAATTCGTAAATTCATTAACACAGATTCATCACTAAATTTTTTAAAGAATTCAGTTTGAGTCATGTCAAGAAGATGTTTTGGATGAGGATCATGAAATTTTTATCCTACCCTTAACTTTGAAAGATATCTAGCATTTGATGAAACTCTAGTGTTATCATGCCAAAATTTTGTGATTAATTATTTAGTTTCATCATTTAATTTCATGTCCGACCTTTGAAGTCTACCACTAAAACTCCAACAATGGTTTAGTGGATCGATTTCAATTGTGTCTCTTCTTTTGGCTGCTCTTTACAACTACGATGTAATTTTAAATAGCCACTTATATCAGTTAACATTGTTTTATTAACAATTGTTTTGTCAACTATAGCAGTTTTAATAATTCTACGTGTCGCATTCTTATCTTTAGATCGACTTGTTTTTCCAATAGAATCAATGGCACTAGCAACAGTAGATACAACTTTCCTATATGATTCATCTTTTCTTTTTGGTTTTGCATAAATACCTATTTTTTCATGACTTTGTGCATTTTTTACATTTTTATTAATTGTAACATTAATTGACATTGGAATCCTAACTTTTTCTTATAGAAAAATTGTTTATATAATCTGTTCGCATGTGTTCTGATTGTTTTCCAAGAAACTAACCCTTTAAGATTATCTAGCACATTGCTATCAATAGTAAACAAAATACATTCATTTTCTTTCAATGAGGGTGGTGTAATATTTTCAATTTTTATTTCTTTTCGTATAAAATTTATATCCAGCTTCATTTAAATCAACAATTTGATTGGCATCATAGTCTTGAGATTTAAAAACATACCAAGATTCACATCCACATGAACATTTGCATCAACAGTCATACCCGTGTTTGGTTCTACATTTCTTGTGTCCATCATGATCTCTTCAATGGTCTCATCTGCAACAAGCACTGAACTAGATGCTTCAGTGTTATTCAATTGTTGTTGTTGTGATCTTCGATCTCTTTGGTGTTTTGACTCCTTCTCTCTTTGTGCTTGAATTTCATCCATTGTCATTGTCTTCCTTTGTTTCTTTTGATGTTTCTTATAACCCATCTTTACAAACTCCTCTTCAAAAAATAATATTTCTTTTTACCGAGATCTTCTGAAATTTGTGTAAAAAAGATAAAAAAAAAGTAGTACCAAATGCTATAAAAAATGTTTATCAGTATAGATTCCAATGATAATCTGGTAAATTGATGCAATTTGTCTTTGTTTTGACAATAACGGTAATTTAGGAATGGGCCCCCATTTTCAAAAGGGGGCCCGTTCCTAAAACCAACAGTTAAAAAAAGGAACGGGACCCCATTTTATAAACGGGCCCCCATTTTGAAAATGAGGGCTCATTATGTGGAATTTGATTCCACAACCTACCACTCGCCTCAAGATTAGGTCTGGGATAGGCCTAGGATGGCCACACCTAAGACATAGACCTGCAAATTCAAATCTCCATGAACGAAAGCACAAATATGAACTTCTAAAATAGTTTATGTGCATGTAATTAGAAATTTTTTATATGAAATTAAAACCCATTTCAAATTATACTGTCTAGATTTTAAATATGTAAACTTATTTGAAAATTGATTATTTTAATTATTTTTTATTTAATTTATACTAAATTGGGTCCATAAACTTGAAATATTAACTAGTGTAGTCACACAAATCTATCCAGCTTAATTAAATAAATATTCGCTATTTATTTGATTAAAAATCCACTAGCCACCAGTTAATTAAATTAATATTTAATTAATTCATCCTCAAACATTCTTCTATTAATTAAATAAATTATTCAATTTATTTTAATTAATTCATTAAACCAAATACAAATCAATTAAATAAATAAAATCTATTTATTTAATAAAATCCTCTTTTCCTCTTTAATAAAATCTATGGACATAATCTTCCATCATAGTATGCATCATGTCATGGAAGATGGTGGTCATTGCTCTTTGATAGGTTGCTCCTGCATTCTTGAGACCGAAATGCATCACATTCCAGCAATATGTGCCCCATGGACAGGTGAAGGCTGTCTTATGTTGATCTTCTGGTGCGATCTTTATTTGATTGTATCCTGAAAAGCCATCCATGAGTGAAAGCATGGCATGTCCTGTTGTCAGATCCACTATGATGTTGATATTTGGTAGGGGGAAGTCATCCTTAGGATAGGCCTTATTCAGATCTCTGAAGTTAGTACAAATGCGGATGCCCCCTTTTGGTTTGCCGACAGGCACAATATTGGAGATCCATTCTGCATAATCAATTGGTCTAATGAAACCAACATCTAGGAGTTTCTTGAGTTCTGTTTTGACTAGCACTGCGATCTGAGGATGCATCTTACAAAGCTTCTGCTTGACAGGTTTGGCTCCTTCTACTATGGTAAGGTGATGCATGACTAAATCAGGATCAAGCCCAGGCATGTCCGCATATGACCATGCAAAGTTGATCTGACGCTTCTGGAAGAACTCTATAAACTTAGGCTGTTCTTCTGGAGAACCATCCATTGCTCCATTTTTTCTATAAATAGAGCCCATTTCTTCATAATCCAGTTCCTGAAAACTTGTATGCATTTAAGCTATAGGCATTTTAAGAGAGCATTTTAGCATAATTAACTAATGTCTTGTCATTTTGGATAAAATAAATCATTTTTAGTATCAATAGCTTATTATTAGCTTTTCATTTCAGATTTGGAGTACAATACTACAATCTCAATCCTCCATAAGCATCCATAGTGCAAAAAGCTGCTGAGAGCTACACTATTTTGGAACTTGGAGAGGAGAGGAACAAGGGAGAAAGAGCTAAGTGCATGTTAGGAGGTATTTGGAGATGCCTCATCATATTTGCTTCTTTAGTTAAATATGCTTTCATGTTTTTAGTGTCTCTCTTGGTATGCCTATTTAGATTATTCTTCGATTAAATAACACTAACGATTTTCTTGTGTGTCTTGTGTTGTTTTTCTCTTAGACTAACCTTGTCCATTTTGCAGGGCATCAACTAGTTTTGTTAATTTAATAACTTTTTTATTTTAATGAATTTTGAAAAGAAAATTATATGTCATCAATCTACACAAAATTATTTTCTATTTAATAATAATAATAAAAAAAGTTAAGTTTACGTCAAATTATGTAGGTCGTACACGTCAAATTTTTAAAAAGATAATTATGGTCATTAAAAAATTAATTAAAAAATAGTAATTTAAAAAGAAAATACAGAAAAATATGCTCATCAATCTTCAGTGTGTTACAAACCATTTCCCAAAACAGTTTGAGAAAATAATTGTAATTGTGTCAGAAAGTGTGGGTCATACACATGCACGGTATGGTCTTGAAAGAGGCATTTTTAAAACATAGTTTTTAGAACTCCATTCAAATTTTTTATTTTATCATGTGGGTATTAAAATAAATTACACATTTGGAGAGTAGACTTAGAGGGATATCTTTTATATTACCTACTTTCTCCAAGATTCAATCTCCAAGTGTTTCAAAATTTAAGCTCAAATGAGACAAAATTTGAAAATCAAGGAAAACACTTCCACTTTTTGGCCAAAAAGTGGACTCAGCTTCTTGCACTGACCCTCATCATTCACTTTCTATCTCTCTATCACACGCCTTGTCTCCCCTAATCTCTAGATGCATCTATTTTCCTATCTCTATCCTCCTCTTTTCACCTCTCTCTATCTCACTCTCTCCTCTCTCCCCAAGCTAAAGATTGTATAATTTCTCAGACATAATAAATTTTTAGTAATCACTAAGCTCTTATTATTGTTCTCTCTCTCTCTCTCTCTCTCTCTCTCTCTCTCTATCTCACTCTCTTTATCTTCCTCCATATATAGACCTATCTATCTTCCTATCACTTCCCCTCTCCCCCATTTCTGTATCTCACTCTCTCCTCTCCTCCAGGATTTAAACCTATATCTCCCACCCTTTTTTATATCTCTCCTTTGTTCTATAAATACATGATACACATTCTCTCCTCTTTATCTCACCTCTCTATCTCCCTCGCCAAATCTCTCTCTCTCTCTCTCTACACACACACACACACACACACACACACACACACACACACACACACACACACATATCTTCTCTCTCTCTCTCTCCCTACATACATCCCCTCTCCCTCTCCACCTCTACTTCTCTACAAACCCCTCTCTCTCTCTCTCTCTCTATATATATATATATATATATATATATATATACATACACACACACACACACACACACACACACACACACACACACACACACACACACACACACACACATATATCTTATCTCTCTCTCCCTACATACATCCCCTCTCCCTCTCCACCTCTACTTCTCTACAAACCCCTCTCTCTCTCTCTCTCTCTCTCTCTCTCTCTCTCTCTCTCTCTCTCTCTCTCTCTACCTTTATCTTTGTCTCACCCTCCCATGCTCTATCTTTACTTCCCTATCTCCTCTCTCCCTCTCTCCACATACCTCTACTTCCCTTCCTCCCTACCTCTTTTCATCTTCATAAATCTTTTTTCTCTACTTATGTCTTTCTCACTTCCTCCCTCCCTCCTTCCCTATCTATTTTTCTTTATCTCACACTCTTTATCTCCCCTCTCCTTCTCACTACCTAGCTCTCTTTCCATTCCTCTCTACTTTTAAGTCCCCTAACTCTCTACCTCCTTCCCTTAATAATCTCTCTCTCTCTCTCTCTCTAAATATCACCTCCACTTCTATCTATCTAAGCTCTCTATATCTCTTTTCTTCTCTTTGCATCCCCCTCTCTATCTATCTAGGTATTTAGATAAATAGTTTATGGGGGAGTGAAAAAAGGTAGGTAGACATAGATAAGTAGAGAGAAACGAAAAGAGGGGTAGAGATATAGGTAGGGATGGAGAGAGATGTAGGTTGAGAAAAAGGTAATAGAGGGAGAGTGGGGAGAGAGTGAGAGTGATAGAAGTGGTAAGGTAATTTTTGGGAGATAGAAGAAAAGATAGAAATATAGGTCATGTAGGGAGAGATATGTATAGAGAAAGAGAGAGAGGAAGAGGGGAGATAGTAATAAGTTTAGAGGGGGAAAATAGACAGAGAGAGATGGAGAGGGAAGGAGAGAGATAAAAATAGGTGAGATTTATAAAAGTGGAGGGGAGACTTGGAGTGAGGGAGAGAAGGAGAGGTATTCAAAGAGAGGTCAGGTAGATAGAGATAAGTAGCTAGAGAGAGAGTATGTAGATGGAAGGAGGGAGGGAGAGAGCTAAAGGGAGAGCTCAAGAGAGAGTGAGGTGAGATAAATAGTAGAATGGAGGGAAGGAGGTAGAGAGTTAGGGTAGAAAAAAGTAGATAGGGATGGAAAGAGATTTATACTATATACATCTCTCTCCTTTCTTAAATACCTTTATTTTTTTAAATAAATCTCCGTCTAACCCTCTCTCTCTATTCATGCATCTCTACCTCCTTCCCCCCACCTCTCTACTTATCTATCTATCTATACTGTCTATCTTCCCTTTCCCTTTTATCTCCCTTCTCTCTACCCATCTATCTTCCCTCTTACTCTCTTTATCTCCCCTTTACCTCCCTCTACCTACCTCTCTTTCCATCCCTCTCTACTTTTATCTCTCCTAACTCTCTACCTCCTGCCCTCCACACTACTCTCCCTCTCTCTCTCTATCTATCTCTCTCTTTTCAACCCCACTCTTCCTCTCCCCCTCCCTATCCCTTTCTCCCAAGCTATCTCTCTCTCAACCTCTCTTTCTCAACCTCTCTCTTTCTTTCTCTCTCGTAATCCATGCACTATACTTTTGTTAATGTGTAATTTTCATGCATTATAATTTTTCTAATGTGTAATTCATGCATTATTATTTTGTCAATGTGTAATTCATGCATTATTCTTTTGTCAATATGCAAAATTTGAATCCTTATGGTGATATTTTTATTAACACAAAAAATTGAATGTTATGGTGCTTAAGAGACGATGCTGCAACAGTAGGGCGTTGAATGTTTGGGTGACCTGGGGACCCAACTAGGACCATGCATAGCATAAAAATTCCCACTTGGACATTCTTGTGCTGACGATTCATGGATATGACAAACAGAACAATATTTACCCTATCTTACAACTTTGTGTGGTGTATGACTTACGATATTTGCATGAACAGAAAATTTTTTCCCTAAGAAAATGGCTTTGTTTCTTCAAAATATGAGATAGGTTATTATAGAGGGGCCTCATGTGACCCTGTGGGATAAAAAAAATCATTTGTATACGCCTTGAATTTTGAGAAGCAACCCATGAAAGTTTATTTTTTATTTTTTAACTTATGGCACTCAAGAGATGGCGCTACGATGGTAGGGTGATAAATGTTTAGGCGACCTAGGTACCCAGCTATGATCATTCCTACCATAAAAATTCCCACTTGGACATGCTCGTGTTGACCATTTATGGATACAACAAATAGAATGAGATTTACCATATCTTGCGAGTTTGCATTCCACTCGGCTAATGATATTTGCATCAACATAAAAATTGCTGCCAAAGAAAATGGCTTTGTTTCTTCAAATTCTAAGATATTTTATTGTAGAAGGGCCTCACACGACCCTGTGGGATCAAATAGGTCATTCCTATGTTCCCAAGATTCTGAGAAATAACCTGTCAAAGTTTGATAATTTTTTGAACTTAGGGCACTCAAGAGATGACTCCATGATGGTAGGGTGTTGAAAGTTTGGATGACTTGGAGACCCAACCGGGACCATGCAAAGCACAAAAATATCCACTCAGACATGCTCATGCTAATGGTTCATAGATATGACAAACAGAATGAGATTTACCCTATCTTGCAACTTTACATTGTACTCGATTGATGATAATAGAAAAATTGCTTCCCTAAGAAATTGGCTTTGTTTCTTCAAAATATGAGATAGGATATTATAGAGGGGACTCACATGACCCTGTGAGATCAAACAGATCATTAGAATGTGCCCTAAATTCAAAGAAACAACTTGCCAAAGTTTGATAATTATTTGAACTTAAGCCACTGAAGAGATGGCACCATGACGATAGGACGCTAAACATTCGAGCGACCTAGGGACCCAACCATGACCATACCTAGCACAAAATTGCCCACCCAAACATGCTTTCACTGATGGTTTGTGGATACAACAAATGAAACAAGATTTACCTTGTCTTGCAACTTTGTATTGTATGCATTGATGATATTTGCATCAACAAAAAAATTGTTGCCTTAAGAAAATTGCTTTTTTTCTTCAAAATATGAGATAGGTTATTGTAGAGGGGTCTCATGTGACCCTGTGGGATCAAAGAGATCATTCGTATGTGCCTCAGATTTTGATAAAAAACTTGTCAAAGCTTGAAATTTTTTTCAATTTAGGGAGCTCAAGAGATGACATCACAATGATAGGGCACTGAATGTTCAAGCGACATGGGGAGCCAACAAGGACCATGCCTAGCATGATAATGTCCATCTGAACATGCTCGCACTGATGGTTCATGGATACGACAAATGAAATGAGATCTACCCTATCTTGCACCTTTTCATTACAACTATTGACAACTTTTGAGAACTATTGACAACTATTAACAACTTTTCACAACTCTTGATGACTTTTGACAACTATTGAAAACTTTTGATTATTGATAACTATTGATAACTTTTGACAGCTATTTGACATCTTTTGATAGCCAATGATAACTTTAGATCTGAATGATCATAAAATTTGGTGAAGTTGCCTAAGGCAACTAAATTCAACACTTGAAATTTAGACAATATCAATTGTCATTTATAAGTTCCATTGAATTTTAATATCATTAATCTATAACATGCTAAATTGTTTACAATTCAACCATTCATAATTGAATATGCATTTTTGATAAGTTGTTCAAAACATAACCATTTTTATTCAAATGAATATAATTTGTTCATAACTTAACAACTTTTAAGATGCTAATAAATTGTTCAAAGTATGAAGATGTGCACACAATGAAAAAATTCTATCGAATATCACCTTTGATATATATCCAAATGTAGAATAGAAGTTTTACAAAAATGTGCATACATGCCGACTCAACAAAATGTACAAAAATGAAATATGTGCCAACTCAATAAAATGTACAAAAATGACATATGTGTCAAATCAATATAGGTTTTAGAAAACTATGGCATATGACATCTCAAGATCGATATACAATGACCACAACTAACAATATATAACTCTAACAAATCTTATAGTTGTGGTGGATCATCAAAATAGAGTCTCATTGAAGTACTACGTGGATCTATAGATGCCTATAGGACAACAATTCAAAACAACAAGTTAGATTATTTATGTCACTAATAGTTTATAGCTGTCAAATTAACATCAAAATAACTATATTGTACTATTATCTCTACAATTGAATTGCTTAATCTTACCTCATGTTGTGGGTTTTTTTGTTGAATTTCATTCTAAAAATTATGGTCCCATTTGATAATCAAGTGTCCTACCAAATCGGTGAGGTAGAGGATCCGTGATATACTCATATCGCGAAGGGGGATACACTATTTAAAATACAATTGATACAAGTATATATAAACAAATATTTATAATATAGAATAATTGTGTACAGGAGGCTCTAATGGTTCTCCTATTCTTGTAGGAGGAGGAGTCACTAATGAAATGGGTATCGATATTCCATATATATAAAATGATAAGATTGTAGTACAATTAATGTAGATGTGCATATAATCATGAAATTGAGGAAAAAAAAAAAAAACATATACCTCTTGCATCTCTTCTTCTAATTCATCATGAGGTGCATTGCATTCATCATTGTTGTAAATAATCCTAGCTATTTCTATACATGTACAAGACAAAATATGTTAGACTTGATAAATCTAGATGAATGTGTATAATCATAATAATTTGAAAAAATTAAATCTAAATCATGCTACACTAACTCATGTAAGATCTTAAAAATATTATATCTTAATTAAAGTTATGCTCATTTACCTTTTTCCAATTAGGTGTCCTCGAGAATGACCTTTGCAAAGGACAAATCTCAGCCACATGTGGCATACCCTATAAGTGTAACACAATTAATATACACAAACATATAATGTTAGCATAAAGTTAACTAATCACAATTCAAATGAGATGCATATTCAATACAAACTATAAACAAGATGTGGGCAAAGAAGAATACCATATAGCTTTCTAGGCCAAATGAAATGGTCATAACAGTGGCATCATGAACCTATGAAATTTGGTCCATAGTCAACACCTATCAAACCCCACACAAAAATAAATTAGAAATATAAAACATTAATGTGAGTTCAAGGTATTACTCTATTATGACATGAATTGTAAATTTTTTAACCTCTGATGAAGATACATGTGCAAGAGTTGTGGCAAGTGTGGTGGATGACGTACCAAAATTTGTTGCATCTTAAAATGAATAATGTTTGCACTAGTTTGATTTGAACTATAATCATAATTTATTTGCATTTGGAAATTTAAAGTATTTAATAAATAAAAAATTATAAATTCAAATCAACATACTTGACTAGCAAAGACCTGCTGCATCAGGTCATCAGTGAGGGCCACACCATTTGGTCTACTAACATCCCAATTAGCTCCACAATGTGTACACTCGTGGTATCTCAAACCATCTACATGTGCAATGGTATCTACCCCATAACATACATCATAACAGGTGATGCACTAGTGGCCACTACACACACTAGAAGTAGGTGGTCTAGCTACAACACCATCATCTACAACTGCACCATCGTGTGCTCCTGCACCATCATCTGGCCCAAGAGGATGTGATAAATATATCCCATGTTGTATGATGGTGTTAATAAGTGTGGCAGTTGCCTAAAGAGTCTCCATCTCTATAGACTCCTTCAGGGCTATAGGGATAGTCATGTGCACAAAGGATTTCACATCTAGTGGAACCTGATTTTGGGGGTTCTGTACCCATCGATCCCTTGGTCAATCTTAGGAAGAGCCTCTACCTCTACCATTGAACTCCCTCATATAAAAATAGTTAGGGATCTCATTTAGGTTGAACTCGTAGTATAGTTTTCTCAAAAAAATATAAAGGCACCTTAAGTTTATTGTAATAAGGTTGGTCAAAAACCATCTACAACCTACCCTAAAATTGTGTTTTCATGGTCACGTGATTGCACCAATGTATAGGAAACCCCTTTGAATTAAGTAGGGTCTCATAGGTTTGGGGATCAGTGAAAAAAGAACATTTTTGTGCTTTGCTTATTTCTTTATTTTTTTACTGCATCTTATGAGAGACCTTGTGCATAATAGTTGCGAGATGAGTTTCTTTATGCATCTCATTCAGTGACTTGATATGAAACTTTTTCAGCACTATCCACCATTATTTCTAGGGCTTGGGAAAGGTCTACATGGTGTTGGTGTATTGATGCTTTCAGTCTAGACACTAGGTTGCAAATGGTTAATCTATTTTGTGCTAGTCGACCTAGTAAATCCTCCTATGTGATTTGGGTAGAGTTTATCGGAGGATTAGGAGGATTATGGGGCATATTTTATTAAGGGGGATTGTTTTGTTGAGAACCTTATATCAAATTTATAAAATAAAATAAAATTAATTAAAGATTAAAGAACTATAATAAAAATTCAAAATAGAAAACAATAAAAATGCATAATAAATCATAAACTCACCTCTCCAACGATATGCCATTTTGATTTGTCTTATAGGGCTGAAATCACGATCAATTTCACGCATTGTATCTTGGTTGTTTTTCATTTTTGGTGGATGCCATGAGTAGAATGGTCCTAGTGACTACAAAAATAAAAATATAATCAGAAAAATGTGACTAGGTTATTAAAACTAAAAAAAAGCAATCGGGTTACTAATAATATTAATAACCTAATTGAGATACTAATAATATTAATAACTTGATCGAGTTTTTAAATAATTAAATAACCCGATCGGGTTACGGTTCATATTTTCTTGACTGTAACCCAATCGGGTTATGTTCATTTTTGTTTTTTTTCAGATGGTGGCCACTTTTTTGTTCACCATTTTGGTGCACTTACCCCTAGTTGATAATGGTTCAAGTCTTAATATTTGTGTCATGGACTTATTACATAAGGTCAAAGTAGATACCACCCTTATTCATTAAAGTTTTCTTTGTATTTGTGCCTTTAATAATATTGCTAAGAAGTCTTTGGGTACAATTATATTATCAATTAATGTAGATAACGTTATCCAATCAATGCTTATCCATGTCATGCTCAATACTCCCATATACATCCTTCTTCTAAGTATAACTTCACTTCATGCTATGCAAGTGGTCTATTCTACTCTTCATCGCAATATCAAATCATTTACAACAACAATATGTACACTCTAGAAGGAGATACAAGTCCATATAGTGGTTTCCAAATATAGGTAGAATGTATATTTTCTCTTAAAACACAATGATTCCTTCTACAATGTAGTCTCATATCAATGATTATTTCTTGGAAGAAAATTGGGGTCCTTTAGACTTCTCACCCTCCTTTTGTGGAGAATAGAAAGTCTCTGAATTTAAAACTAAATCCTAGAAGGGGCCTAGTGTGTCATTTATTCAAGCTTCTTATAAATCCATTCCAAATTCTTCTTCTAACACATGTCATGATGATAATTGGGGCTCTTTAGACTTTAAAGGAATTAAGTCTTAAGAGTTAGACAATTTCAATACCTACTCAAACTCCTACACTTTATTTGGCAAAATATTATAAATTTGGTTTCAAAATCCTCTCTAAACATGTATAAAATGGACATGGTTTAGGATGTGTACACCAAAGTTTTAAGGCTCATGAGAAATCTAAATCACACTTTTTCAAAGAAGGTGGTTGTATCCAACCTCCCCATTTCTTGGCATTCCCTCCCCCATTGTCTAATGAATCAATGTCTTCATCTCCCAATTTTTCATCACAACAAGAAAGTATTTTGTATGAGCTTTTTAGAGCCAACTTGATAACTCTTCCTTTGAAAAATCAAAGAAATAATCACATACAAGATCAACACAATCTTTTCTTTTGTAAATATCATCAAATCCATGGCCATTCCACTAATGAATGTCAAGATTTAAAGACAAAAATTCAATAATTCAATGATTCTAGTATCATTCAAATGACAAGTGACAATAAATGGTACCTTTGTCACCATAATTCTGAATAATACTTATGACCTATTATGTTGCTCCTCACTATGTGATATTGCTAGCTTAGCTATTTTGAGCTCATTGCCATTCGTGGTGGTACCATTTCATGTATAATCATACTTAGGTAGCATCATAATAGCCTATTTATTCTTTCTCTACACTGGGGGACAAGAATAGTTTTTAATCATTACCTCCTTCCTAAGGATCCACTTTCCTTTGTTGAGTTACATCTTTTATAACTTGATATTCATTCTTGCATAGAATTGTTTCTCCTTCATGTGAATTCTCTCCTTGCTCGGACATGTGTATTCCTTTATTAGAAACTCTTCCTTTCTTGAAACTATATTTATTTTAAACAAGCATTGTTGGTAGTGTAAAGCCAAATTCAAAAAAAATTCAAGCATTATCTTGACATAACCAAAAAATAGTAGCTTTTCTGGTGTATATAGATCCATCAGTTAATAATAGAAACTAGTTTTTTGTCTACAAGTTTGATGATGCTGAAAGGCTGCCAGGTTCCACTACTAAATCCCTATCCGGATTGAAGACTTCTTGATTTGGATTCAGTTGATTCTTCCTATCTTTCTTGAATGCTATCGTTAGAATATTGCTTATAGTTGTGGCTTTGGGTTCAGTGATCCCAATGGTCGCATCAGATAGCCTTTGTGTTGATGATTCTTTTGGAACTTTCAGTCCATCAAGTGATAGCGATACTTATGCACCTACCAGGAAATCGACATAGGTGGAGTGAAGTGAACTTCCTATCCCCTGCATTGAAAGAATTTTGGATATGGGTTCAACACTAGTCTACGCATTAATCACCTCTAATATTTGTACACTCAGATTCTAGTTAATATGCACAATTTTTACTCATTTTTTATTTTATCCATTTAAAAGTGCACATTTTGTGGACCACTTTTGAACATTCTATTCAGTGCTTTTGTTCTTACGTAAGGAAAAAGCTACACATCATGTAAAAATGGACTACTGTTGCCCCTTTTATTTCACTTTCATTTAAAAATCCTACCACACAAACATTAACATATAGTGAAGCTGTACGACTCAGTTTTGCAAATGTTTGGGAGGAATATTTCTATTTCAATTGCAATTGCAATTTCAATTTCAATTTTGAATCATCTCTTCTTCACTTAATTTAGTATAACTATGGCTGAATTAACTTAGCAATTTCAATAATTTTTGAGCTTCTTGTCTTTTATGTTAAATCCTCCATAATTATTCTTGACAATAAGAAGATCTTGCACCATTTGACGAGTAAATTTAATTAATCAAACTTCTACGTATAATTAATCATTTGATAACATGACTTACGAGGGTATATTGAGATTAGATGTATAACTTGCATCATTAAAAGATCTTGCATGTTTTGTAGGCTATGAATTCAGGAAGATCAGATGTTCCCATTTTCAAACTATTGTCATTTTGTTTAGAATTCATGAATTCCTACATTCTTGGAAGGACATCCAACAACGTCCCCATTTTTCTCATGAAAAATCAATTTCTAGAATTGCCCTTAACAAGACAACATTATTTCATGCCTATTTTTGAAACCCTGTCCCAGCACCTCAAATCTCTTCGATTTCAACGTTGCAGATCCTGCCATGAACTATACTTTCTAATTTGGCAAATATTCTTTTTTGTATATTAGTTCGCACATACCATCATTCTGAATTGTAATAGCGAACTCACATAGCGAATTTGCCTTCAAAACTACGAATGTGACCTCTAAGTCGACGATTTAGGGTTCTGATCTGAGAATCAGTGACTTCCAAATCAGATTGACTGTCTTCATTTGGAATAGTCTTGCGCAGGGGGCATAATGTCAGATTTGACGAACTAGAGGGGAGCCGTTTGTTTCATTTATCATTGCGCAACATGCTAGGTTTTGGTGCCAGTAACATTTGGATGCGCCTGGAAATCTAGAGCATACAATAGGCAACTTATCTGATAAAGATAAAAATAGCTCCGATAATACGCCCATTTTAAAAAGACTTCTGGATGGCGATACAAACCCTAGCCCTCTTTCTCATTAAGGTTGATTAAACTGTCCGAGTTTTTTGCCATTAAGATCAAAGAGCAGTTTAATCAGAAGTGTTAACAAAATATATCAGCCAAGATATATTAGCATGGGGTCTGTGCAGGAAGAAGCTAATGGCTTTGCACAAAGTTACAAAATGATCATTTAAAGATTCAAAAGCAAAAGGTGCAGTAAATTTGGTTTTGCGCAATCTAGATCTTTCAGATTTTAAAGTGCTCTACATGGACGAATCTAGGGTTATTGGCGTGTGGGCTGATGTGGGCTGGGAAGATCAGCCGCATGTCCCACAGCTGGTCTTCACGAAGGGCAAATGGGTAGATATGGCAGCGCAGAATTGGTTGAGGGCAGACTTATGAAATTTCAAGCTGGTCTCCAAGTATTTTCGGGGTTTTTTCAGAGGTCCAAGCAGTGGAAATTGGTGGAGTATGGACAGATCTGGTGAAGGGCATCAACGATTTTTGGATCGTAGGCATTTTGGTTAGGGCCGGCGGCAAAAGTTTATCTCAAATCATTTAAAGGGGCTTCCGGGTAAACGATCTACAGAGCTAGGAGGAAAACCGTCCTATGTGAAAGTTGTGAAGTTTTCATCTATAAATGAGGCAATTAGGGCTTCTCGGCTGAACACTAGTGAAAAGATGATGGACAAACAATCTAACAGTAACGCGCTTGAGTTATCTTCATCACATCAAAGGGGGGATAAGGTAAGGGAATCTTCTACATCAGGAAAAGACGATAAGGTAAGTGAAAATCAAATAGGCTCTGATTTAGGAGGTGGGTCTTCACAGGTATGGGCTCCTGTTCCATGCATTGATTTACTTGATTCTGTTGTAGATTTGAAAGCTCGTTGTTTGCATACACATGCTATTTCTGGGGAAATATGGGGGGATGCAACTAGTTTATCTAAATTTCATCACAAATTGTAGAAAAAGTGGTATGATATGCGTTATTTTCAATTACTCTCTGCAAATGCATTTATTATTGTTTTCAACTCTTCTTCTGTTAGGGATGAAGTTTTAAAATCTTCACATTACTGGTTTGGTAAAAATTTAGTGTTTGTTTCGGCTTGGAAACCATTTTATGTCCATGCTTGGTCAAGCTTTAAATTAGTTCCTTTCTGGTTTGGCTTGCCCAAATTACCGTTTGAATTTATGGACCCAGAGGTTTTGGAACAAATTGGTAATACTTGTGGTTCTTTCTTATCATCAAGATTTGATTTTGTGGAGGGGGAGGTTTTGGTAAAAATTTGTGTCTTGACTAACCCTAATAATGTTTGCCCTCGAGCCTGTATCATTAAATCTCATGAGGGTATCTGGAAACAACCAATTAATAAGTTGGAGAAAGGCTTTGGTAAAACTTCCTTGCAATTGGATGCTCCTTTGCTTATGGATTTTTCAAAATCCTCTGTTTTGGATAAGGCAGAACATTGCTTGGGTAGTAATGATAATCCATTTCTGGATAAACTATTAGTTAATGGTTCCACTGGGAAACCTCCCGCTACTTTTGAGGTTAACCAGGCTATGAGGGATGTTGGGAAGCGAGAGGTTTATGTTGTGTCTCACGATCCAGAGTCTGTAGGGTTTTTTACGAGTAAGGATAAGATAGTAGCTCACCAGAATATTGTGGTTTCGGGGGACAAGAATGTGGATGATCTGCTTCCAAATCTCACTACCTCGAACTCCTTGGATAAGTCACTAAATGATGGTGGTGGGAATCTTGTCTGTCTTGTGAAGTCAAAAGAATACTTAGAAAGTTGTCAGGGGATTGGTCAGATTTTTGCAAAGAATGATGGGGTTGTTTCAGAGTTTAATGTTGGGGTTTCTTCTCTAGGGTTTCCTAATGATGCTATCCTTGCTCAACAAGTCAAAGAATTGGTGTCTAATTCTTCGCAACATGTTGATGTGGATGTGGATAATAACGCCACCCTAGGAAATAATATTCAGCTGGGGGACATTCCTGTTATTGTGCCAGATGAAAATCTGGTTCACCAAGTAAATGATCTTTTTAAAGATCATGAGCATCAGATGGATGAGGACATTATGAATAGGGTTATCTGTTTCATTGAGAATGACTTGGGGGGAATTAAATCGACCCTTTCTATTTCTGCGTCTGCTAACCCTTTTGAGATTTTGGCCTCATCAGAAGTGGGCATCATAGATAATTTAGCCATGACTTCTCCTTAGTCAAGTAAGAGTTTACCAATTGTTCAAGCTACTCTAATTAGGGCTTCATCTGTGGTTTCTCCTGGTAGGGGTAGGCCTCCAAAGAATCGAAAGACTCAATTAAAAATTGATGCTGGGATTCAACAGACTTTGTCTCTTTCTCCTGGTGTTGGGAAAGGGAAGCATTTGGTTTCTCTTGGTGACGCTATGAAAGGAAGTGGTACTCCTAAGGGAAAGAGGAGTAAGAGGTCTATTATCAGTCCTCCTGCGACTAGTCGGGGGCTGTGAAGCGTAGTCTTCAAAGTAGTTTTGGAGAAGGAAAGTCTTCTTTGTCTAAAGGAAAGAGGGTAGCCTCGGTCTCCCCTTGAGAGCAATGAGAATTATATCTTCGAATGTTAGGGGCTTAAATACCCCTAACAAGAGGTGCTTAATTAAGTCCCAGATGGACTTAGTTAAGTGTGATATTTTTATGTTGCAAGAGACAAAATTGTCAAAGGAGTCTACTGATTTGGTTTTTTCTTCTTGGAGAAAGTGGGAATTCCTCTCCTCTCCAGCTTGTGGTGCGTCAGGGGGTTTGGTATTGCTTTGGAATAACTATAACATTGAGGTTGAGCTAGTTGCTTCTACTGTAAACTGGATGTTGGCCTTAGTTAAA